>NC_136505.1:99745754-99935754 GCF_053919585.1 Euprymna scolopes
CAAAGTTTAACAAGGTTTTTTAACAGGGGCGAGGGTCCACAATAACATCTTAACTTTAATCTTAATTCACGTTAGCTTTTATTTATTTTTTTGAGTTGAATCATATTGTGTCAAATAAATTCACCTCATAAATTCACGTTCTTATTAAAGTGAAAGCCAAAAAAATAAAAAGTCGGAACTTTAGACAATTCTCGACACAAATTTTGCATAACTCTGTTTTTTTCCTTCTCCACTTGCATGTGGCACTCTTTCGAAAATAGATAAATAATAAAAAATAAGAACGTTACTTGTTATCGTGTCAAAAGAAGGAAAAAATCCTGCTCACGTGATTACATGTCTTTTTAAAAACATTTACATAACCTTTTTATTTTTATTTATATATCTGTTTAAGCTTTTTTTGTCAGTGTACTAGAAGGAATTCAGTTGATTACAACCCTTTCTGCATGTTCTTTATATTACAATAGTACAACCCTGAATCTGACGGCGCAATACTAGACTGTTCAATACTGTAAAACTGAAACGGAGCTGTTCTGCTTGAAAAGGGCGCCATTTTCTTCTTATTCATATTTATATCGATTCTTTGCTTTAAAAAACTAAAGTAATTACGTGTTTACTTTTTTAATATTCCATTTTGCTGTTTCGGATTATTTTACTAAAGTAAGTAAAGCTTCATTATTTTCCAAAACTGTTTTTGTTTCTTTGTTTTTCGATATTTCGTCAATATTATTTAGTCAGAGTGTTTAGCAGAAAAGTCAACAAACGACTACCTGAAAAAATAAATATACCAGAAATAAATGTTACCATAGTCAATAAAAGTTCAGTTCATGTTTTTTTTTGTTTTGAAATAGTTTTTAATGTTCTTTACTTGAAATAATTTCAACAAACCAAAATTAAAACGAAATTTTAGGCGATAACTACTTAAATTAATTTTTATATAAACTACACATGCCATAATCGAATATTCCTCAAGCACAAAATAACGGAAAAACAATAAAATATATTTATAAATATTCCTATGTCATTAAAGCGGAGCCAGGAGCTGTGGAAAGACTATCGAAAAGGATAGTATCGCTAGTCTCCATAGACTCCAAAAAGAGAGCCTTGACCCAAGTGCAAGTGAAATACAAACGATTGTAAATAGGTCCAAAGACCACATGGCAGAAATTCTGGGGGAACTCAACATCCCCGCAACCTACATCTGCCGTAGAAGTTATGCGATGTGGGATCTGCTGCTGCCAAAAGAAAAAGACGCCGTCAAGATATTCAGGTCGGAACTAAAGTGGAAACACATCCGTTTTAAACCTGAGTATTTAAGCAAGACACGGACCAATGCGTCAATCTTGGGCGTCCCCTGCTTTCTTGGCCCTGAGCAATTAGGGGCATTTATGAGCCAATATGGGGACGTTGAATCCATCACCTCTGTCCGTGGTCCCTGTAACCTTATGGTAGGGGACTACAATCTGAAAATGCGCCTAGATAAGGAAGGGCTGCAAAAAATTCCCCCCATGCTCAGATGCGACATATGGTCGATGAGCATTATTGTAGAAGGTCGCAGGCCCCACTGCTGGAATTGTCAACAGCAGGGCCATATGGCACGGGAATGTCCCAAAAAGAAACTCGCAGCCAGTAGTAGTAGCTGCAAAACCGTCGGCAGTGGTACCAGCAGCCCCTGAGAAGCCAGCCGGAGGGGGCACAGAAACGACTGCAACAACATCAGACGGCTGGACCAAGGTGGTTAGAAAGAATGGGAGAACCACAAAGAGCTCCTCCACAAGAGAGCAGCCCTCTGAGGTACAAGGTCGGCCAGTTCCCGCAGGGTCGTCTACGGTTTCTTCCACCAACGTCACCACCAAAGAAGTTGCCAGCGGCCAGAAAAGGAATCATCCGGTCTCCTCATCTGACTCAGAAGAGGAGCAAGATAAAGAAATGGCTACTGTGGTAGAGTGCCAATTGCCGAAAAAGGAAAGCAAAAAGAAAGCAAGGAAAAACAAGGAGGCTGGGTCCCGTTCCCCGTCCCCTATGAACGTAGAGAAGACTGTCTCTACGGTTCAGCCACCCAAAACCCCAACCCCAACCCAAACCCCTTCGGCTGAACTAAAATCCCCACCTCTTTTTGATCAAAGTGTAGTATCTGTTTATCAGATGCTGCACTTCAATTTCCTGTTCTCTGTCAGTGGAGGAGAAATCCTTCACGACTGAGTCAATTTTTATTTTTGTTCTTTTTCCCCACATTAAAAAACGACCCTGGTGTCTAACTCTGTCCCGTGGGGAGGCATTGTAAATAGGGACAATCCATATTTGGAATGTCCTACTTTTGCCTTTATAACAGCTTTTATTCGTTTTGCATATTTGAGCTCTAATTCTTTTTTTTTTTATGAACAATGGGATTTAGGTCTGGGAATTGAGAGGGTCATTTTATCATTGTAATCCTCTAATTATGCAATTCTCTATGTGTATAAAAGCCAAGTACGTCCAAGGATGGAGTACTGCTGCCACATCTGGGCTGGAGCTGCTAAAAACAGCCTATCCTGCCTTGGCAGAGTACAAAATAAACTTCGTGGTTTAGTGGGGGATGAAAGAAAGCTATACAACATGAGATGAAGAAAGAAAAGATGAAAGAAGCTGAAGAGAAAGATGGGGAAATATTTGGAATGCGATGAGGGTGGGAGAGAAAGAGATAGAAAGAAAAAGCGAAAGATAGTCTTTCGCTTTGTCTTCGATGTCTTTGTTTTATCGTTATTTCCATGGCAAGGGCTCGTCTGGGCTCCAATCTCTGCCCTCCCTCGCCAATCTTTCACGAAAAAACACCCGTTTAGCTGAAACCACTGTCAATAATTTTCCCCATTCTTTATCTGTGCCTAAATCCAAACGTAGATTCCATGAACAAAGCTTCTTTCTTAGAAGTGCACACCTGTGGAACTCCCTTCCGTTTGCCTGTTTCCCACCTGACTACAACTTGGATGTCTTCAAGTCCAACATAAACAAATTCCTGATGAATCGCCCCCTTAAGTAAGACACTTTATCAAATCTCCAATACTAACGATTACTACGATACTATCCCATTGATTACTGTACACGCAATAACCCTTATCCCCGAGTGGCTTCCGGGCCTTGATACGTGGTGACCTCCATGTACAAAAAAAAAAAAGAAAATCCCTTTTTTCTCAAACCAATTATTGAAACTTTTGACGTATGACATTGGATATTGTCTTACTGGAAGATTACATCACTTGGAATGTTATTAAATATTTTAGTCAAAGAGGTTTGGTAAACCTGGTCCAACATGTTAGTGTAAATTGTGGAGTTCATTCTGCCCTTACATGTGTACAACAGTCCAGTGTCTGAAGAAGCCATGCAGCTCTAAATCATTAAGCTTCCTCCTCCAAATTTGACAGTTGGAACTACACAATTAGGATGACATGTCTTTCCTTCCCTACGGCGAACATAGAAAATAGGGTACGTCTATGAATATCTCCAGTATCAAATAATCCTTATACACTGTGAAATTTACTTTATGTATGAAAACTAGTCTGTTGCCAAGGTCGCTGGAAAGATGGTGGGATCCTTCTACCGCTCCAGAAGATATCTCACTACTGATGCAATTCTCTATCTATATAAAAGCCAAGTACGTCCAAGGATGGAATACTGTTGCCATATCTGGGCAGGAGCGGCTAAAAACAGCCTATCATGCCTTGACAGAGTGCAAAATAGACTTCGTGGCTTAGTGGGGGATGTCCTTTTCTCTACCCTGCAACCTCTCTCCCACAGAAGAGACGTTGCGAGCCTATCCTTGTTTTATCGTTATTTCCATGGCAGGTGCTCGTCTGAACTCCAATCTCTGGTCCCCCCTCACCAATCTTTCACGAAAAACACCCGTCTAGCTGAATCCACTGTGAAAAATTTCCCCCACTCTATATCTGTGCCTAAATCAAAACGTGGATTCCATGAACAAAGCTTCTTTCTTAGAACTGCACGCCTGTGGAACTCTGTTCCGTCTGCCTGCTTCCCTCCGAACTACAACTTGGATGTCTTCAAGTCCAATGTTAACAAATTCCTAATGAACCGCCCCCTTAATTAAACACTTCATCAAATCTCCACACTAATGTAATGTACTTGCAATAACCCTTATCCCTGAGTGGCTTCCGGGCCTTGATAAGTGGTGATCACTGTGTAAAAAAACAAAAAAAACAAACTAAAGAGGGGAGACACATTAGATGAGAAATAATTTGGAATCAAGTCTCCCCTTGCTGTTATTTCAGATCATTTGAAACCATAGCAGCAAATTTTAGTCTCCGCTCCATCAAGGCCAGAGGTTACGGGGAATTATCAAATATTTTGTAATTCACATGCAAAACTAGGAAAGCAAATGACTATGATTGAAACATTGGTTAAGGTGCAGTATCTTTCCACCCTAAAAAAACCCTTAAAAATTACCACTATTACATGTTTTGTTTACATCTTGGAAACGAATAGTTTCCAAGATGTGAAGAAATTATAGTTTGAAAAAGTGGGGGATCACTTTCCTATATTAATTTAAGGTAAAATGAACACCCATTTTATAGACACCTTTCACTGTCATTTTTTTAGGGGTGTCGTTTATTTGTTAAATTCTGAAGATTAGGGTATGTATTCAATATGTGCATCCATATGCATAGATGTACCTTTAATATTGAGCGCCTTCTCTCCTTTTCTGATGAAAAGCATTAGACTTCGAAATACCTAGGTATAAAGAAATTATTTATCCTACACCTCTAATTCATGCAATCTCCATACTGAATAAATTATTAAATTTATATGCATTAGTATATATTTTTATATTGTCCTTTTATTCTTAAGCTTCTATATATATACTCCACCTCAATTTGTTGAGCTTTGCATTATCCTGATAAGTCACCTCTTAAAGAATTTTTCTAATTCTTTCTGACTCTCCCCAGATAATATACACTCATGAGCAAAAAAAAAAAAAAAAAAAAAAATGGGCCAAGCGTGAAAGAAGGGAGAAATCGATTTTTCAATATTTTTCTATGAATTTTTGTTAATTTTAACCGAAAATTTCTGGTTCAGGAATGTTTTCTGGTTAATTGAATCAAGATTTTGTCTTGTTAGTGATACTCCCGATGTTCCCGAAGGTGCAATTGAAGAACTGGATAAGTGATAAGTGATTTTCTCTACTAATTCGCACTTTTTATTTTTAGATTCAAATATTAATAACTACATTTTATTTCAGTATTTAATTTATGTATTTCTGTTGTATTAAATGCTAGCTTTTTTTTTTTTTTTTCTCGTCCATAAATGTTTATCTACCAAGTTGATCTTAAATATTGTATAATCAATCCATTATATTATTTTCAGTCCCCCACCCCTTATTTCTGGCTCCCATCTTATCTCGCAATTACTTATAACGTCACCAACTAACTTCGGAAGAACCTCCCCCCCATCTGATTTTCTTTTATATCATAAGTTGCTTAAAACGTGATTAGTTAAAGTTCAGAATAAAATCACGCTTTCTCTTAACGGTTAATTTAAAAAAAAAAAAAATCTTCTGAACGCTATTAAAAGTTAAATTCTTCACTAGTTTGCAATTTGGAGACGAAAGCGTTGTTGTGATAAGTGATTTTCTCTACTAATTCGCACTTTTTATTTTTAGATTCAAATATTAATAACTACATTTTATTTCAGTATTTAATTTATGTATTTCTGTTGTATTAAATGCTAGCTTTTTTTTTTTCTTTTTTTTTTTTCTCGTCCATAAATGTTTATTTATCTACTGAGTTGATTGCAAAAATAGATTACCTTAATGTACTCATTTTTAGTTCGTGAGAGGGGAATCTATCACCATACTTTCCCTTAAACACGTCCGTTGGACTTTTATTAAGTACAATATTTAATAGTTTTTTTTTTTTTTTTTTTTTTTTTTTTTTAATGGAGAGTAGAAAACGCATTGTGGATGCATTATCGGCAGCTCCTGTTACTCTCGCTTCTTCTTATTTGTCCCTCAGTCCTCATTTTTTAAATGAGTGATTTTTCTGACAAAGGGAGAAGAAAAAGCTGTTTTCTAGGTTGGCAGTATTTTTGCGCGAACAGTTGGCAGAGTTGGTGGAAATTTTCTGTTTCTATCTATCCTTGTAGCCATGTCACTAGTAAGGGTGCTGGAGGTAAACGTTTTGTCTGGGCTGACGTTATCTGCCTGATAGTCAGGGACGCGAACCTTGGATTAACCACTAAGGAGGCTGTCCTATCAGCAGGTGCAAAGTACTGGGGCTGCTGTATTGCCATTTGGTGAATGGAATCTGGACCATGCAGTAGCTTCTGGTGGGGCCTCTCGATGCCATACTAGTGGGTAATTGTTACGGCTTTACCTTATCATGTGCAACAAAAAAAAAAAAAAAAAAAAAAAAAATTCTTCGTTTCTTTTTCTCTCTTAGTTTCCCCTCTCTGTCCTACTCTAAGTAAATCTGTCGACCTAGTCCACAAATTCCAAAATTTCATCATGACAAGTTTCAAGAAAAAATACACGATTAAACCCGGTCCTCCAACTTCCAACGTAGACCCCTACTACCATGTCTCCTTCTCCAACATCAGGGGTCTTCGTTCTAACCTTCCAGAGGTTGAAACCCAATTACAGGAGACTAAACCAGACCTTTTATTTTTAAGTGAAACTGGCATTGGACAGGCTATTTCTCTAGATGAGTTTGCAATTACAGGATACTCTAACTTAACTTCTAAATCTGACCCCCAAGATCGCCATGGGCATGGAATATGTGCCTATATTAAAGATAGCTTTCCATGTGGGAGGGACATCTCCAGGGAAGATCCTAACTTACCCTATATGTGCTTCCGGGTTGCTTTAGCTCACACTACTGCATTTATATTTACTCTCTATCGCCCCCACAACAGCGGAGTTACTATCTTTCAAAGCATATCTGAGAAAATTGACCAAGTCCTTTCTACTTATCCTTCAGCTAACATTCACGTATGTGGAGACTTCAATGTTCACAACGTCGAATGGTTGACCCACTCAAACAAGACCAATGATGAGGGGAGGTTCTGTCATGATTTCTCCATTGCCTATGACCTCACTCAGATTGTTCAGGAACCTACCCGTGTGCCCGATAATGACGGCCAGTATGCAAGCCTACTAGACCTTTTTCTCACAACTTGCCCTGAACTATGTTCAGTTTCTGTTCTGTCGCCTCTTGGATCTTCCGACCACTCTGTTGTATCAATTAAGATAAAAATGAAATGTAATAAGTCCCCAGACGTACCTCTTCATCGTACAGTATATCGATACACTAAGGCTGACTGGGATAGCTTCCGTACATTTATATCTGATCTACCTCTGCATTCCATGTTTAAAAAGGATGTGTCCTCTATAGTATTAGACCTAACTGAATGGTTAATTGTAGGTATTGACCATTTCATACCCTCTAAAAAGTTTCAGCAAAAACCTAACAGCCAGCCATGGCTCTCTCCAGAATGTGCTGCTGCCATTGCGCACAGAAATCACTTTTTCCACTGCTTCAAACGTAATAGATGTATGGAAACTAAAGCCGTTTTCAGGACTGCCAGCAACCATTGTAAGAAAGTAATAAGGAACGCAAGAGAGTTGTATGCTCAATCTGTTAAGTCCAAAGTAGCTGAGCAGCGGCTTGGTTCCCACCAGTTTTGGCAAATAGCAAACAGAATCCTGAACAGAAGCGTGTGCTCCATCCCAACTATTATCAATGGACCTGAGGTAATCTCGTCAGCATCAGACAAAGCCAAACTCTTTGTCAAGAATTTTGCAGCTAATTCTACCCTTTGCGACCAAGACCGCCAACTCCCAATATTTCCTCCTGTATCAGAAAACACACTATGTGATATACATATATCTGTACGTGATGTTGCGAAGCTAATCAAAAACCTTGATTCGAGTAAAGCAACTGGCCCTGATGGTATTCCAATTATAGTACTCAAAAAACTTCAACCTGAACTAGCGCCCATACTTACAAAACTGTTTAAACGTTGTCTTAAGGAGAATAGTTTCCCATCTCCCTGGAAAATCTCATCAGTATGCCCTGTATTTAAGAATTCAGGTGATCGCTCATCCCCCTCTCAGTACAGGCCAATAAGTCTCCTGTGCGTCATGAGTAAGTTGCTAGAATCTGTGTTAAATACAGAAGTAATCAAACATCTCAACAAAAATAACCTTCTTAGTGACACTCAATATGGTTTCCGTTCTGCTAGATCTACAGCAGATGTGCTTACAGTTATATCGCATAGGATTAGCAAATCTCTCGACGGTGGCAATCTTTCTAGGGCAATTGCTCTTGACATATCTAAAGCCTTTGATAGGGTATGGCATAAAGGTTTACTTCATAAGATCGCTAGCTATGGTATAGCTGGAAAAGTCTTCTCAATTATTAAATCATTTCTTTCTGATAGGTTCATAAGAGTAGTAGTTGAGGGGCAAAAATCAGAAGCTCACAGTATTAATGCCGGTGTCCCTCAGGGATCCATCCTGGGCCCAACTCTTTTCCTGATCTACATTAATGATCTTCCAAATCATATCCTTACATCATTTGTAGACATTTATGCTGACGACACTACCATTTATGGTACCACATCTAAGACAGTAAACGACCAAGTTCTCTCCAATTCTCTCTCCTCTGATCTTGAGCACGTAGTACAATGGGGTAAGGAGTGGCTGGTTACTTTTAATGCATCTAAAACCAAGCTTCTCTCTTTACATCATCAACATTCTAATCCACATTTGTCATCAATTGAAATGAATGGCTCTCGTCTTCAGGAGGCCTCAAGTTTTGACAAGCTTCTGGGCTTGACCATTACTCCTGATCTTAAATGGAACACGTATATCAAATCTGTTGCCAAGGCCGCTGGAAAAATGGTGGGATCTTTCTATCGATCCGGTAGATATCTCACTGCTGATGCTATTCTCTATCTATATAAGAGCCAGGTACGTCCAAGGATGGAATACTGTTGCCACATCTGGGCAGGAGCTGCTAGAAAGGACTTGTCCTGCCTTGATAGAGTTCAAAATAGACTTCGTAGCCTCGTAGGAGATGTCCTTTTCTCCTCCTTGCAACCTCTATCTCACAGAAGAGATGTTGCGAGTTTGTCTCTGATGTATCGTTATTTTCATGGAAAGTGTTCAACTGAGCTTCAATCTATGGTCCCCCCTCGCCAAACTTTCACAAGAAACACTCGTCTAGCTGTAAACACTATCAATAATTTCCCCCACTCTTTATCTGTGCCTAAACCTAAACGTAGATTCCATGAACAAAGCTTCTTTCTTAGAACTGCACGCCTGTGGAATTGTCTTCCGTTTTCCTGCTTTCCGGCTGACTACAATATGGTTGTGTTCAAGTCTAAAGTAAATAAGTTCTTGATGGGCCGTTCCATATAGGTTATTAAATTTGCCAAATTTTCATTACTAATGATTACTATATTGACCAATTTCTACTGTACTCTCTTTAACCCTTATCCTTGAGTGGCCTCTGGGCCTTGATAATGTGGTGATGCCTTTGTAAAAAAAAAAAAAAAAAAAAAAACTGGAGAAAGATTTTTGCCAAGTTGCATAAAAACGACAGTTAAATACGGGAATGGAAGGATAATGGTATGAGGAACTTTTACTGCAGCAGGAGTTGGGGAACTTATCAGATGTGAGAAGTCAATCAATGCAAAGGAATACATTCGAATATTAGAAACAGGACTGTTACTAAGAATCCAGAAGCTGGGAATATCCCAGAACATTATTTTTCAACACTACTAAAGTCACAAGAAAATGGTTTTCTGATAATTCGATTAATGTGATATTGTGGCCAGGTTAAACCCAATCGAGAATATTTGGTCCATAATATCTTGTGCATTGGCTGGAAGAACTTTTTCGAATAATAACAAACTGTGGGAAGCCGTGCAAAGTGAATGGAATAGCATCTCCTCTTCACAGTGTTTCACTTTCGTTGAGAGCATGTCTAAAAGGATTGGTCTTTTAAAGAAATCAATACGGAATGCGATTCCATCCTAAGCATTTATTAAAGTAAATGTCTTGTTCTGTGTTATTAGTCTCGTTTAAGTTTCCTTGTTCAATTGTTCTTTGTTCAATATAGCTTTTAGTGCAATAAAATGTATAAAATTTGTTTGGCCCATTTTTTTTACTCACGTGTGTGTGTGTGTGTGTATATATATATATATATATATATATATATATATATATATATATATATATTTAAATAAGGGAGTAGTCATCAACAATGTGTATTTTTTAACATTATTTTATTATTCCGTGTCTTGGTTTTTCATTGAGAATTATGTTTGGATCATTGTAATAATGTTTTTAAGTCATTGAAATCGTTTACGCGCGTTTCAGACGGTCTGTGATGCGTCCTCGTCAGAAATTATTATCAAATGTGTAAAAATGGCGATTTTCGTAGTTAATTTGAAGTTTTTCCAAGGGGTGGAGGCTTGTAAGTGTTTGTTATTCATTGGTATGCTGAATTTTTATTGCTTTTTTATTTGGCTTGTCCAGGGAGATTTTGACCTCGCTGTAGTCGCTATCTCTTTCTGCTAATGTTTTTTTCTTTTCCTTTAGGGTGGGGTAGGGTGTGTGTGTGTGTGTGTGTGTGTGTGTGTGTGTGTGTGCGCGTGTGTGTTTATGTGTGTGTGTGTGCGTGTGTGTGTTTGCTTTTATTGGTTTGGGAATGTGTATATTGTTCTATAGTATTTTGGGGTTATTTGCTTCCTTAGGAAGGCGGCTGTGGTCCGAGGTCGTTACTAATGTGTATGTGTGGGGAGGGGGGGACTGGCTCTTCTGAAGTAAGGGTAGGGGTGCTTTCATTCTATTTTGATATTTATTTTTTGGATTCTTGGATTTTAGTATTGTGATTTTTCGTTTTAGTCTTATATTATGTTTGTTTAGAAAGAGGGGTGTATTTAAAATAGGGGGGCATTGGAGGGGGTGTTATATATATATATATATATATATATATATATATATATATATATATATATATATATATATTCTCTTCAGTTTTCGGTTAAATAGTATTATCGCTTGTGGTGATATTCTCTTTTATTTATTTCAATCTTTATATTTTTATTTTGATTTAACAGAGAGAGAGGGAGAGAGAGAGAGAGAGAGAGAGAGAGAGAGAGAGAGAGAGAGAGAGAGAGAGAGAGAGGGGCTAATAAACAACATATAAAATAAAAGAAACGTGAGGGCGAGAATCAAATCACATAAATTCTGGGATGGCAAATATGATAAAAATCAGTAAGAAGCGATGAACCACTTTTCAAATTACGGCTAATACAAACGATTAAGATGGAATTTTAAAAACATAACTCAATCCCAAAACGGAGGTATAGTCTAGGATGTATATTGTGTTCTTAAAATATCTTGGAGAGTAAAAAAGCCGTAAAGAACCAAACGTTAATTAACTCAGATCAAGGACCATTATAAAGGGAATTAATTCTTAAAGACATTCGTTTCTTTTGAATCAAAGGGAGATAACTCTAAACCACGTGGCAAAGTTGTTTTCGCGGTAATTTCCAGTGTCAACTCTCGTAGATTTTTTGCTTCAAAGAAAGCTGACTTCGCATGTATTTATTTTCGTGTTTATCTGCAAACAATGGAGTTTAACGAAGGAGGCGATGCATTGCGCCATTTACTGTGTAAGTTTAATTTTCGTTTTGTTTCTTCTCTTTTTTAAACAAAACGAAAACAATAATCGATCCATAAGTACACACCCCAACTGTCACTGTTGGTACTAATTTTAGTATTCATGCAGAGAGTGATCCGTGCTGAAATAATAACGTTATTATTTAAAAAGCCATTCTTAACATGGGGAGGGTGTTTTGTACCTATTCTGTACTTTAACCTTACAATTGAATAAAAAACATATCAAAACTTTAATTAAACTTGGAAATACCAAAATCGTATTTCCAAGTTTAATTAAAGTTTTATGATATTTTTTTTTTATTCAGTTGTAAGGTTGAAGTATAGAATAGGTACAAAACACCCTCCCCTCCTCATGTTAAGAATGGCTTTTTAAATAATGACTTTATTATATACGGCCGGATCACTCTCTGCACTAGTACCAAAAATAGCGCAGATCACTCTCTGCACTAGCACAAAAAAAAAAAAAACATAAAAGTTTAAACTTGGAAATACGATTTAAAAAAATAGCGCGGATCACTCTCTGCATTAGCACTCTAATTTTAAATAAAATTGGTCAATGTGCACTTGCACTGGTTGTCCAACCTGCAAAGTGTGTTAATTCCGAAAGTCATTCTTAACATGGGGAGGATGGGGGTGTTTATTCTGAAAGCCGTTCTTAACATAGGAAGGTTTGGGGTTATTTATTCCAAAAGGCATTTTCTAATTTTCAACCTCATGTTAAGAACGGCTTTAGAAACAAACCCTTTGCAGGTTGGACAACCAGTGCACTGCACTGCACTGCACTATTGCAGTGCACACTGACTATTGACTTTTAACGATCCCGTTATGCCGCGCTGATTTTATTTATTTATTTGTAATTTCGGTGCTTTGGAAAACTGACAAAGCCGAGTTTTCGTCGAAGCGCTTATCCAATCAGAAGGTGAGAAAAGCGAACAGGTAAATAGATTAATTCAAGAATTTCTAATAGTAAAAAAAAAAAAAAAACCGTGATATATTTTTTGGTCAATGTCAATATTCTTTCCAACTCCTAATAAAAACAAACCCTTTACAATGACGACTTTTATAGGCTTTCGTGGGTGCTGAAAAACGAGGCAGTCTTGTACTTACGCCTGGCTTTGTTCGAAAACTCTAAAGAGGCATCTTCCCCCTTTATACCGTCATTAATTTCAATTAATGTCAATCAATTTACAGGCGTTCAACAAGTTTCAATATCATGACGAATGAATACCCTGGAAAAGCCACGGTACTCTTTCTTGCAGTCTTGCAGGCTTGCACTAGGTGTGTCAGAATTGTTTGGGAATTTTTGATACCCTTAACACAAAACTTTGGTACTCCTTGGACGTTAAATTCCACAGCGACCAGCAGAATTATTTAATGGTCGCTCTCTTAGCCCCCCCCCCCCAGTCAAGGCTAACGCATGCGCACGTAACATTTTTTGGTGGTGCTGATCCGCGCTATTTTTTAAATCGTATTTCAAAGTGTAAAGTTTTATGATTTTTTTTTATTCAATTGTAAGGTGAAAGTACAGAATAGGTACAAAACACCCTCCCCTCCTCATGTTAAGAATAGCTTTTTAAATAATAACGTTATTATTTCAGCACGGATCAATAAGTGCATGACTCATTTTTTATTTATTTACTTACGTTGCCTTTCGCACTTTTACAAGCATTATTTATTTACATTGGCTTAACTCTTTTCATGAAATGAATATTGAAAAAAATTTTTTTTACTCTTTATGAATATTAAAAGAAAAAGTTACTAAACATTTATTAATAACTAGCAAAAGTACCCGTCGTTAACTGGGTTCAAAAACAGCCTACAGAAAATTGGCTCTGATTTATGAAAGTATGATAGGTTATGAAAAGGAAGGGTTGTAAATTTGGGTTGAATTTGGAGGTATCAAAACCAAAGTAAAATATGATGAAAGTAAAAATAAAATAGATAAACCCCATAATTTATTATACCTGTTCACATTGAAACACTTATCACAATATTCTGTGGATCTATATTAAAAAATCTTGTTAAACTTTGTGACATATTTCCATTCTATGAAGGTCAGACGCGAACGAACACCCCATAATTTTATTATACCATATTTCTTCAAACTGAAACATAATTATCAAAGTATACTTACGCAGATAGATATGAAAAATCTTTATTAAAGTTTGTGTCTATTTCCATTCAATGGAGGCCATGGGGAGGTATGGGGTGTTTATAAGGTGGACCTAATCTAAAAAAAAGCATACCAATTTTTTAAAATGAATATTAAAATAATTTCTCACTTTAAAAAATTTTTTTTTTTTTTTTTTACAGTATTTTCAAGTTAAACTCAAGTTTTCCAATTTTTTTTTTTTTTTTTTTTAATTATTAGGCGAAAGTACAGAATAGTTACAAACTACCATCCCCTTATCATGATAAGATTGGCTTTCTTTTTATTTTTTTCACCACTTATCAAGGCCAAGAGGCCACTTGAGGATAAGGGTTAAAGAGTCTACAGTAGAAATTGGACAATATAGTAATCGTTAGTAATGGAGATTCAGTAAATTTGTTAACGTATATGGAACGGCTCATCAAAAACTTGTTTACGTTAGACTTGAAGACAATCATATTGTAATCAGCTGGAAAGCAGAAAAATGGAAAACAATTCCATAGGCGTGCAGTTCTAAGAAAGAAGCTTTGGTTATAGAATCTATGTTTAGGTTTAGGCACTGATAAAGAGTGGGGGAAATTAGTGATAATGTTTTCTGCTTGACGGGTGTTTCTTGTGAAAGTTTGGCGAGGGAGGGAACCATAGAATGGAGCTCAGCCGAACACTTGCCATGAAAATAACGATAAAGCAAACTCGCAACATCTCTTCCGTGAGAAAGAGGTTGCAGGGAAGAGAAAAGGACATATATCCTACGAGGCTACAAAGTCTATTTTGAACTCTATCAAGGCAGGATAAGTCCTTTCTAGCAGCTCCTGCCCAAATGTGGCACAGTACTCCATCCTTGGACATACCTGGCTCTTATAATAGATAGAAAATTGCATCAGCAGTGAGATATCTTCTGGATCGATAGAAGGATCCCACCATTTTTCCAGCGACCTTGGCAACAGATTTGATGTATGTGTTCCATTTCAGATCAGGAGAAAAGGTCAAGCCCAGAAGCTTGTCAAAACATGAAGCCTCCCCAAGACGAGAGCCATTCATTTCAATTGATGGCAAAAATGGATCAGAGCATTGATGGTGTAAAGATAAAAGCTTGGTTTTAGATGCATTAAAAGTAACAAGCCACCTTTCTAAATAACATTTATTTTAGCGCGGTTCAAAAAGTGCACAAGTACCACCCCCTACCGATAAAAACAATCTGGTTCGTTTGCATGTTTTTAAACAGTTAAAGTGACTTTTCCAGGGCGCTCAAAGAAGCTGATGGTTATTTTCCAAATTTAAGAAAATAAACCAAATTAAAAAGAATAATTCAATATTTGCGGAAGATTGTGTAATAGCTTGTTGTTATCATCATAATGCAGGCTGTACTGACGATGACTAGTCTGGGCCTCGGTGCTTTATCGCTCGGTGTTGATGTAGTCCTCTTTCTGTGTGAAAAGTCCGATCACAGGCACTGCATATGTGAATGCCAGGGTTGTGTCATCGATAGTGTCTTAGCTCTAAGTCTTCTCCAATCTTTCTATTGTGGAAAATTTCCCACTCAAACAAGAATTCTTTAGATGTAATCCAATATGTGGTGTTGCAATAATGGTTAGGTTGTGAGCAGTGATGGGATTCAGCCGGTTTGTACTCGTTCATGCGAACCGGTGCTTAAAATATGAGTTCAGCGAACCGGTTGTTAAAATTACGTAAACTCCTATTTAAACCTGTATTAATTAGCCCACTATCAAACTCCACAAGTGTCGCGTGACTCACGTAACTTAGAACCTGTTCCTAAAAAATTTGAATCCCACCACTGGTTGTGACCCTTCACTGAAAGAAATTGTTAACCTCCAAGGTCTCGTATTAGTTACAAAGAAAGGTGATCCGTTTCACCAAGGTAAGAACTTCACGATCCAAAACAACAAAATTGGCACCAAAAAAAATACTGCCATTGTTACTGAGGTGACACCTTAAGTATACTCATCTAACCAATGAGTGTTCGCTCTACAACAATTTTCTATAATTACAGTAAGGGAATCATTGGGCAGATTTCTCTTCCTTCTCAAAGACTGCAGGCAAGTCTCTTTCAGTAATTTCCAACACTCTTCCCGCCAACGAAAAATAAAAAATCAACTACTTGTTGATTTTTATCAAAAATTTAGTACAAAATTTTTCTTAACCAGGAAACTTATTAATAACAACTAAACAACAAACTTTTGTTAAAACAATAAATACCTGAAATATCCCCCCCCCCCAACTTTTTTTTTTTTTAAACTGAAAAGTCTGATAATTTCCATAAGTCCATAATACTTCAAATGTTAATTCCACAACCATGGCAAACCCATTCATCTTCTATCGGTGGGGCCCTGGTTATTCCAGCACGTTTGAAGTGAAACCAAAAATTGGATTGGTCACAAAAAATCATAGCCGAACCATCATCTGGGAGGTCACATTCCGAACAGATCCAAATTTGTTCAATAATTTGCTCAGATTCGTCTTCCTCCTGATAGCTCTCTGAAGCCTGAGCTTCCTCGTTTCCATCAGAGTGGTGTACGACCTGAAGCTCTAACGGGTATAGATGGTTTATAGTGTGATTATGTATGTTTCCGTCACTCCGCAGTACTTATGCCGAACGAACCAGTCCATCATCTCCACGGAACAGTTTCACTATCCTTCGCAATGGCCAGAAGGGTCTCGAATTGTTCAGCGATTTCACTGTCACGATGTCTCCGATTTGGATAACGTTGGAGGAAGCTACATTCAAACCATGATGTTCTCTGAGAGAGAGTTAGATAGTCTTCATGCCAAATCTTCTTAAACTTCTTCAGCAGTGTATCTCTATTCCTGAGCGAGTCTATAAGTTTTTGTTTGGTGGGTACCTTGCCTTCACTAATGTCCACATTTTCCAGACATATCAGAAGGTTGGGATTCAAATCAGGGTATACCTATTTACAATGCCTCCACACAGGACAGAGTTAGACACCAGGGTCGTTATTTAACGTGGAGAAAGGTACAAAAATAAAAAATTGTCTCAGTCGTGAAGGATTGCTCCTTCACAGGGTGTAGAAGTGATTAAGGGTGATCGTCTCCCACCCGGAGCTGTCTGAACTTATGTATATCAGAGGTCTGTCGTTCACAGTACGTTGGATGTCAGAGATGGCAGTGAGAAACTCTTGAGTTACAGCAAACAGATCTTCCGATGGACTTATAAAGGCATTTCTTCAACATATTAACGACTCGTTCCCATACCAAGGGGAATGCAAAGGTATCTTTTCATGTTTTAAATTGTAAGCTGTGAATTTTTCTCCAAATTCGTCAGCAGTAAGCGCTTGAAGGAAATCCCCACCTGTAATAAAGGACTTGGCATTGTCTCTATATAAATGAGAAGGCAAACCCCACATATTAGTGAATCTGGTAAAAGCCAAAACAAAGGAACAAACTGTTATGTCTTCTACCAATTCCAGGTGAACCGCTCTGACCTTCAGACAAGTAAATATTAGAATATATACCTTGGACCACTGACTTTGATCGCCTATTCACAAGTGTCCAGTGTAATCAACACCTGTATGAAGAAATGGTCTTACCAGATTGACTCTGTGCCTAGGTAAATCTGTCAATGCAGGATATGTGAAGGGTACGTTGTTAAACTTTTTACTCAGACAGCATGTCTTTAAGACTTTTAACAGCCTGTTTTCCTTGGCGTATACAAAATCCAGCCATCCTAGTTCTCTAAGGGTAGTTGGTACACCCAGCCAATTCCATGAATGGGTGATTCTTTCCTAGTATCACTGGATTAAGCACCTCATATCTGTGGGAAAGATTCTTGCCAATCCTATGCTTAAACAAAATAAATTATTACTAGGTGGCCAGAAAGTGGGTACTCATTTTACGTTAAATTTATATGGAAAAGTGGGTAATGTCCAAGATCAGTGCCCGGAAAAATTAAGCTACCTGAAGTGGATGCTGTTGATTATAGAGCAGAACGGAGTTTAGACTCGAAAAACAAAACCATTTTAAAAAATTACTTTAGTTTTAACATTTTTTTTGTGATAACAACAACAAAAAAAAAATGACTTTTAAACAAAAACATAAAATTAATTGCCCGACTCGGGCTGGTACAGTTTTGTTGGAGGGGCAGTGCAAAAACTCCCGTTCCTCAGAGAATACTTGTACTTGCATTATTTTGAACAAATAGTTCGAAGCTAACTGTGTAAAATTCTGTTTTTTCCCTCTCAATTTGTTTACAAATTTGTACACTCTAGATACAACAGCTAATAGTCTTTTGAAACTAAAGAATTTATCCAAATCGATGATAGATTCCATGCAGTTACTCTCAAGAGTACAATAAAGATTTGTACGTATCAATTGTTGGTTGTCAACACTTAAACAATTAAGATCACTGTCGGGCCATGAAATGGTCCTGTCCGCAAGCCAACTCGGTCCTGACCTCCAAAAGGTGATGTTTTCCTGGAGTTTGGATGCTGTCAGTCCTCTGGTTATTAAATCTGCCAGGTTCTGTTTAGAGGGAATGTACTTATACTTTATAGTCAAATTGTAATCCTCTCGAATCTGTGCCTCCATACATCCAATATCCTTGAGTCTATTTTTCACAAATATACTCTTGATACTGGTTAATTTGAACATCGACCACATGAGAACAATTTGCGAATCCACAGCGAGATACAACTCCACTACCTTCGTTTTTCAATAAGTTTTTAGAATATTGACCAGACACTTTATTGCTAAGAAGACTGCCAGCAATTCTCGCGTCGGAAGAGTTTTTGCTTTTAAAGGAACGATCTTAGCTTTGGCAAACACTAGAGAGCACTCTCCTCCCTGGATGGCGTAGAGAGTAAATCCATAGGCCTTTTTAGAGGCGTCAGAAAAGACACACCAAACGATGTCATCCTCATTGAATACCCATCTCTTGAAGGACAAGAAATGGAGTTGTGATAGTTCCTTCGCCAAGGAACTGCAATCGGAAGTCATCTCTTTTGGGATTGGTTCATCCCAGTCTAATCCCGCCTTCCACATTTCTCCAACTAGAATCCAGCTCTGAATAGTAACAGGTAGGCGTAGTGACAAAGGGTCGAAAGTTCCAGAAGCTGCAGATAGGATGAGTCGCTTTGTAGTCAGTTCAGGACTACAAAATCTTCAGGCGAGACCGATTGTATCGTTAGCAGGGTCATATCGGTATCCCAAGACTTTCTCCCATGAACATCTGTGGATGGTCAGCGTTCCATCAAGTTGCATTGTCTCCTGTAACTCATGACAATTCGTATTACATGATGGTAATTTGAATCCACCATTTTCTAATTTTTCTCTCGCCTGCCGGTATGCTCTCTTCAATCTGTTCTTTGAATTACATGTAGTGACAAGAGTACCCACGTAGAATCTTGAACTCAATATTGCAGGAACTTTATTTGCATGGTATTTTAAGATGCAGTTCAAAATGAAAGGACTCGTATTGAATCCAAAAATAACAGTAGTATACCTGTAACATTTTAGGTTTCAAAAAGAAACAAAACTTATTTTTATCAGATTCCTTAGACAATCTGGACATTAAGAACCCCTTCCTAATATCTCCCAACAGAGTGTACCTGTTTGTCCTAAAAAGAAGAGTTGAATTTAATATATCGCCGGTTAAATTTATACCCGGATAGGCTGCTTCGTTCAGAAAAACCCTCTTCAGGGAGCAATTGAAAACAGGTATCTTTGTAGTGGTGATGTCTTCTGTCTTAAACATGGGTCGGTGAGGGATCCAGACATGCTTATGATATAAGTGCGGTGAACACTCGAAAGGCTTAATGATCGTCTCTGCTTCCTGCTCAGCAAATTCCTGCAAGTATTCCTTAGGTCCTTTTCTTCGAAATTGTTTACCACCTTATCGTTGATTGTTTTCTTTATTATGCTGTCCTAGTAATAATGACCTCCAACTATCCAGCTTATTGAACATGCAGCCTATTCACGTAACCGGTTCATATACACAGCTTACAAAGAGGGGATCCAGCTATACAACCGGTATATAAACTGCACACCGGGTCCCCCACAGTCTCTTTCAGTAATTTCCCATTCTATTTCTTCCTTCCCTTGTGGAGACTGCTTGTTACTTCCAGTCCTTTACATTGATGTTTATCGTCTTCAAGTGCTGCTTTGTTACATCTTTGTAGCGAAGCTTCTGACCTATCTTGTGGGTTCCATTTTCCAGTTCCCTATCGAAGATCATCTTTGGGATTTGGTTGCCTTCCATTCTGGCAATGTGCCCGGCCCGTCGTAGTTGCATAATAGTAAGGATAGCTACCACACTGTCTATGTTTGCTCTCCTGAGAACTTCCACGTTTGATACGTAGTTACTCACTCTATTTGATCTTCATGATCCTTCTTGGATGTCTCTGCTGGACAACTTCCAGTCTCCTTTTGTGTTCTCTATAGAGTGTAGGTCTCTGCTGAGTGCAGCAAGGCTGACAGGACAATGGCTTTGAAGACTCTGCACTTCATCTCTAGCCGGATACCAGCCCTTGTCCAGAGCCTCTTTTCTAGCTTACCAAAGGAGGCACATGCATTTTGGATTCGGCAGCTTATTTCTTTGTCAGCAAGGTTGTCAATGATTAGAGTGCTTCCAAGATATTTAAAATTTTCAACAACTTTTAGCACCTTACCGTTGATTGTTATAAGCTCTTGCGGGTCGTTATTATCTGGTGAGGGCTGATACATCACTTCTGTCTTCTCTATGTTGATTTGTAGGCCTATCTTCCCGGCTGTTTGGAAGAAGGTATCAACTATCCTTTGTATCTGAGCTTGATTGTGAGCTATCAGCAGTGTAGTGTGCAAACAGCAGTTCTGTTATAAGCTCTTTCTTGGTCTTGATCTTGGCCTTGGCCGTCAAAGGTTGAACAGTTTCCTGTCGGAACGTGTGCGGATAAAGATAGCTTCTTCGATATTTTGATGAAGAAGCGTTAAGACGGTTGTCAGAAATAGTGAACATTGTCGGGGTCAGTACGTACCCTTGGTTGGTGCCGTAGTTTACTTCCAAGAATTCGCTTTCTAGGTTCCTTATTATAACTGTCATCTAAACTTCAGCCTCTGTCCCATCAACGAAATGTTGCATCCCTCTTTCTTTTCTACAAGTACTTTAACAGTGAATGCTCTGACGAACTGCAAGCACTTTTGGCCCCTTGACGTAAATACCCCCAACAAACCCGACAAGCAGCTAAATCCCACCCCTTCACAGTAGAGATCCCTAGATGTAAGAGAGCCTTCTACTCCAGTAGTTTCTTCCCCAGGACAGCTAGACTTTGGAATTCCCTGCCGGGTCCCTGCTTCCCCAACTGTACTGACAAGCAGAAGTTTAAGTGCAACGTGAACCAACATCTTGCTGCCCAACTCCCTACACTGTACCCCTGATGCCTATGTCCCTGATAGTAGCCCCCTACAACAAAGTGGCAATGTGCCTTGTTTAAGGGGAAAATGTAATAAAAAAAAAACAAAAAAAACAAAAACTCTCCCTTTTGTTCCTTCGTGAAATGGTTTGATAAGTCCCATGAAGTGATCAGGGCATCCGAACACTTTAAGGACTTCCCACAGCATTTCTCGGTTGATCATATCAAATGTTTTGCAGAAGTCTACAAAGACTATGTACAGCTTCCGGTATTGTTCAATGGCTTTTTCTTGAATCTGCCATAGGCTGAAGATTATATCTGTTTGTATTATTTGGATTCATCGGACTACTGTTCTCATCTTGAGTGTGATTTTTCACGTTTTGGTCGATGTAATCTCCAACCTTCTTCAGGTGTATCTTGTCGAACTCTGGAATGTTTCTGTTGAACTTGGGAATTTTGACAGAATTTTGAGTGGAACCCTTTATTTACTTCGCGAGGGGAGCATGCTTTTGCTCTGCCAGCCATGACTGGATAGATATCTTAAGTAATTTGCAAATGTATATTTCGGCCGCCCACGCTGAGGATTGAACCATCAACCTTCAGGAGAATATCACTTTTACAATTATTTTTTCAATGGTTAGAGTACTTGGAAAAATCAATTGCAAAAGTGATATTGAAGGTTCAATCCTCAGTGTGGGCGACCAAAAAATACGATCGCGAATTACTTAGGACCTCTATCTAGTCATGGCTGATGGAGCAAAAGCACGTCCCGCTCGAAATTCCATCCAAATTCCAGAATTTGACAAAGATTTCTGTGGCCCATTCTTCCAGTTTTTTTTTTTTTTTTTGCAATGGAAGTTCTTGGTGTATTTTTGGTGACCCCTTTGCGCTATTTCAATACAACTTATTTTCTGATTCTATCTCATTTGTCAGACAGTCGTCTAAAATGCCTGACCAGTTAAGTGATGGAAGTTGTTCTATTGGCTATTGTTTCATGATATTGGAGCACCATTTTGAGGCTTGGATTTTGGAAGCTCTTCAGATATTGCCTGGTGTTCACAATAGTAGCATGATGCTGATGGTCAATCTCTGAGAACCATACCTTGTAACTATTCTGTACTTTCACCTAACAATTTAATAAACAAAAGATATTGTAAAACATGAATTTAACTTGAAAATATAAAAAATACATGGTACCTGCATAAGTACCAAGATTGGTTTGTTTAAGAATAGTTATCAAACCGAAAAAGTGGCAAAGAAACAAATATGCAACAAATAAAAGTTACTCTTCTACCTACTTGGATAAGTTGTTTTGTGTTTTACACATTTTGCAGCGTTTATTTGGTTCGAAAACCAAGTAGTGGTGAGTTACTACGTTAAGCTGTCAACAAAATGGCCAACTACAAGCTGTTTTCGATGGTGTTTGAAATAAATTTGACATTTTTATCCACGAGTTCTAAGAACTATATACTAAAAAAAAAAAAAAGCAGAAGAAACTAGCTAATCCCAGCATGCATTTTTGTTTCCGTTTCTACATTTTCCGAGGTTTCTGAATGATTTTTAAACTTAAGGAATTACGGACAGATACAATGATGCAGAAATAAATATAATAAAATAAAAATTAACAAAAACAATTTAACCTTTCTATATTTATGAATAGTTTTGAACAGTCATTATTGGAATGTGTGACTTGAATTGTTTCCACTTATTCCAAGTAGAATTCTTCAAAAATGAAAACCAAGAAATTGTCCTCCAAGTCTGAAACGCACAAGTGCCAAAAAAGTCTGCAAATAACTGTTACCAAAGGCAATAAAAGTAGGTTAGGGTAAAATAAAAAAAAAAAATTTTTTTGTCTGGTTCAAAAGCTGAACAATTGCTGAAAGAGAAATAATAGCATTATTATTTAGAAACCCATTCTTAACATGGGGAGAACGATGTTTTGTAACTATTCTGTACTTTCACCTAACAATTTAATAAACAAGATATTGTAAAACATGAGTTTAATATGAAAGTAAAAAAATACATGGTACCTGCATAAGTACCAAGATTGGTTTGTTTAAGAATAGTTATCAAACTGAAAAAGTTGGAAAGAAACAAATATGTAACAAATAAAAGTTACTCTTCTACCTACTTGGATAAGTTGTTTTGTGTTTTGTGTATTTACGCATTTTACAGCGTTTATTTGGTTCAGGAACCAAGTAGTGAGTTAAGCTGTTTTCGATGGTGTTTGAGATAAATTTGACATTTTTTTGGGGGGAGGAAAGAAGAAACCTCTTATCTTAGCCAAAGATTATAATTGATATGATCGGGGCTCTACATTGCGAGTGAAACAGTCGCATTTGCTAGTGAGTTTTCAAAGTGGCGACTAGAAATAATGAAACGCTTATCTTTTGGCAATTGCATTTCTTTCACTGACAATCTCCCAGGGTTCACTGCGGAGTGAAAAATATCTTGTAAACATTTTTTTTAATAAAATGAACAAAGTAAAATTATTTAAATAATAAAAGTTTAATAGAATATACTCTTTTTTAAACGGAGGCTGTTTAAAAAAAAACATCTGAAGAAATTCAAGTATCAACATAAGATTTGTTGTATATTTAGAATTACACTTATTTAAAAAAAATATACAGAAATATCTTTATGATATACATACTCCTCACAGAACGAAGATGTCATATTCTAAAAATCATATGGGTTTGGCTAGTAACTTTTCTATTTGGCTAGTAAACGAAAATATTTAGTTGTCAAAGGTCAACTAAAGATAAAATTTGCCCATAGAGCCCGATGATGTTTCTTTCTTTTCCTCCTTGTCGTTGTCACAGGTCAACTAAATATAAATTTGTCTATAGAGCTCAATGATATTCCTTTCTTTCCTCGTCGTTGTCATATGGTCAACTAACGAGAAATTGTCTCTGTATTTCTCATCTGGTCTTTCCTCTATCTCCCTATTTTTTATCTTTTTTTGTCCTTCCCTTGTTCTTTTCTTCATATTTTTTTTAACAATCCCTATTATCAGTTTCGGTTTCAATTTTAGTTGATGGCATTCAAATCACTTTTTTATTTTTTTTAGAAAGCACATAAAAGAAGCAAAGTCAAATTATTTAAACAATAAAAAGGTTTAACAAAACGATATACTTTTTTTCTTTTTTTTTTTTAACAAAGGCTGTTTAAAAAAAACATTTGAGGAAATTCGAATGTTTATATCAACATAAAATTCAGTGTATATTTAGAACTACATTTATTAAAAAAATACAAAAATATCTTTGATATACATACTTGTCATAGAACGTCATATTCTAAAAATCATGTGGGTTTGGCTAGTAACTTTTCTATTTGGCTAGTAAATGAAAATATTTAGTTGTCTAAGTTCAACTAAAGATAAATTTGCCCATAGAGCCCTGATATATATATATATATATATATATATATATATATATATATAAACTACTTCATTTATTCACATTAATTTAATATACGAAAGTATAGATTTATGCGTAAACTTTAAGTATTTACTTCAAAAGTGCTCAATACGTATGTAGAGCTAGTTAATAATTTATAAAATATATATGGCAATTAAGCTACACTGAATATTCTGCGTTTCATCCAACTATAGGATTCGTCAGGCTTATGCGCATAAGCCTGACGAATCCTATAGTTGGATGAAACGCAGAATATTCAGTGTAGCTTAATTGCCATATATATATATATATATATATATATATATATATATATATATATATATGATGTTTCTTTCTTTCCTCCTCAACCAATTGTTTATGATGTCACTTTTTTTGTACAACACCATGGATCTGTCACGTCCATACTGAGTGCCAACTATTTTTGTATTGTCATTCACTGTCTCATTACTTCCCGGTGGTCTCGGTTTTGGGGTGGGGATGTGGGAGATGGCACAGCAGTCCATATTATCGCAAAAGAATAAATTGATTTTTCATACCTGTGTCCTCTTGGAACACCTGAGAATAGTTTTCGTTTATGCATCAACATACCATATATAATCTATAATATAAATCTCGCGTTTAAATGTATGTATGTTTGTATGTCTGCCTAAAACTTTCTACAGAGGCAACGGATTTTCACGAGATTGGTATGGTTTTAAAGCTCGACCCTTCGGACAACAAATATAAAAAAAATTGGCTAAAAACATTAATTCTTTCGTCCTCAACTGGGCATTTTTTTTTTTTTTTTTACAGGGAGGGGTTGCTTTTTTCACAGATATTTTCAAAAGTCATCCTTTCCTTTTGATTTACTAGCCTTAATTTAAACCTTCGTCACTTCCGATGGACGCAACAGCAAAGACGTCACTTTTTAAAAAATTTTTTCATCATGTTCTTTTCCTCCTTGGCATGGTCCTGGATATGACCTTAAACTATATCTGATGGTGAGGCCCCCAGCTTGTGGGTTTTAGGAAGTGTGGAGCCACCCTTTAATTGCCATTGCTTCCAGGTCCACTCTGACCCGGAGTGGTAGCACCTGTTAGGGGCCCAACTATGGGTTAAATAGAAACCGACTTGAAGAAAACAAATATATTCTGTTAAAAAACCTTTCTTCAAAATCACTAGATTCGGCATTAAATAACCTGAAAAGGGTTGATATGCCGTAAAACAAAAACAACCAACCAATCCTCCTTTGCGGTATGGGTTCGAGCCTTCCTACTAAAAATTTTTTTTTTTTTGCTCAACACACCTGGGCAACACCGGGCACCCAGGCTAGTAATAAAATAAATGCTGGAGGGTTACGGATAACAAAGCTTTTATTGAGTGATGCTAAGACTGTTTTATGGCGATGGTTGGTAACAGCATCACTGAACATGGGTTCTCCAAGGGAGGTGCCATTCCGTGCTATTACAGGTGTGTATGTGTGTTGAATAATTTTCTTTTTTGTTTGAATTTCAGCAACTCGTCATCAGAAAGCTGGAACGTCTTCCCGCAGTGATGGAGGAGGAGGCTCATTGGAGAATGCAACTTATCAAATGATATCTTACCACCAAAATGCTGGAAACACATTCGAACAAGTTGTAAGTATTTGAAAGATAACGAGGATTCTTGGCTCAATTTTATAGAAGATGTATCTGGTGTTGCCCAGTATTAAACATAATGTTAAATTTCTTAAAAAAAAACAAAAAAAGTGAAAAAAACAAAATGGAATGAAACCGAGACATGTGCGAGTATTATGTTTTCCCTGAACAGTTCACTTCTTGCAAGTAAAAAAAAAATGTACATAAACTGAGATCGAAACCTAAAAACAGTGAGTCAAGTATGATAACCATTAGGCCAGCTTACCACGCTTTTTAAAGCACTAATTTTTCAATTTTGACCACTTAGCCTTTTTTTTTTTTTTCTGGATGAAAACTGATTAAAAAGTTTTCGACATGACTACCCTATATATCAAATTTCAAATCTGTAGATCAAAAATGTGTTTAGTATATAGGTTGAGAAGTGTTCTCTCTCTCTCTCACACACATGCACTCTCTCTCTCTCACTTTTATAGATATACTAGCATGCCACTCAGTGTTGCCTGGTCGTAAAATATGTAATATTATATTTTAATTCATACAGGAACTGAAGCGTGCGTGCGAGTATTTTTTTTCTAAACAGTTCACTTCTTGTAAGTAAAAAAAAAAAGTACCCGAGCTGAGATTGAAACCAAAACCTAAAGACAGTGAGTCAAGTACGATAACCATTAGACCAGCTTGACACAAGTTCTTGAAAATATGGAAATTGTTTTAAAAAGGCCTTATTTTTTTTATTACTTTGAAAAATTCTTTAGAATATGAAATGTTTTAAAAATGCCTTGAAAATCATATTTTTTAATGTCTAGTAAAAATTTGTGTCGAAATATGAAAAATAAAATTGAAATAAATACTATTAAATTATTTTCTAAGTATTAATAAAAATTTGAGTAAACTATTTGTTAGATATTGAAAATAAAATCAAAATACATTGTTCTGAAATTGCATTGTATTATTGTGGATACAAGAGTTACTTCCCTTCATCATGAAGTGACCTAATGCTTTTCATATAATAACATTAGTAGCTTTGTAATGAAGGGACATAACTCTTGTATTCACAATACTGGAATTTCACAATTTAAAAGTAAAATGAACAGACCAATCTACAATGGGGAAGACAACATTCAATCATGCTTGATTGGCCAAATATAAGTGGGTCACGGTATGTAAATATGGTTGTTGACAGGCATATTATTTTGTATGCAAAAAGGCATTTTTTTTGTATGCAAAAAGGCATTTGCAAAATGGGTGAAAGTGCCTTGAAATTGCATATGGCTGACACTAAACACAAAACAAATGAAAGCTGTAATCAAAGTTGACCAGTTTTGTTGTGCGTTAGAGAACTTCTTTTAAATAACTGTGACCTTTTAAAACTACTTCATCTAAAATATAAACCTCACCTCTCTGTTTAAATGTATGTATGTATGTCCTATTTTCATGAAATCGGTATACGGATGACAAATATCGAAAAATTAGCTAAAAACATTAATTCCTTTATCCTCAACTGGACACTTTTCTACAAGGAGGAGGTCGCTTTTTTTTTCACCAATATTTTTGAAAGTCATCCCCTCTTTTGGTTTGGTGATGGACAAAATGGCAAAGATGTCACGTTTTTTTTTTTTTTTTTTTCTTTTTCGTGTTTTTTTTCCTCCTTCGCGGTACGGGTTCGAGCCTGCCTGCCTATACACATGTCCAAACATCTGGGCAACGCCGGGCACCCAGGCTAGTCTGAAATATAAAGATAAATGAAAATAACTTCCTGTTGTCAATTAAGTTCTTTGGTTTATTATATCATTCGTTATATATATCAAATTTTGTTATGAAAACTTGAATTTTTGTCTGGAGAAGACCTTTGAAGAACTTTGAAAAATCCTTGAAACTGGACATTGAAAATCTGTACAAACCCTGGGAACAAACGATAGATAACTGTGCGCAAAGGATATCACAAAACGATGCCATCACTAGAGGAAGAGGGGGACAGCCACTTTGTTTTATCTTGATATTTCATCTAGACCCCTAAGTAAGACCACTTATCACTCTTTACATCCAAACACAGGTCTTTATTCAGTATTTGGTCTTTATCTAAGGGAGGTAACTAGCATTTATTAAGGAAATAATGTTTTTGTTGCAGATAATTTAGGACGCTGTAATGATCAGTAGAATAATGAAAACAAATTTCTTTTTTATATACTTTATCATTGGTTTTTTGAAAGATGAATTTTATAATTTACTAGCAGAGGTGCCCGGTCGTAAAATACACTTAAATATAATCTATATATACATAAAAGCGAAAATATGTTTGTATGTGTGTTCGCTTTTTCTGTATGTCTACAAAAGGCTTTTTTCAGAAGCGGTCGGTCGCCTAACAACTTTTTAAAACTTTTTATATCACATGTAAATCGTAATATCTCACAGTTAACAACGAAGCTCGTCTGTCTATTTAATTTGCTCGACTTCGGGAAGATAAATATTCAACAGTTTTCGCTCGCCGCATGTGGGTTAGGCCTTTGATAATCTGGTCCACCCAGGCTTCCACCATGCGCCACAGCGTCTCTCGTTAGATTTTGACAGTGACTCTCGCTGTAAGATTTTGTTGCAACAAGCTGTATATGTAGGTACATTTTTGCATTAGAAAGGGAGTTATGAAGTGATACCTAATTTTGATTATTATTAAATCTATTTAAAATCAAACTTTCGATTGTTTTGCATGCTTAAAATTGAGATAAGTGTTTGTTGCTTTTTATTAATGAAAATCGCTCCAGACAAAGCGTGAAGCTACTTGATGAAAGGAGCTAACAAGAATCTATATATTAATAGGATAGTGTGTGTTATTTATTTTGTGTGTCACGCTTACATCTGAGTGACAGTCGTTTAATTGTTATTAGTGTTGGGACGATTAAGCGGAATCAGAAAAATTGATGCCTATTTTTCGATGCCAAAACGATTCTTTTAATTATCTTTTTATTTGATTTTGTTTAAAGCAAAATCTTCCATTGCTTATAATAATGATAAAATAATAAATATTTATTGATTTTAAAAAACTAGTAAAGCTGAAATCGATAGATCACTCTCCACAAGTGTTTTTTTTTATGTTTAGGAAAATACCTGCATATTTAACATGTTTTTACGAAAATCGGGGAAATAACAATCTTACAGTTAAATAATTAGAGATTTCTAAAGAATCTGATCGAAATCGGGGGAAAAATATTGGAATCGTCCTATCACTAATTGTTATGGACTTCCATTTCTTGTAATAAATAATTTAAACAGGAAGTCTTTATAAGTTTTCATTTCGGTTTCAATTATAGCTGATGGCACTCCAGTAATCTATTTTTTTTATAAATAATTTTATCGAGATATTTTCATAAGTTTTGATTTTGGTTTCGATTATAGCTGAAGGAACTCAAGTTATATATATATATATATATATATATATATATATATATATATATATATATATATTTTTTATTTTTTATTTTTTCATAAGTTTTGATTTCAGCTTTGATTCAAGCTAATGAACCCAAGTCATGGCTATATTTTTTATTTTTGAAATCACAACTTTATAAGGCCCTGTCGGTGGGGCATTAGAATACGCCGACTGCCCTTCTGCAGAGGGTAAAAGTCCCTCAATGGGGGTCCTGGATATGACCTTAAACTATATCCAGTGGTGAGGGCCCCAGCTTGTGGGCTTTGGGGAGAGTGGAGCCATCCTTTAATTACCATTGCTCCCAGGTCCACTCTGACCTGGAGTGGTAGTACCTGTTAGGGTCCCAACTATGGGTTAAATAGAAACCGACGTGAAAATAAATATATTCTATTAAAAAAAAATTTTTCTTCAAAATCTTTGGATTCGGCATTGAATAACCCGAAAAGGGTTGATATGCCATAAAACAAAAACAACCAACCAACCAACAATTATATAATATATAAAAATCGATATAATATTAACTTGATTATAATATATACAAAATCTGCAAGAATTAAAATATATTTAAGCATTCTTTATGACCAGGCTATGCCGGGTGTCCCTGCTAACCATGATAAATACTTTTGCAGTTTTAGTAAAAGAGCTACAATAATATCAGACAGTCTCTATTTACACTGAACATCTATAGAATGCCAACATCAATATATTACATATGTATGAGTGCCCTGTGGAATTTCCACAGGTGCCGCTAGTGAATGATGATGATCGCTAAGACAGTGAATACTAGACCAATAGAAATAGGGAATAGATTAAGCAATTCTGAAGAACCTGTGCCTAGTAACTCTCACTTCCCTTATTTTATCCTTTAGTCCTCACATTCCACAAGTAATGTTTCTGACAAAGGGGGAAGAATTCTCGGTTGGAATCTATCCCATATTACAGTTATTGTTGGCTAGCTTTTTGACCTTGAAGTGGTATTTTCTGTTTTAGCTTTGTACATCAAGTGGCTTCCTGACTTGTCTAGAGCAATTTCCATTAAAAATAGTAATTATATAAATTATACAACTGAGAATAGCAACATCATGTCAGTGAGAAAGAAGATGCAGCAAAAAGAAAAAAAAATAGACAAAAGCTAGGAGGAAAACAGTCAGCCTGCAATTCTTGGAAAGAAGCTACTGGAATAGGAAATTGTATTACAATGAGGTATCAAAACAACCACCCGATTCAAACATTTTAAAAATATTTTTCACTAATGTCCAAATTGTAAAGATAATTGTAGAAGGAAGTTGAAAACAAAGTGGCTAGTCAGAATCAAATATTGATATCAGATACATTGCTGTTTAGATCTAATTTTGAATGTTGGGCTGACTTAAATTTATATATTAAACAAGCAGGGTTACTCTACATTACCCAGATAAAATATTACATATTTCTATTTGAATTTTTTTTTTTTCCTTCCTCATTTTCCTCTTCCTATCTCCTTTCATCTCCGTCCAGTCAATTCCTCTATCTGGACATACACATGCAGACAAATTGGCGCAAGGTAGTCAACTCCTTGATCAAAAAAACCCAGTTATTTCCCTTTTGTTAGTACAAAGTCTAACTGGAAAATTGACCCCCCCCCCCCCCAAAAAAAAAAAAAAAAATGAAATCGGCACCAATTTAATATCCAAGAATGAATATTTTTTTCACTCGATTTTAGATATTATTCATTTGAGGGTGGGGGGACATCAGTGATAAAGAAAATTCTAACTTTGTAGTTATTTATTTTGTCATATTTTAGTTTTAGCCAGACATACAAAGATGCTCTTTGAACTAACTGCAAGATCTTCAAACAATTGCACTTAAAGGGATGGTCAGAATCTTAAAAAGATCTCCCTGTTGGAATATATGAGATAGCGGGTGAATGTTTGTAATCTCTTAGGATGCTCCATCCCCAGGTTGAACAAACTGATGAAAAAAAAAACTCATTGACTGATGTTCCTAATACTGGGCATCACCAGATTACCTTGCCATCAGATTCTGCCATTGTTTAAATCTGCTGCATCACAAGCAGGCTGAGCCTTCAGGAAACTTTGAGTCAGACGATCGAAATTGGCCAATCATTTTTAACCCCTTTTCGGATAACGTATGGGCGTATGTGGGCGAGAGACTTGCTTGCGAAAAAGAGGAAAGAGAATTTCTCACTTCTGAAAGCGGCAACAAAGATGAAAGAAGATCCCTGTGGTTTGCGTCATCTGAGGAAAGCAAGATGTGAGATTGTTCTGCACTGAAAAACCTACAAACGTGATAAGCGAGTTGTGAAATGAATCGACCATCTATACAAGGATTTATGTATACATGAATTCTCCTACCCTCAAGGCAGGTGGTACAAGGCCTCAAGGTTAGAGTGCTATCTCGCGGAAGCAACAAGGAAAAATGGAAAGATATTTTATCTCGAACGCTGCTGCAAAGAAGGTGGGCTCTCTCTACAATGCTAGAAAGTTACTTATGCCTGAGAGTATCCTGTATCTCTCCAGGTCCACCATTCGCCCACATATGGAGTATTGTTGTGACATTTGGGCTGGTGCATCTGCTACTAGTTTCTCCCTCTTAGACAGTATTCAAAAGATAGTCGCCAACCTAATAGGTCCCGTACTATCAGCTAGGCTTCAACCTCAATCCCATCGATGAAATGTTGCATTCCTCTGCCTGTTTTACAAGTATTTTGCAATTCTCAAAATTATAATAAACAAAACCAAAACCTCAGTAGTCAATAATTTACATTTAGTTTCTTTTTTCAGATGACAAATTTCAACCATTCAAAAAGTGACAACAAGCCAGACGAAATAACAGATCGAGGTATGGATATTTATTTATTTATTTAATATTGTTTGTATCGGAACTCCTTTTAACACATGGACTTCCATTTCTTGTAATGATTAATATTATGGACTTCCATTTCTTGTAATGATTAATATTATGGACTTCCATTTCCTGTAATGATTAATATTATGGACTTCTTGTAATAATTAATATTATGGACTTCCATTTCTTGTAATAATTAATATTATGGACTTCCATTTCTTGTAATAAATAATATTATGGACTTCCATTTCTTGTAATAAATAATATTATGGACTTCCATTTCTTGTAATAATTAATATTATGGACTTCTTGTAATAATTAATATTATGGACTTCCATTTCTTGTAATAATTAATATTATGGACTTCCATTTCTTGTAATAATTAATATTATGGACTGCCATTTCTTGTAATAATTAATATTATGGACTTCCATTTCTTGTAATAATTAATATTATGGACTTCCATTTCTTGTAATAATTAATATTATGGACTTCCATTTCTTGTAATAATTAATATTATGGACTTCCATTTCTTGTAATAATTAATATTATGGACTTCAATTTCTTGTAATAATTAATATTATGGACTTCCATTTCTTGTAATAAATAATATTATGGACTTCCATTTCTTGTAATAAATAATATTATGGACTTCCATTTCTTGTAATAAATAATATTATGGACTTCCATTTCTTGTAATAAATAATATTATGGACTTCCATTTCTTGTAATAAATAATATTATGGACTTCCATTTCTTGTAATAAATAATATTATGGACTTCCATTTCTTGTAATAAATAATATTATGGACTTTCATTTCTTGTAATAAATAATATTATGGACTTCCATTTCTTGTAATAATTAATATTATGGACTTCCATTTCTTGTAATAATTAATATTATGGACTTCCATTTCTTGTAATAATTAATATTATGGACTTCCATTTCTTGTAATAATTAATATTATGGACTTCCATTTCTTGTAATAATTAATATTATGGACTTCCATTTCTTGTAATAATTAATATTATGGACTTCCATTTCTTGTAATAATTAATATTATGGACTTCCATTTCTTGTAATAATTAATATTATGGACTTCCATTTCTTGTAATAATTAATATTATGGACTTCCATTTCTTGTAATAAATAATATTATGGACTTCTTGTAATAATTAATATTATGGAGTTCCATTTCTTGTAATAATTAATATTATGGACTTCCATTTCTTGTAATAAATAATATTATGGACTTCCATTTCTTGTAATAATTAATATTATGGACTTCCATTTCTTGTAATAATTAATATTATGGACTTCCATTTCTTGTAATAATTAATATTATGGACTTCCATTTCTTGTAATAATTAATATTATGGACTTCCATTTCTTGTAATAATTAATATTATGGACTTCCATTTCTTGTAATAATTAATATTATGGACTTCCATTTCTTGTAATAATTAATATTATGGACTTCCATTTCTTGTAATAATTAATATTATGGACTTCCATTTCTTGTAATAAATAATATTATGGACTTCCATTTCTTGTAATAAATAATATTATGGACTTCCATTTCTTGTAATAAATAATATTATGGACTTCCATTTCTTGTAATAAATAATATTATGGACTTCCATTTCTTGTAATAAATAATATTATGGACTTCCATTTCTTGTAATAAATAATATTATGGACTTCCATTTCTTGTAATAAATAATATTATGGACTTCCATTTCTTGTAATAAATAATATTATGGACTTCCATTTCTTGTAATAAATAATATTATGGACTTCCATTTCTTGTAATAATTAATATTATGGACTTCCATTTCTTGTAATAATTAATATTATAGACTGCCATTTCTTGTAATGAATAATTTTACCAAGAATTCTTCATAAGTTTCATATTCTTCATACCACGAGATAAAATACGAGGTTGTGAAACTGGTGGGGTCTATCCTTCTCTTGAGGGTAGATGGGCCTCTCTTAAGCCATGGTAAGCACCCCATCTAGTGATGGCGTCACAATAAAAAATACCCTTGATGGCCCTAGCGAAGCATCAAGTATTCAGCTACCGACAAGATTTTAATTACGCTACAAAACCACCCAAAAACTTTATTCAATATTTGTGCTGCCCAGGTTGTATGAAATTCCCTTTTCCAATAATTATTTTTATATAACTATCATTCAGCACCCAAAAAACTATTTTCAGTATTTGTAGTGATAAGCAAAATACCTGTCTACTCACAGCTGAACATTTTGCTAACCGCATTTCATTTCCTCTGATGATATGAGCCATTATTGAAAATCCATGGATTAAGGAAATTAATATGACCCCTTCTATATATTCCTTTGTCAAACAATAAATTCTTAACTTTAATATATGTGTCTATATTTTTGAGTTTCAGAATTTAACTTTAACCACTAAACTTATATATTGCTCTATTCTTAAATATTGAGCTTCTCCTTTTTGGCTAGGATCGCCCTGAAAGTATTACCTCAAGTAATATCTATCATGATTTTCACCTGATTTTTAATCTGTGTCTTATCTCACTGATATATATATATATACTTTTATATATATATAGTATATATATATATAATAGTAGATATATATAATAGTATATATATATATATATATATATATATATATATATATATGCATATGCTAGCATTTCACCACGGCATTCCCAGAGTGTTTGGAGGTGTATGTTGAGCAAAAAAAAGAAAGAAAAAAAAAAAACGGTCAATTTTTTTTTTTTTTTTTTTTTTTTTTTAAACTTTGACCCTTATTTGACCCTTATTATGACCCCTTAACATTTATTGTTTGGAGCTCAAATGAAGTTATTAAGTTAGATCCATGTCCAAGGAACCTATATCTAAAATTTTAAGTGTTTAGACCCAAAATTGGCGGAGGAGTTTGGTAGAGTTCTCAAAGGTCAAATCGTTGAACTTTGACCCCTTAACAGCCAAATTTTTTATTTCTGGCTGAAAACGGAATACAAAGATTTTCTCAAATCTCACTACCCTGTATATAAAATTTTGAGTCTGTAGACTAAAAATTGACAGTTATTGCATTGGAAAATGTACACACACACGTTCATTTTTATATATATATTATTACATACACACACAAGGGTGTTTAAAAGTAATACCTTCTATTGTTGTATGGAAGGACTGTCCCTTATGTAAGTAAGACATACTAGACAAGTGAAAATCATATTAGGAAAAGGCTAGAATCGAACCCTGTCGGCAAGTGTTAAAGATAATGGGAAAAGTAGAGATCCCTAGGTGTAAGAAAGCTTTTTACTCCAATAGTTTCTTCCCCAGAACGGCTAGACTTTGGAACTCCCTTCTGGGATTCTGCTTTCCGATCTGTACTGACATGCAGAAGTTCAAGTGTAATGTGAACAGACATCTTGCTACTCATCTCCCTTCATAATGTCTCTGCAACTTATGTTCCCGATAGTAGCCCCCTACTTCAAAGTGGCACTGTGCCTTGTTTGGGGTGAAAATTGAATTAAAAAATGTTTTGTTTTTAAATGGAATGTTAGACATTAAGTCTATTGTTAATTCTATTAGAAATAGTTAAATATTATTTATGTCGGAAAAAGAGTTGATTGTCCATTCTTTTAGAAATCCGAATATTAAATATGTCAGTCAAAAATATTATACACACCCACACACAAGGGTGTTTAAAAGTAATACCTCTTATTTTTATTCCGCCGAATGAATCTGAGGGGGATTGCAAATTGCGTTGATATGATAACTGAACTTATGCATTCATGATATGAAAGTTTCATCTCTCTGTTGCAGATATTGATGGTGTGAGACTCTAAGGAAGCAACTCCTATCATGGATATGCATCAGAAGCAGAGATATGCCATTGAATTCATGCCGAAAATGCATTTGAGAATGGATTTGACTATGTAGAAAACTAAATTCTGAAGTATAAAAGGTTGCTTGTTTTAATGGTACTACTCCCATTTGCGTAGCTATTCTAAAGTTCGGCAAGATACACTCGAAAAATGTCCATAGGTTACATTGACCAAAATTGTTGTACAAAAAAAACAACAACAACTGAAGGTGAGAACAATAGTCCAAAGAATCCAAATAATTCCAATAATCTATCCTCATCTCAAAAATTTAGAAATGGAAAAATTAACATTTTTGAAAGCTTATGATTAAAGTAAATATTATTTATTTTAACACATTATCATTTTTATTCAAAAATACTCTTATGAAACAATGTTTTTTTAAAAAGTACTCTTATGAAATGTTTTTTTTTTCTTAAAAAAAAAAGTGCTCTACAAACGATGTTTTTAAAAAAGTACTCTTATGAAACAGTTTAATAAAAAAAAAAAAAAAAAGGTTTTCAAAAGAAAAAAATTGGTACACACTTCTACTGAGAAGTAATTTTAATATTTTATTTTTAGTTGGTATTTGTTTGGAATGGTTGCAGAACAAGGCTTTACAAAGTCGGAAAAGTCTGGAATTGACAGCATCAGATTTCTGTTCGCGGAAAATTGTTGAAATTTCCAAAGACGGGAAACTAAAAGATTCTCAAGAACTTCTCCGTATCGACAAGAGTGTAAGTATCTAAAAACATTTTTAACAGATTTATTGTGACATTAAATCTGAATTATCAACTCTGGTTTCCCTTTAGCAAAGAAGGTGGGCTCCCTCTACCATGCTAGAAAATTATTCACTCCTAAAAGTATTGTGTATCTTTACAAAGTCACAAGTATTGTCACATCTGGCATTTTTTTCTTTTTTTTAAATGAATTTATTCTTTGTTGTCAATTCATTGCAGCTACCTTTTCTTTTAAACCAAAAAAATATGTACGTTGATGGTGTTAAAAAAAAAAGGGAAGGAGAAAAGAGCTGCAGTTCATGCTGAAACACGAGGCAATCACCGATTGTTTCAAATTTCCACTTGTCCACGCACACACGCATCAATCATAACAATTGAACTAAGGTTTGTCGCTCGCGAAAGGTGAAAAAAAATGCGTAAACATATTTCCTTTGCAGAGAGATTTATTTTTAATCCAATGGCAAGGAAAACTTCTGGGATTGTTGGCCTTCGTTTAAGTTGCGTTTGTTCGGAAGATCGGCAGGATTGCATCTTGGTTGAAAGATGACTTTCAGGATATCAGAGTCGGAGAGTTGCGTTTGTGTCTCATTGGCGATGGTACACTGTAATGCTTTCACCATCATGGCGGCTGGCAGGGAATACCCCACCCCCACCCCTTCACTCCCTTCTTAATCATAACGTTTACTTTTTAATTTAAAAAAGAAAATGTGTCCCAGTTTTTTTTTTTAACAAAAACTCCTTTTTTTCCCGTAATACTTATATTCTTTGTTTAAAACAGAAAAGTAGTCGCATCTTTCTTTTTCGTAAGAACGCTGACTAAGGATTATATAGATTGACACATTTGTCTGGTCATGGCTGACGAAATCAGAACAATGTACCCCTATGCACTACAGATAAGAGATGTCTGGCAAAAAGAAAGAGGGTGGGACACAGATGTAACCTAATTGACCTAAGTTAGCGTTTTGCTCCCCATTTGGGAGATCAGACCTCCCAGGGACCTGTGGGAGACCGCATAACTATATTAAGATAGCTTAATAGATCTCGGGCAATGGCGGATATCCCAAGATTTTAATTGAAATATATAGATATAAATTGTTTTATTGTTTGAAAATCGGAGATATATTTGTTATTTGAGACAACAGGAAATGTGAGAATGTTAGAATAATCGACTGTACTTGTCGACCTAGAAAATCCTTCAGACTATGGCTGTCTGAATGATAGGATGTGACCTCTTAAGGTCATGGGATTTGAATGTTGATTTTTGGCCCCAGATTTAAAAAATCACTACTAAGTCGAGCTGCACACGCAATCCGCACTGCGTGTCATAATTTGATTGGCTTAGGAGACTTTCCATCCGACACCCCACCCCTCACCCCCACTATATAATATTAATCCGCTTGAAGATTAAGCAGATTCCCGTTTTGATTCCAAGGGGCACAGATTGTGTGGAGACTCGCTGTTCCCTGAAGATGTGACTAACACGCTCCCTCCTCCGACCCATCTGAGGCTCTCTGAAGAGAAGAGAGATTTGAGACTTATGAAAACTTACTAAGAACTGAACCATATTTTTGTAAAAAAAAATCTGTCAATCTGAAAGTAGAATAGAATTTAAGCGTCTATTGTCCTTCTTGCCTGCGTGAGTTTTGTTATTCATTTTCAGCATACCAGATTCAATGTGATGGCCTCTAGAAGTACCAGATGACACGAGCCAAATTTTTGAAGATCAGGGGTCCTTACGTAACTTCATAAGAGAGAGTGTTACACAGAATTAAAGAGATTTCTTGTTAGTCTGGCCACCCAAGAGATGTTTTCTATGAGAAAATAAGTACCTCATTAAATGGGAAATCATGCTGTGACTGATTTTGGAAAAGTAATTTTCCTAGATGGATTCCAGATTAACCTATTTAGAATGGAGACTGTCTAGCCAATAACTTCAGTGGAGATATTGAGTAGTCAAATTCTGGGTGGTTGAATGGTGACCACTAACAAAGGCCAGAATCAATCAAGGGTGGAAAAATTTCAGGAGATGGGAAGATGGGGCAGTGGGAGTTGGATGTCTGTTGAGCTGCTGATTTTTCACAGGGCTTGTAGTGAGTTGGGTCAGTGTGCCTTTTCAGATTGGGCGAAACTGTAGGAGCTCTTAGCAGAAGAATTTCTGATTTTTTTTAGATAGGGGCTGATTGTTTATAATACTTGTATTGACCGGACTATTGTCCTCATCTTGAGTGTTATTTGTGCAAAATTTTGGTCGGATTGTCCTTCAACCATCTTCAGGCATGTTGCCTCCCCTTTGTCAACCAATTTTTTTCATAAATTCGAAACTACAACCATAAAATAGACTAACTCACAGAATACGAAAATATCTATGGAGCGAGTAACTTTTTTCTTTTCCAAACAACAAGCAACATGTCTGAAGACGATTGCAGGCTAACCCGACTGAAACGTTGCGCAGATAATACTCAAGGTGAGAACAATAGTCTGATAAATACAAATAATATAATAGTTTCGTTGATTTTAATTTGAATAAAATAAAATATGTATCGGATACGTTTGAAAGCCAAATCACAACGCAATATTACAAAAATAAACAAGTATTTTACTTGTTTGAAATTTATAATTTATATATTCCGGCGTTAAACAAGTAAAATATTTGTTTATGTTTGTATTATTGTGTTATGATTTGGCTTTCAAACGTATCTGATATGTATTTTATTTTATTCAGTATAAATTTAGATATTTTAGTCTGGTCAAGCAAAAAATCTCACCTTGCAAATCTGTTGTTCAACCTTGTGGAAACGAGTACCACTTGTAATCCTCCTCCCTCTAAAAAAAATCTATTTGTTTATAAAAAATCTGTTTGTGGTTTTTGGTTGTAGAAAGAATTCCTTTGTTGTATCACTGACTGACCATCACTGATCATAATGGCCTGTGCAGTGACCGCACAAGTGCATGTTCATACCAGGCCTGCATTTTCTATAGATTGTTCTCCTCTCGAATGTTATTTGTGCAACATTTCACTTGGACTGTCCTTAGACCATCTTCAGGCATGTTGCCTCCCCTTTGTCAACCAATCTTTTTACAAATTCGAAACTCTAACCTTGAAATCTGCATCTTCTGTAGCGTCCATCTATGCACTCTGCTGCACATGTTGCCATGTACATGTTTATATCAATATTGGGTGCGGTAGAATGTACTCATTAATAAACATGAATAAACCAAAAATCTGAAAGGCAAGCAGCATCAAGATGGCGATCTTTAAAAGAAAATAAGATGCAGTATTCAGATTGGCATTGCTTTTGATTTTCCTCAGTTTCATCTTCGCAAATTCATCCTTTACTAGAATAACCAATGTGACCCATTTGGCTCATAGGTTATGAAAACACATTTAAGCATTGTGTCGTATTTAGAGAGTTGAGTTAATGCTTTTCGGGCATTCCCTAATCAAATAAATATTTCAACAAAAGCTACTGAATAAATGAACAAACGACTTCGTAAAACTTGCAAGGAAAAGGTTTATTGAAGCAAAGGCATGATGCCATTTAGATATAGCTAGGATAGAACTCGTCTGCCTTTGCCCGGTAGTTAATCCCCAGTGGGAATTGTAGATACCGGTGTAGGCAGAGAGAGAGTGTGAGGAAACAGGTCCGCTCTCTTTGACGTCTCGCTGGAAAAGGGTAGAGTTTTTCTCGTCCGGGACGGAAGCAGTTATAGTTCCTTAAGGGGGTAAGGAAGATCCCTGCGCTATGCCTCTGATTGGTCAGTATGTGCCATATCGCACAGTCAGGGGAGGCACTGACGCACAAGAAAAGAGTTCTATTTGTTTCTGCTACAGACCTGTGGTGTTGAAGGTTCAATCCATTCCCTAATCAAATAAATATTTCAACACAAGCTACTGAATAAACGAACAAACGACTTCATAAAACTTGCAAGGAAAAGGTTTATTGAAGCAAGGGCGTGATGCCATTTAGATATAGCTAGGATAGAGCTCGTCTGCCTTTGCCCGGTAGTTAATCCCCAATGGGAATTGTAGATATTGGTGTAGGCAGAGAGAGAGTGATTGGTCAGTATGTGCCATATCGCACAGTCGGGAGGCACTGATGCACAAGAAAAGAGTTCTATTTGTTTCTGCTCCAAGTAGTCGAAATTACCAATCCTCATCTCAAAAATTCCAAAACCCATTTGATGTAATTTCTTTCTTTTCTAGAATCTTCTAAAGATTGTCACTGGAGTCATCCATTCGTTGAAAGCGTCTTTTGACCCAAATTTCTTCTTGAAATATGTTTGCTCTCAAGTAGGTAATATTTTCCCCATTTTTGTGTATGTATTTGCATTTTCAAAGACTTTGTTACTGATGGTTTAGAATGGGTGCAAGTCCATAACTTCCAACCTCATTTGTTTATTTTTGTGTTTGTATTTGCTTTTTTTTGTGGTTGACTAATAACTAACAATATCTTTTTCTATGAACCAAATAAATGTTTGTTTTAAATTTTGTTATTAACATAGTCTGCACGTTTTGCTAGGAAAATTTCTTCTTGAAATATGTTTGCTCTCAAGTAGGTAATATTTTCCCCATTTTTGTGTATGTATTTGCATTTTCAAAGACTTTGTTACTGATGGTTTAGAATGGTTGTGCCTGACTGGGTGCGAGTTCATAACTTCCAACCTCATTTGTTTATTTTTGTGTTTTTTATTTGCTTTTTTCTGTGGTTAACTAATAACTAACAATATCTTTTTCTATGAACCAAATAAATGAGAAGAGAAAGAAAAAAAAAAAACACGTCAAAATTTTGTTTTAAATTTTGTTATTAACATAGTCTGCACGTTTTGCTAGGAAAATGTTATTTCAAGCATGCGAGAGAAACACGTTTGCTGATGGTTGTGTCTGATTAGGCGAGAGTCAGTACCCCCCCTCTTTCCAATATGAAAAATATAAATACCAAAAATAAAGAAATATCATTATGGTGTACATACCTGTAACCGAAAGAAAATATCGTATGCCAAAACTCATGTAAATTATTTCATTTAAAAAAAAAAAAAAAAAAAAACTTTATGGCTACGTGATGGTCTCTCAACACTATTTTTGCAGGATAATTTAAATTAAAATAATTCAATCTGTTGCAAGATTTAAGAAAGCCATTCTTAACATGGGGATGGGATCAGCATGTTAAGAATGGCTTTCTAAAATCTTGCAAAAGTTACTTACATGAAATTATCTATGAACTCTATTCAATCAGTGGTAATGCTTGTGCCACCAGATCAGGCTGTCTGAAGATATTAGCTTTCGGAGACAAAATGCACCTAACATTGATGTTTTTTGTTTTTTTATTCCCTTTTGCAAAACTTAATTATGTTCTGCAAAACCAAAAACAGCTCACCTTTCCCCTTTTTCCTTTTCTTTCTTTCTCCCCCATTCCCCAACTGATTTCCTTACTTAAAATTCGGGTCAAGATCAAAGTGTAGTATCTGTTCTTCAGATGCTGCACTTCAATTTCTTGTTCTCTGTCAGTGGAGGAGAAATCCTTCACGATTGAGACAATTTTTATTTTTGTTCCTTTTCTCCACATTAAAAAAAAGACCCTGGTGTCTAACTCTGTCCCGTGGGGAGGCATAGTAAATAGGGACATTAATACTATAACTCTCTCATTGCAAAACTTGTGCATATTCTGCAGGGCAGGGAACAAAAACAAACAAAATCCACTACAAGAAAACCAAACCAAACACTACAAACTAGTGATTGAAGATACAAAGCGTGAAGAATGAAACCTTCTACAAAATAACCAAACCAAACCAAACTCCATGAATAAATACTTGATTATATTAAGAATTGAAGCATAAAATTTGTTTTCAAAATTTCCTGGATTCAGCATTATATAATCCGAAAAGGGTTGATATGCCGTATAACAAAACAACCAAACTGAACTATATCCACTTATCCCATTATAATGTCAAAATTAACTGTAATATCTCTCCAAGAACAAAATTTATTATTAGAATGAATGATGGATCTCATAGCTAAGAGAAATGGTGTTGGATAATCCAGGTCCCCAGTAATGACGTCAAAGAAAAGTCACTCAGAAGCCTGAATGAGGGTGCTCCCGGGAATGACGTCAAAGTCAAAATGGGAGATGTAAAATCCCGTGAGATTAGGTCAGCAAGATTGACCGACATTTCAAGACAATGCATGATGGAATGTTGACGTCATAGATGTGCAGACAACGGGAGAGAGAGCAACCACGACGGCAAGCTAAACGACATACTTTTTATTCACTACAAAACACCAACTTCACTACGCATGCCATTGCTCATGTCAAAACTGTCGTTCTGAAACCGAAAAGGTTATTTTGAATAAACAAAATATTTTATAACCAGCTATGCTTTTATTTCGCTTCCATATATGTATATATCGAGGCAATAACAATGTTTTTTTTTTTTTTTTGTTTTTTTTTTAGAAATTATATAGACTGACAAACACCTTTTGATGACCAGTCGTAGCAAATACATAACATTAGATCTATATATACAAGATGTCTTCAATAAGTTTCCAGGCTTTTTTTGTACAAGTATTTAAAATTGTCATCGACTTTTGAAAATTGAATGTGCTATTGCTGTATATCTTATGGGATAACTGACCAATCTTTATAATTTCAAGTTCAAATGAACTGCTACAGCAGGAATTGGAATACACCCTACTAAAGCCTGATTGCCACAACTGGCAATTTAAAAAGTGCAATCTGGAGATGAGCACACTTTAGATACGCAAAAAAAAATGCCACAAAAATGTATAGACTGTTTCAGACTGCTCTTGGAACATCTTTCATGAATTGAAAATCAGTTTATGAGTGGCATAAGAGATTCAAAGAAGGCCATCATGTGTCTATAGAGACAGTAAGTGCACAGTTTAGTGCCAGTGTGGGAACTGTACAAACAATTATTTGCAAGGAACTGAAGATGCAGAAGATTTGCATGAAGTTTGTCCCAAAGGATGCTCAGAAAAGATCACGGACTACTTGACCAAGATGGGCATCAAGTCAGTTCCTCACTCTCTATGACTTTTGGTTATTTTCCTTAGCTGAAGGAAAACCTTAAAAGCTTTCGTTACGAGACAATTGAGATGAAAGAGGCTGTGACGAGGGTCATTGACTCGCTAACACAAGAGGACTTCGATGGGGCTTTCCAGAAGTTGATGGAATTGTACAAGTGCATTGCAGCTGGGGGAGATTACTTTGAAGGTTGGTTGGTTTCATGTGTGTACTATCAATAAAGGTGTCCATACGAAAAAAAGTCTGGAAACTTATTTAAGGCACCTTTTGATATTAACCAGGTTTTATTTTTAATCATTTTTAAACAGTAAAAATCTAAAATTGTTTGTGTTATAAAACTATAGATGGATGAAAGTGGATTAGCACAAAATCTTCACATATTTATGAACTCTTCATCTTTTAGGTTCCTCGTCTTCCGTTAGAGGTTCTGTGGACCCTCCACATCCAAAATGTTATGACCTTGGATTCTTATCTTCAGCAGTAAGTTTTTATCTACATGTGCGCTAATTCTGTCTATGGTTCCTGGCATGACACTAAATTATCCCGGGCATCTTTGGGTCACTCCATTTACAGTTGTTTCTACTTTTTATTTTTTTTTTATTTTTATTTATTTTTTTGCCTATCCTATTTCCCCAAACCTATGAACTATTTTTCTATCCTTTCTAACCTATGATAAAATGCTAATCCCCTAATTTGGGAGGTTTGGGGAGTGTGGAGTCATCTCTTGTTCCCATTGCTCTCAAGATTCTATTGTTATCATTGCATTTGGTTGGACGTCTGTTTTATATGCTGGCATGTGTTAAATGAACTTTAGAGGTTCATTTTCAGACTAACATATTTCTGGCCAAGTCTTTATTGATCCTTCTTTCTCTCCAATCCTTTCTTATCACTTCTAATGTTTCCCTTCATCTTCCTCTGCCAACTGACCCTGAGATCTCAACTGTTTTACATCTACCTCAGACTCTCCGATCGATTCTTTCAATGTGACCAAACCAACAAATCTATTATGAATAGAAATCTGAAGGTCGTCCTAAATGTAAAGCCTCCTATTTTACAAATTTTTAACTTTGAAAGTTTGTAGTATTGGGAATCCAAGCTTAAATGATATCTAGGTAGTTGGAGAAATAGTAAGTTATGTAAGTATATTTTCGATTCCCATCAGCGAGTTTAGTGGGGGGGGTCACAGAAGGTTAGGGTTGACAGGTATCGACCTAGATAGAATGCACCGGAAATTAGGGGTAACGGGGAACTGTGGTTGTAGGTTTCCGGTTTGCGACCACGTGGGCTGAGAGTTAGTTTCAGACTGCAGATGAAGCAGACGTGACATTAGAGTCTCTCCTCTGACAACCATGGGTTCGAGACATAGGCTTGTCTTTTTAATAAGACAAATTAAAGCTTCAATCTGTCTCATGTTATCGATTCATCTGCAGCAGTAAGTACGACTCCCCATGAGATGGAGCCAGCGACGAGAAGATATCATCCACTGGACAAGGCAAGCAGGTATGTACACATTATATATTTGCGCATACATGTCGAGACCCTTCAAGGCAAGAAACTGTAAGAACGCACTCAGATTTTAAAAGTACCTTAAAAGTAAGAGAATAGCAACAGTAACATTTAATAAGAAGTAAATAAATAAAATAGAAGGATGCAAACACAGAATCATAACAAGTTGAAGAGCTACAAAGACGGGAGTGATACCATTAAAACGAGTGACCTTTTGTGTTCCAGAATTTATTTTTTTACATAGTCACCATCATTCTGAATGCACCTTTGCCAGGAATTCAATGATGCATCTCTGCTTCTGACACCTGTCCATGATAAGGGTTGCTTTCTTAGTCTCTCACCATCAATGTCTGCAACAGAGAGATAAAACTTCCAAGTCCTGAATGCATAAGTTCAGTCATCATAACAATATAATTTGCAATCCCCTCTGATCTATTCAGGCAGATTAAAAAATAGGAGGCATTACTTTTGGAGCCTCCTCATAGTATAGTTTTGGCTTCAGATAGGTAGATAGCAAATCTTTATGATTGATAAAAGTAATAATATAGTTTCGGTTTCAGACAGATACCAAATCTCCATTAGGAATAGAAAGCTTAAATAAAAAAAATCTTTAAAATTATTTTTTTTTTAATTATTTTTTTTTTGTTTTTTCAGCACCTGTCAAACTGATTTGTCTATTTGTCAGGAAATTTCATCTGCAATTATCGACCTGTGTAAATGTTCTAATTCGCAGACGTTTGAAAAACGGAAAGAGATTGTAACAGGTAACAGCTTTCTTTCTTGTTTCTTATTTTTCTGTGATTTGTTTTCAATCTAAAGTTCTCCACCTCTAAAATAAAAAAAAAAAACAAACTACTTTGTATTGTAATTGTCTGTATTTTTGAGATGAGGTGTTTTCATTGATTGAGATTGTCGGACTGACTTCCTCATCTTGGTTGTTATAGTCACAACGTTTCGGCCGTTTTGCCCTCCGGCCTTCATCAGGTGTTTTGTATCGAACTTTGTATTGCTTATAAATTCTCCCAAACACTTGAAGCGTAGGTTTTATGTTCGTATTTCTGGTGATGTTAACTGTAGTGTTCCATTTTACTTGCCTCCCCACAAGGGCAGAGTTAGACACAAGGTTGGTTTCTAATGTGGGGGGAAAATCCATCTCTCCAAAAAGGGGCACTCTAGATAGGAACAAAAATAAAAATTGTCTCAATCATCAAGGATTTCTCCTCCACTAACCGAGGACAGAAAAAATCAGGTGTAGCATCAGAACAGATACTACACTGTGATCTTGGCATGAAGGCCAACTGTAGTGTTGCTCTGAGTTAAAATAACTAAATTGTGTCAAACATGGTATTTTGATAAGTATTGCGTTAAAAAAAAAAAATATTTTGACAAGCTTTTGAAGCTGATCGTCAGTCTGGATCTAAAATGGAAGACTTATATCCAATCTGTTGATATGGTCAACTGAAAATTCACTATTGGCCATAAGAGGATTTTTGTCGTAAGGAGCATTTATACAATTAATTTAGGGAAGTAGAATGAGAAAATAAATGTTACGATGGGAAAAAGCGAGTTGAAGTTCTTTTCCTATTCTTTGTCTACTTTGCGACTGAGGCTACAACGTGTTGGGTAATGTTACAGTAGGATCATCATCATATATCAATCTGAAATTCTATTGTTGGCATTGGTTTTCCCAATATTTTTCTAGTTAATACATACAATTTCTGCTCTCCCCATAGAAATATCTGAGACCCACAAAGGGTTAATCCCACTCTGCCATTGAGCAACCTACTAAAGACAAAGTGCGGCCTTTTAATGGATTGAAGAGAATTAAATCAACATGGGAATACTTTCACTGCGAATGCTAATGCGTACGCCGCTAAACTACAGCAGTTGTGTCAGAAGTCAGAAGAGGATTAATTAACCCTGATGGATTTAAAGAGCGTCTACTTGCAGATATAGAACCTAGGAGAAGCTGGGGTCATTTCAGACAGTAATGATTTGAAAAAAAAAATTGTTTGACATGCTTGGGTTTTGGCCTAAATGTAGCAACCTTAATAATGACAGCTATCATTAAAAACTGTTTTAATAACTGCAAATAAAGATAAGTTTCATCTGTTTATTCTAACCACAAATTTGATTTATTTTCCCTTTTCTATTTATTTATTTTTTTTTTCAGTAATTGTGGGCGTTCTGATTAATGAAGCTTTTCCATTCAATTCCAACCAATTATCCTCTTCAATAAATAAGGTTTGTTGATAGATTTTCTTTCTTTGAAAATCCAACTGACATAATTCTATAATGTAGAAATATAATATAGTGAATAAATGACAAACTATATTCCAAAATTCATGATGTGAATCTATTAAAAAGAATTCAAAATGACGTAATGGAAACATATTAAAGGTATTTGCAGCTTCTCTTCCAATTTTCAGATTTTAATTTATTTCCTTTTAACGGATTGATTGTTGCTATTTTGTATGATGAGTTAAGGGCATAATACATTCACTGATTGATATAATAATTGATTGATTTTGCACTACGAAACAGATACTGTTAAGAATTGAAAATGTCAACTGAATTAAAGGAATAAATTATAAGATGGTCAACATCATAAATTTTGGAATATAGTCTTTTGTCATTGATTCACTATATTGCTTTGTAATTACATTGAGCTTCTTAAATAAGGATTGGTATATAAGAAAATATATTTCTATATATATATATATACATATAAATAAAGAAAATCAAATACTATTTATATATAAACTATGGATAATTTACATGTTGGTTTTGAAAAGGATTCTTATTATTTTTTAATCGTCATTTATTATTTTTCAGGAAGCCCAAAAAATTCTTGACCTTTTGATATCAAGTAAGTCTGACTTATTTATAAGTTCATTTCTGAAAAAGAAAATTTAAACTTGTGAATCATCTTTATTAGACAAAATTTGTACATGAAAGTAACTCACCATAGGATACTGATACAGGAATGGGATTCTTTTTTTTTTTTTTTTTTTTTTTTTTTTTAATGCTCAATTTTATTAAAATTACTAATAATTAATTTCTCTTGTTTGAAAACCACGTTTGAGTGAAATGGAAAAAAATTGGTGAATATTGATATGGTTCAGAAACTTATCTGTAATTTGATCCCCCCCCCCATTCTTTTCTGCACCCTCTAGTGGTCTTCATCAATTTGCTGTTTTAATTCCATAAGCGGATACAAATAACTGGCATGTTTTTCATTTCCACAACAACTGTACTGTATCCTATGCACTTTTCATGTGTTGTTCAGTAGTGTATTTACTTTTATATTTTTGAATAGATTCTTATGTTAAATGTTTTCTTTTTAGGCATTTTGGAACTTAATGAAAACGAAAACCTGTCGATGTTTCCAATTGAACTTGCCATTGAATACAAGTTGATAAACCGTGATGCGTTGCACAAGACCTGCGTTCAGCAACTGACCTTCCTGCTTGGGCATAAACCATGTTTTACAGGTGAGAATGTTAACAGGAGAGACAAAATAATAAATGTATTGTGAAGTAGTTCGTAAGAAGTGAGAAATAAATATGAAGAAATAAATGGATGGAAAGGATTTTATGGAGATGAACAATATAAAAAATTTATTCATAATTTTACTGCATTTAACAATATACCAAAACTATTGAAGCCATGAATGTATTATGAATGAATTATGAAAATGGTAAATTAGAAATATGAAGAAATAAATGGATGAAAACAATTCTATGGAAGTCAGCGATATAAAATGATATATTTAACAATTTACCACTGGAAGAATTTCCCTGAATTATAAAATTTATTGTGAGTTACTAATTCCATTTGGTCACACCTGTTATCATCATATAATCTCTGAGGAGCGATATCTATAAATATAAAAGCGAAAATGTATGTATGTGTGTTCGCTTTTTCTGTATGTCTACAAAAGGCTTTTTTCAGAAGCGGTCGGTCGGTTTAAAACTTTTTATATCACATATAAATTGTAATATCTCACAGTTAACAACGAAGCTCGCCTGTCTATTTAATTTGCTCGTTTTCAGGAAGATAAATATTCAACATTTGTCGCTCGCTTCATGTGGGTTAGTCTTTTTCCTATAACATCTTGGGAAAATAAAAATCCCGCAGTCAAACTTGACCTCATTAAGTCATTAAAACGGGCACCTGCCAAATCCAAGTAATTAAATAAATTCAAATGTGTTTCCGTTAGCATCTCGCGGTGGAGCAATGGTTAACGTCGCACTCTTTTTTTTTTTTCACACTTTAATTTACAACTTTGCCTCAAGGGTTTGGGTTCGGGTTCGATCCTCATACTTATCCCCCCCCTCCTCCCGAGTTTCCACACTCACCTCCAAACACCCGGGCAACGCCGGGTGCCCCTTGCTAGTCTATTATAGAAATCTCATTTGTCTGTTTAAATATTTGTTTGTCTGTCTAAAATTTTAGACAGAGGCGACGAATTTTCACGAGATTAGTATCGTTTTGAAACACGATCCTTCAGACGACAAATATCGAAAAATTGGCTAAAAGCATTAATTCCTTCACCCTCAACTGGGTATTTTTCTACAAGTATATGAAATATATATATATAATGAAAAATTTATTATTCGTTAAGGAATCCAAAAATGTAAAATAAATGGCTTATCTCGTTAGAGGAAATGTTTATAGACAGCCATTATTTCAGTTGTTAAATTGTTAATAAATTAGTTGAATCACCTATCAAACCGAGTGCAGTTGCAAAGTTGACCTGGTTTTTGTCTTACCTTTGCTCTTGTCAAAATCTTTAATTTCAATTATAATAAATAGACTAACACATAATAATTGAAAAACTAAAAAAAAAAAAAAAAAAATTAAAAAAATTATTTGCTATCAGTTGTTTGGGTGCTTCTACGCTCTTGGGACGAAATTTCGGAAATCGTAAAACCGAATTTCACGTGAAAAACAATGGTATCTATGTATCCTTCATATTTTTAAGATGATTATATCAAAAAATTGCAAAAATCGATAAGGTAGAGAATTATTTATTAAAAGAAAATAAAATTTGATGGAAACAATCATAAGATACAGGAGAGTTCAAAAGGGAGATAATTTTCTGTTTTGATTTAACCAAGATGGTGGCAATTTTTCACCTGCTAACACGATTAAAGTTGTTTTGTTTAATAATTCAATAATATTCAGGTAATTTCGACTGCATAATTTGGAAGCTACCATTGTAATTTATTAGAATTGAAAAAAAATAATCAGTTGAAACCATTGTTTTTTTTCTGAAAACTCCATTTATCGACTACAAAATCTTGTCCCAATTCTGTAGAAGCAACATTGCTATTCACAAATTAAATGTTTATTCATGAAACTTATCTTACAATGAGTGTTTTTTTTTTTTTTTTTTGTTTTTTTTCTTGATTTGAATTTTCTTAAAATTTCGTAAAAATTGTCCAATAATTGTTCATGTATTTTAACTCATAACAAAAATTGTTTTCATTTTGTAATTAATTTTTCATTGAATTATCTTAGTAATAACAAAAAATATATTTTTTATTTAAAATCTTGAACGGTGTTTGCACATTGAAAAAAAACATCACTTGGCACTTTCCAGTATTTTATGTAAACTCTCCGGAAAATTCTGCTTTTGTATATGCTAGCCTTGATGCCCGGTGTTACCTGGGTGTTAAGAAGTGTGTTGAGCAAAAAAAAAAAAAAAAAGTGGTAGTAGGCAGGCAGGCAGGCTCGAACCCATATCGCGAAGGAGGAAAAGAATGTGACAAAAAAAAGTGACGTCTTTGCTATTGCGCCCATCAAACTGGAAGTGACCATAGATTTAAATTAAGGCTAGTCAATCAAAAGGAGATGATGACTTTGGAAAATATCGGCGAAAAAAGCGACCCTTCCCTGTAGAAAAGTGCCTAGTTTAGGGTGAAGGAATTAATGTTTTTAGCCAATTTTTTTTTATATTTGTCATCCGAAGGGTCGAGCTTCAAAACAATACAAATCTCGTGAAAACCCGTGGCTTCTGTCGAAAGTTTTAGGCATACATACATACATACATACATACATACATACAGGTGAGGTTTATATTATAGATTACCTCCCAAAAATATTTTGTAAGACTTGATACCACAAGATTCATTAATCTGTGATCCAATTCATCTCATTGTTCTGATATATATATATATATATTGCAGTTTCTGTAGACGAATCTGAGTTTCATTGATATGAACAGGCCATTACTGTTTACAAAGTGCCTTCCTCCAGTTGTCTGCCTTTTAAGAAATGGAGACAAGCTGACAAAAATGAAAAAAAAAAACTATAGGCTTCCAAATCCAAACAAAGGAAACCAATATTTAGTCCCCTTTTGTTTGGATTTGAAACCTATGGTACCAATGTTGTTCTGATCTTCTGTCACACATATATATCTGTTTTAGATGACGTATGTCACATGTACCTGATCATGCTGTTGTCACGTCATAGTAGAAATAACATAAATTGTGGGGGGAAACTACTATTAGCTTTTTGAGTTTAGCTGTAGACTCAAACCCTATTTGTTGATTATTATCCAATCTTTCAGCTTCGTACCAAGATTTTTCCTATTACTGATCTCCTCTCAACCAGCGTCCCCAAATATATTTACTATCATTCAAAAATCTTATACATCCACAGTTTACTAACAAAAAATGTCCGCATCCTTTTATTTCTTCAGCTTAGTTTCACCCTCACTATCTAACCACCCAAAATCTCAACTGCTAAGTGCCATAGTATCGCTGCTATTTAGAGTTCAATGGGCCAATCATTTTTTTTTTTATTGTCATTCATTGCCTAACCAATCCCTTGTGGTGGTCCCGGTTGTAGAGTGGGGGAACACTGTCATATCGCAAAATAACACATTTAAATTTATTGCATACAATATAAACTTTTATTCTAATCTCACCATTTAAAACATGAAGTTGCTTTTATATTAATCAAGTATGTATTAACAATTTTTCTTCCAGTATCTGATGCAATCCAAAAGCAAGACCAGTGGACATACAGCAAGTTATCTCCCTTTCAGAAGGCACTCTTCAAACAGGTAATATACATTTATGTACAAGTATGCAACTCTACTCTCTTCATAGTGTCTTCGTTATCTAAGAAAAATAGATTTGTTTATAACTCTTGTCAAAATTTACAGTAATTTGGAAATGCTCATGTGTCGAATAAGATGTAGTTAAAAATTTTTAATAAATGTGCATTTTTGAAGATGGAAATTTTTGATATTATAGATAGTAATATTAACTTAACAGCAATTATAATTTCATAACAATTTGGTTCAGTTAATGACCAACTATACTAATTGAATTGACCTTTTAAAAATATACTTAACAAGTGAAGCATGCATGGTCCCTCGTGAGTGCACAGTGGACGAGTCATAAAAAGAATGACTAAGTTCAGCATGTTTACGTTGAGGGTGGGGGGGTACAAAGGCAGTTATAATAGAACATTTATCTCTATATGAGTTACAAAAACCTTTCAAAATTGCACCAAATTTGAGATAATGTGGAGAAATGCGTGACTTACCTGGATAGACCACGTGCGGGTCGGACACCGAAAATAAATAAAAAGAAAGAAAAGAAATGGTCAAGACTCTTATTTATAGAGTAGTGATCACGTGAGTTAGAAGAATATGCAAATAGAGGTGAACGATTTTGCGATATAAAAAGCCTGTGTTGTTAAGAGGAGGGGGAGACTGTTGGCAGAAGTCAGTGCTGTCAGACGTGCTTTAGAGTTTTGTTATTATATGCTGTGCTCGATAAGAGGAGAGAGAAGAGGAGGAACCAAGAAGACATTCTGCAGGTACTTTGATACAACGGGGGTGCAATTCAACAATCAACCATTTCCTTTGGTTTAAGAACACAAAGGAATCGAGATACTTGACTTTGTGTCGGAGATACTGGCTAAATCATAGTGTAGTAGTGAGACTATTATGTCTACTAAAAAATGATGTACACTTGGGGGGGAAAAATATAAAAAAACTAAGCAAAATGGTGCAGGTACAGTTTGTGAACCAGACAAGACTTTTTGTTTGGCATCTTCTGACTGTTTACTTAAACAGCTGGAAGATGCCAAAGAGCTTATCCAGTCAGAAGACTTAAAAAGCAGACGCCAACTCTGGGTTTTAGAAGGCCATGATCCTGCAGAATCATGATTTCCTAGTGACTGTACCCAAAAGAAAGGCCAAAACCCTCTTTCTCACATCTGTAGAAGACTAGGATATAAATACCCTAAACTCGCTACAAGAAAAAATAATGAAACGAATTGAATGAAGGAAACAAAGAACTCAAATGCTGGAATAAAATAAACATGTCGTTTATTTTCTGTTGAGAAATGAAAGTCTTGGGTGTACACGTGTTCATTCGGCCGTTGGAGACTACGCGCGTGGAAGGAAAGGAGAATGCAATAGAGAAACCTGAAGTGGCAAGCCGGCCTGTAGAAAGAAAGGGTTAAACTCAGTAGAGCGTCGCGCACATGTCTGTGTTGATGGACTAAAGCCGAAGGGGAGATAGTGAGAAAGAGTGAGAATGTCAATCCGGGTTATGGAGATAGAAAGCGTATAAAGTGTACATACTGTTTGTTAGCTTTTTGTCCCAAGTGGTGTGAGGTACGCACGTATGCCGAAAAGGCACGCTGTCGGTCCGTAGACCGTACAGCCCGAAAGCTGGTCCTAAAAAGGAAGAAGCCGCTTATTGCTCTTTCTTTTATACTAGTTTCCGGTGGTCTTTTGCGCATGTGTGGATTTCCTTTGAAAGGGGAAGTGACGTCATCCATCTGTGCTTACATGTGCGTACGTTAGCGTGTGTGTGTATGTATGCGAACGTGAATGTGTGGACGTGGGCGCGTATGTTTGTGTGCACGTATGTATATGACAAGTAATATAGCTTGATATGTGAACGCATGTTTTTTGTGTGAGCACCAGAAAAGGCTCGAGCATATCTCACAAAATGATAATAAAAACAGGACCAAACAAACTGTTATTTTTTATTTTTCACCATAACGTCCCCCACCCTGGAAAAAAAAAAAGAAAATCTGTAAAAATTGTAATTTCTGTGATTATATTCTTTATAATTTTTAGTTTATTTGTAAAAAACAATTTATTGAAAAAGAAAAGTAACTTTTCTCTAAAAAAAAAAAAAAAAAATCTTAATTTTATTGATTATTTTTTTTGTTTTGTTAAAAAGAATTTTCATAAAAATAAACATCCAATTTTTTTTTTTTTTCTGGTCCTTCGACAAGTCCAGGAGGGTGGACCTGTAAATTCATCCTTGTCTGTTCCTCTGTTTGTCTGTCCACACTTTTCTCAATAACTACGCCTTGGAATGTCTGGAAATTTTGCACAAACATTGAACATGATATGAGTAAAAAAGTAACAGAACGGATTTTCCAGGAAAACTCTGGTTGCCCCCTAGGGGTGCCTTTCTGGTTAAAATGGCTTTTGTGTTTATCAAAAAAAAAAAATTGATGCCTTGGATTTTTATAAAACTTTCTGAAAAGTTGTAACTAACTGATTTCTATATAATTTTGTTTGTCTTTGCAATAACTTTTGGGTGTGCCCCAGGGGCTCTTTTAGGGCTAATAAAAACACTCCATTTTTGGGACTATTTTATCATATTTGTCCAAAATTATTTGTGTATGTCTATTTAGCAGTTTTGCATGGTGCTGAACTCAAATTTAAACACGTTAAGACCTTGGGGACTTTCGGGGCTAAATGGTAGGGGGAGTGGGACAAATGATCGACTTTGTAATTTCTTTTATTTTATTTTATTTTTTTTTTGCATGGTGCAAAACTCAAATTTACATATGTTAAGACCTAAAACTGCACCGTTTGTTCATTTTCACCAGGATTTGATGTCCCCTGGGGACTTTTGGGGCTAAATGGGGGGGGGGGAGCAAATGCTGAACTTGGAAATATTGTTTTATGCGTCGTTCACTGTGCACTCACGGGGGACCATGCATGGTTCACTTGTTTTCTATTGAAATTCAACATTTTTATTTCTATGCTGGTTTGTTTCAGTTCAGCCCTCTTAGGCTGTTTATGTATTTTTTGTGTTAACGAAAGTTTTTTTTTTTTTTTTCTTTTTTTTTTTGTTTAAAAGCTGTACCAGTACCAGCAAAATAATTGATTTTTTTTTTTCAGTCCCGAACAATATCAGGTAAGGAGAGCTCGTAATTAACAATTAAAGGCAATTTAACAATTTTCTTTACAGTTTTTTATTGTTTTGGATGCTGACTGTGTTCTGACAATAATAAAGAATATTCTGGAAAGTGAAGAATTTAACTGGGAACGTGTCCTTTCTTTTGCCGCCACTTATCTTATTTGCTTCAGAGAGGCACCAACACTTCTTAAAAGTAAGTTTACCTTTTTTTTTATACAAAAATGGCGATGCTATCCATAAAAAATTGCTTGATATTTTTTAAAGTAAAAAAAATGAAATTATCTGCTGACACTTTTGCAATCTTCATTGTTTAGAGGGAGATAACTGAGAGATTCATTCATTAATTTCATATTAATACAAGAATTTGGGGCACTAAAAACTTAATGCTAGATATTCAAACGCTGCCTATCTCGGCATTATGTGACACAAGATCAGGAAAGTGAGGCGTCAAGCAAACTCCCCTAAAGGGAGAGCACTCTTGCCTTGCAAAAATTGCCCGATGATCTCCATCGGCATTCTCCGATCGAGGTGCCTCAGGCAGCAAGCAATAAACTTAACCTACCCAAAAGCTGGGTGGCAAGGCCTGGAAGGGTGGCCCCCCTGGGTGATACTTAGACAGTATACCTCAGTCCGACAGTTACTAGCCCTGCACCTGTCGGGTTGATATTCCAGAATGGATTCTTGACTCATACTTTATCTACCTGGTCTCCAAGCGACCAGAGGAGCAAGGAGACTCTACTCATTAAAAATGGATATGATATGAGGCTATGCTCACTGAAAGTTGGAATGTTCTACTTAGACACTGTTGATTGGAACTAATTGGAAAGTGTTCGACTGAGCTTCAGTCTATGGTCCTCCTTCGCCAAACTTTCACAAGGAACACTCGTCTAGCTGTAAACAATATTTCCCCCCACTCTTTATCTGTTCCTAAACCTAAACGTAGATTCCATGAACAAAGCTTCTTTCTTAGAACTGCACGCTTATGGAATTGTCTTCCGTTTTCCTGCTTTCCAGCTGACTACAATATGGTTGTCTTCAAGTCTAACGTAAACCAGTTTTTGATGAGCTGGTCCATATAAGTTAACAAATTTATCGAATCAATCAATCAAGCAGTCAGAAACCAGAATTGCTCCAAAAAATATTAAATCTTTTAGCATTCCAGAACATAATTTTTACATGTCAACACAAGAAGGATCTTTTTCTTAAACATATTTAATAAAAATTATATCATCGCATTTTACATTTCTGTTATTAATGTTATAAAACTTTGTTACATTAAATAAACTAGTTAAACGTTTTGTTTAATAAAAATTACAATCTTACAGTCTTTTGTAAGGTTAAAATGTTTAGCATCTCAAATTCTGGATGAAAAATGAACGAATCCCTCAGTTATCTCCCTCTAACGAATGACGGCGATTGCAAAAGCACCTATCTGTTTCCGTTTTTAAATTCGATATCACTCGGTTTACGACCCAATCTCAGCAACTTGGCGTTAGCACTTTCTGGCAGCTTACATAAGCAGTTGGAAGATGCCAAAGCGAAGACTGCCAGACGATATTAATTCAGCCCCCCCCCCCATTCCCTTATGTTAAGAACTGCTTTCTATTTTGAAAGCTATTCTGAACCTGAGGGGAAAGGAAGGGATTTAATGTTGATAACTAACCCTGGAGCTATGAAAAACTGTGGCTGAACACTAAGTACCTCAAATATGTGCCACAGATTCCACCCTTCCCATCCCTATGTAACGTAATGTAACTGTAATTTAATATCCTAACTTTTGTACCATTTAAAAGAAGCTTCAAATAAACTGCTAATATTTTTTTAAAAATTTCTAGAGCATACGAAAATAATGAAAATGTGAGACTAAAATCGTGTTTACATTATTGATGCATTAAAACAATATTCCTATGTATTTGAAGCCTAAACACACCCATGTTTAAAAAATGTAGCAAAAATCAACTAATGGTCAGATTTTCATGAAATTTTCGATGCTTATTCATTTTTAATGTAACTTACATATTATAAGTAGGTTTCATTTAATGAAATGAAATTTTTTTTTTTTTCTAGGTGTTCTACCCTACTCCCTATGTTTCATGCGAAAACTAAACAAAATAAATTTAGGTCCATAAAAATTGCAACATTTTATAAAGCTGAAGTGTTTAAATAAAAAAATAAATAAAATATATATTATCACAAAATTTACTTACATTGAAGTTTTAAATAAAAAAAATGGACATAAAATCAATATTATGGTTTAAAAAAATCGTTTTTTCTGAATAATATACTTATTAATTTATTTTATTGCGGACTATTATCCTCATTTTTCTTAGTTGTTGTTTCACAATGTTTCGGCCAACTATTCCTCTGGCCTTCGTCAGATGGTAACCGCGACAGAATAGAAACTCCGAATCTCCTAACTGCATTCTCAGCAATTACTGCCATCCATAGTTGTTGTCGTCGTCTCACCATCTTTTGGCCAAGTAAGCCTCTGGTCGGCTTTGGGTAGGATTGAAACCGCTATTTTCAGACAATTTTCACCTGGAACCGTAGAGATTCAACGTTTCTATCCACTGCGCCATAGGCCCTGAAACAACTAAGAAAGATGAGGATGATAGTCCGCAATAAATAAATTAATAAATAATACTCATCTCAAAAATGAATTCCAATTAAAATAATAAATATATCATAATTGTTTAAATTATAACAAAAACCAGAATTCTAAAAAATAATTAATTTTTAAAAGATTTAAATGGAATAAACAAAGATTTTTGAGTAAGGTGTTCCAATTTAAAAAAAAATATTTTCATATGATATAAAAAATGACTATTGGCAATTATAAAAAGCAAATTCAACTACAACTTTAAATTTTATTTGTTAAAAGATGTTTATTTCTAGAGTGTGTGTGTGTGGGGGGGGTCAACTTGATTTTAACACCTATTTTCAAAAATGTATGGAGGTTTCTAATTAATAAAATTAACATGAAGCAAAGCAAAAAATGCTGCTTTCCTGATTAAATTAAAGCGACTAGGCCTTCCGTAAAAAACGTATGCACAATTACATGTAGACACAAAATGATGATGTGGCTGATAGTGCGTAAAATGTTAGTGATTTTACACAAACATTTGAACATCCCTCCTGAATAAACACAATCTACTAAAGAAAGACTTTTCTCCTTTCTTTCCTTATGATTCTTCTTCCTGTATACATCCCTTTCATTTTTACTCTTACCTGTTATGCAGAAAATTTCTAATCAAACCTTATTTTTACGCATTTTTTTTCACATCTATTTTATTTATTTATTTATTTTTTTTCAGTGAAATTTTATTCACAGTATTTATCGTTTTAATTTTTTTTTTAATGGTCTGACAGTTACTTTTCTATAATAATAGTAAATAGATAAGTATATTTACTGAATTATTGTTTTTGTTTTTCTTGTTTAAGATTATATTAATGACACGTTGAAATATGGAATCGATTGTGCAGAGATCGATAGCACCATAATTGCCTTCTTATTTGCCAGGCAAGGCTGCTACGAAGGACCGTATGTCTTTGGAACTTATCTCGATTGGTTTGAGGTGTGTATTTAATTTTAAAAAATTTTTTTAAATTTTTTAAAATTTAAAAAATTTTTTTTTAATTTTAAAAATTTTTTTTAATTTTTTAAAATTTTTTAAAATTTTAAAAATTAAAAAAATTTTTTTTATTTTTTAAAATTTTTATTTTTTTAAATTTTTATTTTTTTGAAAGTCACCACTTATTAGGCTGGGAGGGTAAAGGTCAATAAGTGTTAGGTAGTTGTTGAGACAACTGCATGATGATCAGTAATAATGGAACTTGGGTAGGACTTAGTTATTTAACAAGAACTTATTTACATTGGACTTGAAAACAACCATGTTCTCAAACTTTTATTTCACACTTTAAATGTCCAAATCTAATATAAATGTCTATATGTCTCTGTCTCTATCTTCTCCAGAACTAAAAATTGCAGACAGAGCAGCGCTAGGGGCCTCAAATGATTGGATTTTTTACGGACCATTCTTTTATGGGTGCTAAAACATACTAGACTTTTCAATCTCTCTTACATATTACGGCTTTTCGATGTTTCTCTAACCATACTTTTAGCAAACGCTGTGTCTCGACTTTTGTATAGTTTTCCATATTTTCATGGAATCTCATATACACAGTTTTTAGTCATGATTTTTTTTTCTTAAGGCGGCTTGACTCACACAAGATGTTTACTGTCTTCATGTCATATGGATTACATATTCCTTACAGTTTTTCTGACAAGCCCGTCATGCATGACTCGACTTTTGTGTAGTTTTCCATATTTTCATGGAATCTCATATACAGTTTTTAGTCATTTATTTATTGCGTGTTTGATTCTTTGACTTTTTTGTTTGTTGGCTTCTCTACACAAACCTCGATTTTTTTTTTTTTTCTTTTCTTTTTTTTTTTTTTAATGGGGAGGAGGAGTAGTTATGTTTTCTTTTAAAAACATATATGCCTTTGCTTTTAAATATTTCAGATGACATTTGGCTCTTCAAGCAAATCCCTGGCCAACTCAAGAAAATCGTTCACTTTTCTCCTAAAATTCTTATCTGATCTTGTGCCTTTCGAATCCGCAATACATCTTAAGGTGAGTAACAATTTTTCATGCAAGTGAAGTAAATTATAAATATAGGATATACAAAACTTGGTACTTGTACAGTTTAATGAAAACATTAAAAAAAAGAAATGAAAATATTGCAAAAGTTATATTGTACATACTCGTTATGGAACAAAGTTCTATGGAAAAACACGTTTTTATGACAGTGCGCTGGAGGCAGCCATGTTTCGGTTTTTAGAACACACCATGGGGAGATAACTCTGTCTAAAGTGCTGACACACACCCCTCCCCATCTTAAATACTAGCTTTTCTTCCTAAAAATCGAAACCTTTTGATCGATATCATAGCAAATTGTTTGTTTGCTGTAAAAGAAAAAAAACTACTTGATCAAGTTAAGTGAAATTTTTTTTTCAGAGAACTTCATTCCATAATGGATACATACAATATAACTTTTTTTTTCTGATATTTTCATTTTTTAATGATTAAACTATACAAGTACTCAAAACTTAACTAAAAAAAACTGCCGTATATAGATTGGAAAAAAAAAAAAAACAATTTAAAGAGTTCAAATATTGGAAAGTTTATTTTTACCATAGACAGAGATACGAAAAAGTAGTAAAGAAACAAATATATAACAAATAGATGTTACCAAAGGCAAGATAAATTACACTTCTACCTAGCTGGATAAGTTTTCAGTGTCTTAACTGATTTTAAAGTGTTTTTTAAGTGTGCAATGCAAGTTGTGTTGAGCGTTCAAGATGAAACAAAAACAATGCCAATGAACTTTAATGGTGATATTAATTCTGTGCATTTGTCATTTAAAAAAAAAATGTTTTTTATTGATATCATTCTGTAGTATCTGTATGTATATATGATGATCATCTTTGTATAGATACTCTCTCAGGCATTTGTCTATTAAAAAAAAAGAAGAAAAAAGTCCTGTGGCGATAAAAAGCTGACATGTGTACGCCTGAAATGCTGGATGCATGTAACAATTAATCTGCCATCATTATATGTATCTATATGTGTATGTGTGTTTATATGTATTTATATCTATGTGTATTTTGTGTCAGGTCATGTCATATGCTACTGGTACTATGTAACCCAGTACTACCTGCCTCATGGTCGGGTCACCGGCGACTAAACTGGTTCCCCCACCAGACTTGTTTGGTGAGGAGGGCGGCTAGTCTCCCTGGAGGATTAAAAACAAGACCTTCCAAAGGGCAAATGAACTCTTTTTCTGGGTCAACGGCCAACTAGCACCGTGTATATTTGTGTGTGTGTGTATATGTGTATTGGGGTGGAGAGGGCTCCCATAAGCCGTGGTGAAGGCAACCTTTCTAGGAGAAGCAAATCTCTGATTTAAAAACCATAAAGCGGGAGACCAGTACCCGCATTAAGCTGGTCTGCAGTTTAATTTGTTGCTGGCTATCTTGCTCTTGCTTGTTGCTGGATCTCAACATTTTGAACCGAGAGAGAGACTTAGCTGTCGTACAAAGCTAAGACTCTGTAACATCATCTTTGTATAGATACTCCCTCAGGCATTTGGGCTCATGGATTTTAAATGTCTGAGGGAGTGGCACTCGTCTGACAAGACGTTGCAATCATCATATCTATGTATATGTATATGTGTCTGTGTGTATATATGTTTGTATGCATGTATATGTATGTATATGTAGGTAAGTGTATGCATGTATATGTATGTATATGTAGGTAAGTGTATGTATATATATATGTGCATATATGTATGTGTATGAACAAGTATATGTGTGGATGTATGTGTATGCATGCATGTGGATATGTATATGTATGTTTGTGTATTATGCATTATGTATGTATATAGGTATATATGAGTGTATGCTTATAGACATGTATGTATGTATGCACGTATATATTTATATGTATGTATACCAATGACCGTCTTGTGTATGTTTGCATGTGTGTGTATGTATATGTATGTGTGCGTAATGTGTATTGTGTGTGTATGCATGTATATATGTGTATATATGTATGTGTGCGTGCGTGCGTGTATATATATGTATGTATACCAATGACCGTCTTTAGTGTCATGTCTGTTTGAGCATGTGAATTCGCCGGCAGGACTGTCATTTTCGGGCTCATGAACTTTCAGTGTCTGAGGGAGTGGCACTCGTCTGACAAGACGTTGCAATCATCAATCATCATCATATATGATGATGCATCACAGAATGTTTAAAAAAAATGAATCCAATGAAGACAAATTCCTCAACAGCACTGCATTGTTAACATCTCAAAATTTTATATATATTGTATGTAATTGTGTGTGTGTGTGTGTGTGTTGAGTATAAATTTTTGATGCTCATCAGGCGCATTCTTAAATAAACCCTATCTAAGAACAATCTCAGACCAGATCCATAAAGTACATTTGTGTGAAAATTTCAAAAACAATCGGCTGTGTGAGTTGATTCCCTATGGACTCAGAAATGGCTGGGCCGATTGTTTTTGAAATTTCACGCAAATGTACTTTACGGGTCTGGTCCTGAAGTGTTCTTAGATAGGGTTTGTTTGCGAATGTGTCTGATAAGCATCAAAAATCGATAATCGAAAAATCTGATTAAAAAAGAAACCGTCTGATTTTGACCAAAGTTAACACCCTTATACAGCCTAACATCGCAAGTGCATCTGAGAAGTTTTATCACTGCACAAACAGAAGGGTGTGGAGTGTAAAATCGATAATTGGTTCTTTGATAAGATGGGGCGCATTCTGTTTCTAGCACAATTGAACCATGATACCTGACTTTTGCATTTTAAACTTTAATTCAAGACAATATTTAAAAATAATTTTCTAAAATAGTGATAAGTTCTCTACAGTGCAATGTAAAGTATAAAGTATTGTATACTAAGTCACTGTGGGGAGGCATGTGAAGCTTCCTCTTGGTGCACTGTGATTGATCCCTGACTAGAGCATTTGATTGAAAAATAGGTGATTTCACCGAGTTCGATGGCAGTATTTGAAATATGGAACATTTGATCTTTATTCAATCCTGGGCAATGTTGGATCTCCTTACTAGTTAGTTAATAAAGTTCCTGATGTTTTTTTTTTTACTAAATGTGATTTTCTGTTATCTTTAGCAACCTTGGCCTTCAGGCCAAGATCACAGTGTAGTATCTGTTCTGATGCTAAACTTCACCTTTTATGTCCTCGGTCAATGGAGAAGAAATCCTTCTAGACTGAGACAATTTTAATTTTTATTTCTATCCAGAGTGCCCCTATTTTTTTTTTTTTTTTTTTTTTTTTTTTTTTTGGTGGTGGGGTGGGGGGTGGGGCTGGATTTTCCCCACATTAGAAACCGATATTTTGTCTAACTTTGCTCTTGTAGGTAGGCAACTAAATAAGAGCAATCTTTTTCTTATCTCTTCATGAAACTGTTTTGTTTTTTTTTGTTTTTTTGTGCCGTCACCCACACACATCCCCAATGTTTATATCTGTTTACCCCTCATTCCAGGCTCATCTGATGAAACCACCTCACATTCCTGCCCTCTGTAAACCAATCTTTGCAGAATATACTACTTTGGCAAAAACTCGACTTATAGATCTTAAGGTAAGATGATATTTTCAAATAATTACCAAATATACTCAGAATTATCTCCCTTGATACATTAGTCTCCCTTGAATTATGAATTATACTGGCAATACGAGAATAAACTGTTAAATGATTTTTGGGTTCTTCTTCGTTATTATAATGAAATTCAGAAATTAAAATATTGAATTTCAAGTAAAACCAGTGATATCTACTGAATTGTCATGCAATTCTTAGTGTAGAAGTGATAATTACTGCTGGTCAGGTGATTCTAATCCAGTCATAAAGTCACCCTTGGCTTCATATGCTAGCATCTTGCCTCCAAGTTTCTGGCAATTAGCACAAGAATTGAAGGAAATCAAGTTCCTACTGTTCTCGGGTTTATACAAAAATATATTTATGAGATATATATTTTTTTTGGAATATATTCAAAATTGTTACAAATAAGCATTAATGAAGATACGTCTCCAATTTCAGAGCATATATACTGGTAATTTACATTTAGATAATCAAATAACAGAATCCTTCCACATGACTTTTTTTTTTTTTTACTTATATTAGCGGTGAATGCCTGTATCTTTGTTCATTATTAGCAGTTCAGCCCAGCTTTGCACGGGCCCTATGTACTGTTCATAACTTTATGTGCATCGACGCTCTTTGTGTAAACAAATCGAGCGGAGGTATTTCAGACGATATCAAAACATCGTTAAACTCACTACTCGTTCAAGCAGCCGCCAATAGCGTAATGGTTAGGAGCCTTGACTGCCGTACAAACGGTCGGGTTTCAATCCTGGCTTGAGGTAGTTGCCTGTCTAGCCGCACTGATGAGCTGTGAAACAGCGAAACAGTACTGTATGTGGATGACTATAATGCTCCTCACCTTGAGTTGAGCATGTTGAGAAGTGAAACACGAATTACCATTAGCATATAAGCGACGCTCTTTGTGTAAACAAATCGAGCGGAGGTATTTCAGACGATATCAAAACATCGTTAAACTCACTACTCGTTCAAGCAGCCGCCAATAGCGTAATGGTTAGGAGCCTTGACTGCCGTACAAACGGTCGGGTTTCAATCCTGGCTTGAGGTAGTTGCCTGTCTAGCCGCACTGATGAGCTGTGAAACAGCGAAACAGTACTGTATGTGGATGACTATAATGCTCCTCACCTTGAGTTGAGCATGTTGAGAAGTGAAACACGAATTACCATTAGCATATAAGCGACGCTCTTTGTGTAAACAAATCGAGCGGAGGTATTTCAGACGATATCAAAACATCGTTAAACTCACTACTCGTTCAAGCAGCCGCCAATAGCGTAATGGTTAGGAGCCTTGACTGCCGTACAAACGGTCGGGTTTCAATCCTGGCTTGAGGTAGTTGCCTGTCTAGCCGCACTGATGAGCTGTGAAACAGCGAAACAGTACTGTATGTGGATGAGTATATATATATATATATATATTGAATAGTTTAACTCCTGTCCAGATAACTTATATTTAAAATTTCAAGTGTTTATACCCAAAATTGACAGAGGAGTTTGGTAGAGTCTGTAAAGGTCAACTCTTTCAACTTTATCCTCTTGGCAGCCAAATTTCCGCCCGAAAACTGATTAAAAAGCTTGCTGCATGTCTGAATATTCTTTATGTAAATTTTCAAATGTTAAGATCAAAAATTGGCTGATTAGTTTGCTAGAGACCACAAAGGTCAAATCTTTTGAACTTTGACCCCTTGGTAGCCAAATTTTCCGCCAAAAACTGATTAAAAAGCTTGCCCTTAGTCTGAATACACTTTATGTAAAATTTCAAATGTTTAGACCAAAAATTGGTTAAGTAATTTGGTAGAGATCGCAGATCAAATTTTAAAAAAATTTGATCCCAATTTTGACCTCTTAACATTTATTGTTTTGGGCTCAAATCAAATGAAAAAGTTTGATCCATGTCCAAGTAATCTACATCTAAAATTTCAAGTGTTTAGATCTAAGCTTGGCGGTGGAGTTTGGTTGTTACAATATTTTTTATTGTAATGGGGTATGATCTTGCACAGTCGGGACATTCTATTTATAAACGATGCTGCTAGAAACTGATGAATCAAATTAATTCACGTTCTGCTACCAACCAATCAGAAACAAGAATTGCTCCATAAATATTAAACCTTTCTGTAGCAATTTTACATTCGTTTTCTTCGTGTCAACATGGGAAAAATCTTTTGCTCTGTGGATTCCAACTCGAGAACTGTCACCTCCCAGGACTTGTGTAGAACAACGAACCATCGGAAACTGTTCTGAAACTAAACATGGCTTACACTTCTAGATTGGTAGAGTTTTCAAAGGTCAAATTGTTGAACTTTGACCCCTTGACAGCCAAATTTCTGGCCGAAAACAGATTAAAAATATTTTCCCAAATCTTATAGTTTGACAATTTCGCTTTTATAGATATATCAGCGAGGGGTACCCGGCGTTGCCCGGGTGTTTGGAGGTGTGTGTGGAAACTCCGGGGATGGAGGGGTGGGGTTAAAAAAAAAAAAAATAAAAAATAAGTATGAGGATCGAACCCGAACCCTTGAGGCAAAGTTGTAAATTAAAGTGTGAAAAAAAAAAACGTGCGACGTTAACCATTGCCCCACCGCGAGATGCTAACGGAAACACGTTTGAATTTATTTAATTACTTGGATTTAGCAGGTGCCCGTTTTAATGACTTAATGAGGTCAAGTTTGACTGCGGGATATTCATTTACTGCGGAACGCTTTTTTAAAATTTTTATTTTCCCAAGATGTTATAGGAAAAAGACTAACCCACATGCGGCGAGTGACAAATGTTGAATATTTATCTTCCCGAAATCGAGCAAATGAAATAGGCAGGCGAGCTTCGTTGTTAACTGTGAGATATTGCGATTTATATGTGATATAAAAAGTTTTAAAAAGTTGTGAACCGACCGACCGCTTCTCTGAAAAAAGCCTTTTGTAGCCATACAGAAAAAGCAAACACACGTACATACATACATACATTTTCGCTTTTATATATATATATATAGATAGTCTTACACATGTTTTAACATCATAAAAATAAAAAACGTAATAAAAAAAAGTAAACAAGAATTATGATTGTGGACTGATTCTATACTTTATTCATTGGAATGTTACTTATCAGTGTGTGTGTATGTATGTATGTGTGTGTATATGTAATATATATATATATATATATATATATAGGTACGTTGTATCGAGAAGTTGATTATACGCAACCAGATGAGGTGGGCTGGACATCTGACAAGGATGGACGACGATAGATTGCCAAAGTGCCTGTTCCATGGTAAAATTACACAAGGAAAGCGTCCATAGCATAAACCGAGGAAACACTTTAAGGATAACATCAAAGATGATCTTAAAGCTCTTGGTATTGACGTGTTCAGTTACGAAAGTGCTTCCAATGATCGTAAAAAGTGACTCCTTGGTCTATCATGGCTGTGATAGTTTTGAGAAGAAAAAATATGAGCATGCAAAAATGAAGCGTGATATCTGGAATAAAAATCGGTCAGATATATCGGGTCTGTTGGAGGATTTCATGCAGAACCACACCTGTGATTTATGCGGTAAAATGACTTTATCCGGAGCTAGCCACAAGCATTCACATGGAGAATTCTGTTTGGTCGATTTAGTTTCTTACAAAGGGAGGTAATTCAGGCCGTTTGTGTTTTCGGTTCATTGATTACTAGAAGGCGACTATGATTTAATAATTAATTTAATCAGATAGGTCCAGAACCTGCTACAATGGCTTATTTAACAAATTAAATATATAAATTATGTTTTTGATCACAAGAATAGGTTTAGGTTGTGTTGTACCCGCATCTGTTATTAATCACTTATGCTGCTCCTGTCATATAATTCATGCGTTGTGTTCTTGGGTTGTCTAAATAAATAAATTATTGTATGTCCTCTAATTATTATTCTGACAGAAAAACCAATCATGGCTCCAAGTGTGTTTTACTCCGGTGGGAAGATGGCTACTCCTGCATTTATGGGTAAAAAACACTTAGACCATGGAGTGAAGTAGGAGAATAAGTAAGTCAGCATGGATTCTACCAACTTAGGGTGTCAGATGACAAAATCAATTGAATTAATATTTAAATGGATTTACAGCCCCCAAATTGCTAATTTAATTTTTAATAATAACTAAATTAATTGCTGAGTTGTTTTATTGATTTGAAGACGGTGTTACTTATTTCACCGTTAATACTGCTACGACTGAATACAAGAATGCTCACCGTTATGGAGAAAAAAACCCATTCCTAGATGAGCTATATACTTTATTTATATTTCTTACCCGGTTAAGAAGAAAGGAAACTATATTCGCATGTTAGATTTGCATCCTTCATTTATATTGTAACATTTCTACCTATTTAACTCTACATTAAAATTTAATCCTGGCATCCGATGATCCTTATTGTTGTAAAAAGGTTATGCCTCGGTTACATTTAAGGCGTGATAGCAGAAATCTATTTCTATGAAGGCATCCCTATATGGCATCAAGTCTTTTATTCAAAATTTCCTCATGTAGAAGGCAATGTAGAAGGTTTCCAATAAACATAGATAAACACTTTTTTGATTTCCCAGTGATGTACTTCCTCCCCCTGTTCACTACTGGCCATTTTAATTCAAAATTTTCATTATTTCTGTTAAGTTCCCTAATCCAATCACCTAATGCAGTGGTATTTTTCTTTTTGTTTTTTTATCTAATGCTTATTTTTTTGCCCCCCCCCTGCTGTCGTTTACGTCATCTCTATTAGTTTCTATCCCAGGTTCCTTTTTAAATGATACTACGTGATTTCTATATCTGTCCTTAAGCACTGTTCCTGTGGCTCCCAGATATATCTTCTTAGTGTTATCGGTTTTTATCTCACATTTATACACTATTTCCGAGGTTGGACATTTCCCATTCAACGGACAATTTTCAGGTATTCTGCAATTACATTTTCTGTTTGGTATATTTTCGTTTGATGCTAGTTCGTTGTTGTTCCTTATTTTGCTGATTTTTCTATTGTTAGAGCTGATTATAGTGTTAGTTAAGTTTCTGGACGTTGAGAAAGATAATTTTACAGAGTTTCTATTTATTATTTTGCTTAGTTTATTATTCGGAGGGAAGTTTTTGTCTATTATTCTATAGAATTCCTTAGGTATATTATTTTTGATATGCTCGCTGAATGGTGGATTGAACTAAACCCGTCTCTTGTGTCTATTTCTCTTATTAATGGAACCACCCTCATCCTTACATGTTTTGCTGTTATTATTTCCCCCTCCGTTTCTATTCTTATGATCATTTTCAACGTTTTCCTTATTGGTCTTAGTTTTTTTTCTAGCTCTCATTGCCATGTTGTATGAGATTACGTAGTTAGGTTTGTAGTTACTATTATTGTTGCTGTTATATTCAATTTTTCCGTTGTATCCTGATCTCCTAAGGGCATCATTGTAGTATTCCTTGTTTTTTTCAAAAAGATTCTCATTCTTAGAAAATTCTGAAACTCTTTTAAAAATGTTGGGGATCAGTGCTTTCTTCATGCATTTCGGATGGTTTGTTCGGTAATCTATGTAGAAAGTTTTTTGATTAGGTTTGTGGTAAGGTTTGTATGCGCTATTGCTTAGGTTGAGGGTAACGTCCAGAAAATTAACTATCCTGCTATTGCTGTCCATTGTTATTTCTAATCCAAATTCCTTAAAAAAATTTCTGATGTTTTTTCATGATTTTTTCGTAATACGGTTGCTAGAATTAACTACGAAAAGTGCGTTGTCCCTGTAAAGACCCCCATTTAAACCTGGTATTTTCTTGTCTATCTCCCTTAGTAAGTAGAGACCAACCAAGTCAGTGACCTGCGAGGGGTCTGGGGCACCCGTTGTAATGTCAAAATGTCCCTCTCTATCTTTTCTGGTCCACAATTCACTGTTATATCTGATGAGGGTTTTTCTTGAGTAAAATGTCTTGATTAAACTGTACAAGTACTATATATATATATATATATATATATATATATATATATATATATAAACCACTTACCCCTTGAAGGACCATAAACCGGACTTTAATAATAAACCCAGTATTAGACTTATTGCTCCATGTGCATCCAACATTATCAGTAAAAAGATACTTGACAGAATCCTACCAACCTTAAAATCCAAAATTAAGCGCAACCTCTGGATTTCTTCGTGTGAAGTAATCAAGTGGTTCGATAGGTTCTTTAAAAACCAAAAAGCAAATTTATCATGTTTGACATAGATGCGTACTACCCTTCTATTTCCCCTACACTATTCGAGAAAGCACTTAAACTAGCTGAAGAGGAAACTGACTTGATACAGTTGGAAATTGAAATTATAAAAATTGCTAGGAAAACCTTAATCAGATATAATGGGAAACTATGGATGAGAAAAGATATATACAAGTACCATGTGTGTGTGTGTGTGTATATATATATATATATATATATACATGGTACTTGTATATTTTTTTTTTTTGATTCATCCAGCCTTGACAGACATGTTTTTAAATATTCTCTCCAGTACTTTTCTTTTAATGATTTGGAATTCATTCCATTTGCGCTTTTTCCAAGCAACTCTGCCTTTTGGATTATTTTGGACCATTTGGAATTTACCTATTGGATTGAAATTTTAAATTCGACCGTTTTGGATTTTACCATTTTTGGATTTTTACCCTTCACCGGACTGTCCATTCATGTGAAATCTTTTTATTTTTATTTTTATTTTGCCTCCTGTTCCCCTTACCTCACCCTTTTTTTTTAACCAAGTAAGATCTGTGACTTACTTGTAGTTTCATTAAATACTTTTATATGCAAAATCCGATCCTGCATTTTGCTAATTCCTGCCCTCTGATGAGAAGGAGAGTATTTCTTCGAAACTCCGCGGATTAAGGACTATCCACTTATCTTGTGTTTCCTTTTTTAAAATTAAATATGTTTTTAACTCTTTTTCAAGATGTCTTTTAACATGTTTTATTAATCATTTGTTCATATTTATATATATATATGGTAGATATTTTATGTATTCATAGTTGTTGTTGTTTCACTGTGTTTTTGCCAACTCATTCTATGGCCTTCTACACGTGGTTACCTGCGATGAGATAGGAAAACTGAGTCTTGTAACTGTATCCCCCAGTAATTACTGCCTTCCATAGTTGTTGTAATTACTGCCTTCCATAGTTGTTGTAATTACTGCCTTCCATAGTTGTTGTAATTACTGCCTTCCATAGTTGTTGTCTTACCATGTTTTTGCCAATTAATCCTCTGACTTGCTTTGGGTAGGATTGAAACCCCCATCTTATGAGAATGCTTGCTTGGAACCGTAGATATTTTTTAACATTGTTTTTTTTTTAATATATTTTTTAATTATTTCTTTAATATATTTTTTAATTATTTTTTTAGATATTTCTTTTATATTATGAAGTTTTATCTTCCAATAAAAGAAAAAAAAACAAACTTTGGGCCAAGTAAATTAAAATGGCGACGTGCCATAAAATACAATAAGCCCCGTCAGACCTTTAAGTTCGTTCACATAACTTTGTCCAATTTGTTTTATTTGTTTCTCTTTTGCAGCAGCCATTTTCATCTGTATTTTCGGACGGAACTGATGAAATAATGGATAAAAATATGGTGGGTAGACATTTTGTTTTTTTAATTTACTTTGTTTCTGTGTGAGTTAATTCACTATGGACTTCAAAACAGCTGGGTTAATTGAAATTTCATACATATATACTTTATGTGACTGGCAGTGTTTTTAGATAGGTTTTGTATTGGAATGTCTTTAATAAGTATCGATAATCAAAATAATCTGATGAAAGAAGAAACAGACGATTTTGACGAAAGTTAACACCTTATACAACCTAACATCACAAGTGCATTGGAGTTTTATTACAAGACAAGCAGAAAGGCCGGGAATATAAAATCAACAGGAGATTCTTTTGTAACCCCTCACTCGAGGTGGTTAAGGACCCCTTTTTATCTAGAAATCTCGGCTCGTGTAGTCTAGTCTTCTCTGAGGTTGTTACGTGAAATCTGGTATGCTGAAAGCGAATATCGAAGCAGCTGGCAGGAAGAAAGACAAACAATTGTAGTTTAATCTACAGTGTTAATTTTCACAAAATTATGTACAAAAATGTTTTTACAATTCTCATTCAATTCGTAGTAAGTTTTTTTTTTTCAAAGTCTCAAATCTCTTCACAGACAGCGACAGACGGTTGGATGAGGGAGGTGGAGGGGTCACGTCTCTATACGGTCTGTTCTTCTTGAACTCCACAAGCAATCTGCTTCAACTCAACTCCCAACTCTAACTTAATTTTCGCACGACAGTCGTATATATAGTAAGGTATGTGGATGGGGTGGAAATTCTCCCAGCCAATAAGATTTCGCCACAAAATCGAAAGCTTTAGGTTTTTGCGTGGGTACGAATCTGAATTCTGATTCTCATGATTTCCAAGGTCAGATGTTAATTCTGACATCCGACCTTGAGTTCATTTAAGGCCAGACAATATTATAAGTAAAATTTCCTGTCATCAACTTTTAGCCGTAAAAATATATTTCTCTGGTTTCAAACAATATCTATTTTGACATGAAATAGAATATATATATTTATCTTCTCTATCTTAAATCCTTGGGTTATCTGGCGTCATCCGGGAATAAAAAGCTACTTCAGCATAGTTCTAACGCTCCTCAATGGGGGATTACGTTACACTTTGATATGACAGGGATGTGTTCAAAATGAATGTGTTTTGAGCACAACTGAACCATTATACTTGACTTTTGCATTTTAAAGTTTAATTCAAGTCATTATATCTATAAATTTATATATTTATAAAATCAACAGTAGGTTCTCTACGATGCAATGTAGATCACAATGTATTGTAGACTGTCACTGCGGGGGTCTCCAACTAAAGTAGGTAATCAATTGATTTGATTGAAAAAAGACAGATTTCACAGATTTTGATGACCTGGGAGTGTAAAACATTCATTCAATCTCGGGTAATGTTGGGTTTTCCTGCTGGTTTAATTCAAAAAGAAAAACTGGAACTTTAGATTCCTGAAAGTAGTAAAAAAAAAAAAATCACCTTTAAAAATAATGTTTTGTTTAACGAATGAATTTCCAAATAAAATTTCTAACAATTTTTATTTTGTTCTACTGCATTTTTTTATTTCTGTATTTCTATGAATAGAAAATGTGTAAGTTGTTTGTGATCTGACTTTTTGTTTGTATCTTTCGACTGTTTACTTAAACGGCCAAAAAATGCTGAATAAAAAAACTACCAGCTTCAAAATCCAAACGAAAAAAAATTATGAAGCAAAAAAAAAAAAAAAAAATCACTATGTAAAATCTTATGTAATTTTTTTTTTTTTTTTTTTTTCTGGAGGAAAAATGAAATATTTAATTTTACAATTTTTTTCCACAAATTTAATGTTTGTTTAATTATTTTTTTTTTTTTTTTTAGTTTTATTTGGATAAATTTTTTTGTTGTCCTGGTACAGCTTTACCATAAGAGATTTCTTCGCCTTTGGGCCAAGATCTAAGTGTAGTATCTGATCTAATAGTACACTTCAATTTTTTCTTCTCGGTTAGTGGCAGAGAAACCCATCACGACTGAGACAATTTATATTTTTGTTCCTTCCGCCACATTAAAAACCGACCTTGTGTCTAACTCTGCCCTCGTGGGGAGGCAAGTAAATAGGAACAAGATTAGTGTTTGGTTAGGGTGAAAGGAACTCTCTTTTTTTTTTTGTTTCTTGGGGATTCGTGTTTCCACCAAATATTTTTTTTTTTCTATTTTGTTTCTTGGGGATTCGTGTTTCCACCAAATATTTTTTTTTTTTTTTTTTTCTTGGGGATTCGTGTTTCCACCAAATATTTTTTTTTTTTTTTTTTTCTTGGGGATTCGTGTTTCCACCAAATATTTTTTTTTTTTTTTTTTTCTTGGGGATTCGTGTTTCCACCAAATATTTTTTTTTTTTTTTTTTCTTGGGGATTCGTGTTTCCACCAAATATTTTTTTTTTTTTTTTTTTTCTTGGGGATTCGTGTTTCCACCAAATATTTTTTTTTTTCTTTTTTCTTTTTTGTTTCTTGGGGATTCGTGTTTCCACCAAATATTTTTTTTTTTTTTTCTTTTTTGTTTCTTGGGGATTCGTGTTTCCACCAAATATTTTTTTTTTTTTTTCTTTTTTGTTTCTTGGGGATTCGTGTTTCCACCAAATATTCTTTTTTTTTTTTCTTTTTTGTTTCTTGGGGATTCGTGTTTCCACCAAATATTTTTTTTTTTTTTTCTTTTTTGTTTCTTGGGGATTCGTGTTTCCACCAAATATTTTTTTTTCTTTTTTGTTTCTTGGGGATTCGTGTTTCCACCAAATATTTTTTTTTTTTTTTCTTTTTTGTTTCTTGGGGATTCGTGTTTCCACCAAATATTTTTTTTTTTTTTTTCTTTTTTGTTTCTTGGGGATTCGTGTTTCCACCAAATATATTTTTTTTTTTTTTCTTTTTTGTTTCTTGGGGATTCGTGTTTCCACCAAATATTTTTTTTTTTTTCAAAATTTAGATTTTCTGTAGTCATAATTCAAAATTGTCGGCTGTTGTCGCGCAATGTGATTGGCTAAGCACTTCGTCAGCTTCTATCTGTTTACATAAACTGATGTTTATGACGTGTCAGTTTTAGCGGGGGTCACAAACTGTGCCAATTCTTACAGTTTTTTTTCAAATTTTTCAAAGAGCAATTAGCTGCAACTAAGATTTTCCAATCATCTTGATGCAGCCTACCTCTTGTAATTTTCAGCCGTCCGTGGTCTCCAGCTCTCAGACTGCCGGAATACAGCTTGGTTTCCTCGTCACTATCAGTCATTTACATATATATACTAGGAGAGATCACCAGCATTTGTGAAAGCCCAACAATGAAGAAGAAAAGTCTATAACTCGCTGAAGAAGTAATATTTAATTCATATTATTTTCGTTTGAGTAAAAAAAAAATCTCTTAGCATCGAATTTGTTTTTTAAAAATTGATTTCTTACATCTTCAATTCTACCTTGCTTTTAAATGTACAAATATTGGATCTGTTACTCTTACGCACATACCAGCTTTTTCTCTACACACACATTAAAAACATTCTTCATTTGATAACAGGACAGATCGACTATCACCGGAAACTTTTTTTTTTTGACAATGAAAACTGGAGAAGATCGGAGTTGTCTAAAATATTTGATTGATATTGTTTTTTTGTTTTTTTAAACCGATTGATATTGTTTTTTTAAAACTGATCCAGAACCTGACTCAAGGTTCTACCTGCATCTTCTGGCAGTTTGGGATAACCTGTTGGAAATGCAGCCAGAAAAGACAACACAATTAGCCAATCAGCAATCATCAGCTGACAATGTTTTTGTTAATAGGAAAAAATAAAATATCACTATTCATGAAAGAAATAGATTGTTCTTGATTATAGTTGTTTCCATTATGAAAAAAAAGTGGTTTTTGTCGGCACAAAAACAAAAAAAAAAGTTAATTTATTGAAAATTTTATTATAAAAAAAAATTTAGATACTTTTTCATGAAAAGGAAATTGTTTTCGATCAGTTGTTTTCATGAAAATAAAAATTTTTTTGTTACAAAACAAAAACTTATTTAATTGAAACTTTTCTTTAATAAAAGAAACTTTGATAAAAAACTTGAGTTTCGTTCATAGTTGTTTCCATGTTTTCTGTCTTAGAAAACTTATTTCTTTGAAATATTTGAAAATTTTTATACTTCTTGAAAAAAAAATTCTTTCAGGTGCTTCTATATTATAATAACGAAGAAATATTAAATTTCAAGTAAAACAAATGGTACCTACATAATTGTCATCTTGTAAATAGTAACATGCAAAAATTACAGAAATCGATGAGGTAGGAAATTAATTAATCATGAAAAATAGTTCTGATAAGCTTACATGCTGAAATGGACATTTTGGGTCCTGTGACAAAATCAAAGGGGAATTAACTCAGTTGAAACACTATAATAAACAGAAGAAATCTACAAGTCTGCATTTATCACTCGAAAAAAAATAAATACCACTTTGCTTTAATCTCAAGTCCATGTTAAAACTTTTCAAAATTATTTTCAGAAAATAAGGAAATTAACATTAGATTTCCAAGAAATTGAAAACTGAATTACCTCCCCTGTTAACTTTCTAATTCGAATCGGAAAATTTTGAAACCAAGACGCTAGATTTTACAAATGTCTTTTTTTATGATTAATTAATTTTCTACATTATCAATTTCCGTAATAGTTGAATATGTTATGATTTGTGACATGATAATTGCATAGTTTTTGCATTTGTTTTATTCAAATTTCAATATTTTTTGGTTATTTAAATGTAGAAACACATTCTTTCATATTATTGAACTTACCAAAAGTCGTTTTGTGTTAAAGTTTTGTTTTCAGCATTTTTAAATTATCATTTGACAGGTAGTAGATAAAATTACTAAAAAAAAAAAATTTTTTTTTTTCCAGTAAAAATATTAAAAGAATGCATAATGTACTTACAAACGTTTATAAATGACTTTTTTTTTTTTTTTTTTTTTTTTTTTTCCTTTTTTATTGTAAGAAAATGAAAAAAGCTGCTGCTGATGTTGACAAAGCTGTTGCAGCTTTTGGATCCTCGGGTAAAATTCCTGCCAATGTTATGGAAACTACGTAAGTATTTAAAATTCCGGAAAAGACTTTTGCATGCTAGAAATGGAAATCCCTGCTATGTATAAAGTTGGATGGCTTGGGATAGGATGACGTACCAGTTTTGGACTCGAGCAATCTCAAGTAAATCAAAATAATAAGTATAAATGTGTCCATGTTTTTAATTATATAGTTTACTTGGATCATACTCTTGTTAGGCTTCATACAAAATGTTGATAGATTAAAGCCTAGGGTGGTTTACTAAAAATAAAAACACTTTCTTGTTCAATGTGAAGGGCTACCAGGAAATATCTAATACTAAACTTGCAACAGGAAATGACAACTGCCATAATTTGAAATAAGTTGTGTGTTCGCTTTAAGGAAGGTATTAGGTCCTTACTGCAGACTTGAGCCGATTACTTAATCTAGGAACTAATCAACGATAGAATCTGGATTAAATTGTGAAGTGATGATGCTTTTGCCTCTTATTTCTGTTCGATATTTTGATAATGTCAAGATCACTATTGGATTAATAATTCTTCACATTCTGCACCATTTAAGGTAGAACATCTACTACTGGAGTAAAGGTGGCCTGTTGATATACACTTTTCGTGGGAATGGCATGAGTAGGACTCTGGATTTTCAATTCAGACATTGTGATGAACTCCTCACCAACTAACAAATATCTTCCTTCGTAGACAACAAAAAATACAATAAAAGTATTTCTTTTTTTTTTTTTTTGTTCTGGGTGGAAGAGAGGGTTAGTAGAGATTTTTTAAATTTTTTTTTTATTTAATGACCTATGATCACAACACCCATCACCTTTTGTCACTTCTGGTGTCATGACAAAGCATTCGGAGATGTCCAGTTTCTGGAAGATTTTTATTTTTTTCAACTTTTATTCACCTAAAACATAGTCTATTGCCACATCAAAGTAAGGGGGTGATTATTTGAGATCATGTCTGCTGGGGACGAGATGAGAAAGATTTGTTTATTTTGCGTCTAAACTTCTGCATGTCAGTACAGTAAGGGAAGCAGGAAACAAGAGAATTCCAAGGTCTAGCAGTCCAAGAGAACAAAGCTATTAAAGTAAGTTTTCCAGCATCTCTGTACCTTTCCAGTGAAAGCGTAGAATCTTGCTGCTAGGTGTATTTGTCGGGTATTTATGTCGGATGAGGGGGGGACTACAAGTGCAATAAGTTCATTAAAGAAGTTCTAGAAGTGTAAGCCATGTTTAGTTTCAGAACAGTTTCCGATGGTTCGTTGTTCTACAGAAGTCCTGGGAGGTGACTGGTTTGCAGTAGACAGTTCTTGAGTGGGAATCCACAGAGCAAAAGATTCTTCCCGTGTTGACACGAAAAAAACACATGCGAAATTGCTACAGAAAGGTTTAATATTTATGGAGCAATTCTGGTTTCCGATTGATTGGTAGCAGAATGTGAATTAATTTGATTCGTCAGTTCCTTGCAGCATCGTTTATAAATAGAATCTCCCGACTGTTCGAGATCATACCCCATTATAGTAAAAAATATTGTAACAACCATTACATTGAAATACTTGTAAAACAGGCACAGCTATGCAACATTGCAGTGATGAGACAGGAGTTGGAGCTTGGTTGATAGTGTGGGACCTATTTGATTGGAAATTTTTATTTTTATGTCTTAAGAAGGAGAGACTAGTGGTAGATACACCAGCCCAGATGTAGTAAGAACACTCCATGCACAGGTGAATGGTGGTTTTCTAAAAATGCAGGTTACTCTCACGTGCGAGTAATTTTTTATTTCTAGAAGGGTAAAGGGAACCCGCCTTCTTTTCATTCGCTTCAATGCATATCTTTGAATGGTTTCTGGGCGATCAGTGTTGTTGTTCCTATTTACTTGCCTCCTCACGAGGGCAGAGTTAGACACGAGGTCAGTTTTAATTGTGGGGAAAATCCAGCTCCCCAAAAAGGAACTCTGAATAGGAATAAAAATAAAAGATTTCTCCTTCACTGATCAAGATCAGAAAAGGTGAAGTGTAGTATCAGACCAGATACTACACTTTGCTCCTAGCAATGAGAAGATTGAGTGTTTGTTTCAAAAAGTACAGAGAAGAAAAATGGACATTATGAACTTTGGTATAAACACTTTTAGCAAAGTGATAAAATTGAGCATAAAATGGCCCTAAATGTGCTGATAAGCTTTAAAACAAAGATATTGAAAAGAAAATAATGAATAATTTGTATGATGTTGACAAAACAAAAATATCATATTCCAAAAATCATGTAAATTGATCAAAAAGTTATATTTTTAAACAAAGCAATAAAGTTTTATTAGTATCTAAAGACTGACAGTTTAGCTCTGCATTTTGAAAAAAAAAAATGTTAAGAAACAAAAGGAAATAACCCAACAATAATTCATACTTAAATTTGCTGTAATGCCTAATTAATCACTTAAAAATGATTTTCTTTATAAAAATAAAACTATTTGATCAATTTATGTGATTTTTGGAATGTGATGTCTTCGCTTTGTCTCCAGTGCATACATCATACAATTTTTTTTTTTTTTTTTAATAAAACTAAAACAAAGCAAATAAACCAGATAAATTTAATCTCTCGATTTATAGATGATGATGTTCATTTACATTTTTATTTTTCAGGATCTTCCGACGACCTTATTTTGTGGGTTATTTTGTTCCAGCTTTACTACGTCCTCGAATGGTAGGTAATAAAAAATGCATAGAAATTGGAGTAAAATAAATAATTAACAAAAAAAAAAAAGAATGAAATAAATAATAGGCAAAAAAGGATATATTTTGATTGATACAGAAATATGAAAATCTCACATTCAAACCTGACCGAACGGTTAATTGTAGGCATAAACCGATTCATACCATCCAAAAAATTCCAACAAAAACCTAACAGCCAGCCATGGTTCTCCCCAGAATGTGCTGCTGCCATCATGCACAGAAATCACTTTTTCCATAGCTACCAGCGTAATAGATGTACTGAGACTAAAGCTGCTTTCAGGACTGCCAGCAACTACTGTAAAAGAGTAATAAAAAATGCAAGAGAACTATATGCTCAGTCTGTTATATCCAAAGTAGCTGAGCAGCGGCTTGGTTCTCACCAGTTTTGGCAAATAGCAAACAGGATCCTGAACAGAAGCGTGTGTTCTATCCCAACCATCATCAATGGACCTGAGGTCATCTCGTCAGCATTAGACAAGGCCAACCTATTTGCCAATGAGTCAAGGTTTTAAAACGGATGTAATTTAAACGATTAGATAGCGCGTAAAATGCTCTTTAAAATAATATATAAATTAAAGGTATTATAACAAAAACTTATTTGAAAATACGTAATTTGAAATCAAACTCCTGCAAGAACTTCTTTCATAACCTAATAAAATATTCTTTTTTCTTTATTCTTTGCCAACATAAACTGACCCAACATGCTGTACAAAATTGGAGGTTTGTACTGTTTTTGATATACGGATGCGAGTCTTGAACAATGAACAAAACGATGAGTGGACGTTTTGTGACAGCTGAGATGTGGTTCTGTCGACGAATGCTTAGCATTTCTTGGACAGAGAGAGTGTCAAATGCTAAAGTCTTAAGAAGAATGAAGGTTGATTGCTTGCTGATGCGGACTATCAAAGAAAGGCAGTGCCGCTTTGTTGGACACCTATTGCGTGAAAAAGAGGGCATTGAACGGCATATTTTGGAGAACGAAACTGACAGAAAGAGTCCGGGAAAGACAAAAGATAAGGACATTAGACTTGATGTGCAGGACAATGGGTGTCAACAATACCATCCATTCCGAGAATAAGCTATGAACTCCAGCCTATGGAGAACATTAACCATGATTTCATCTATGGCATAAACATGGTGGTGTTTGAATATATGATTTAGTGGCAGTTTTAGTCCTTCAGAACTGCTTTAAAGCTTGACCGCTCATTCATTTTTCGAGCAAATTTCAAATAGTTAGTTTATTGATCACCTTCTTGGCTATATTGTGAAAAAAAATTTTCAATTTTCGTTTAGTAAAACAAAAGTTATGGTTAATTTACTCGTGTTCAAAATCATAAAAATTCGTAAGGAGGTGAGTGACGTTTTTTTTTATGACCGGTTTCCATAGCAACCACGTCGTTTCAGTGACTAGTGTTGCTACTAATTCACCGCTCTTGCGAAAAGAGAAGTAACAAGTGAAACAGAGAGAATGAAAGCAGACGAGTGCTGTACCTTGTTTTACATATGTGTATGTTTATGGGAGCAAAAAAATACGACTGAAATTAAACAAAGAACAAGTAAATTTTACTGGAAGCCTGGAAAAATCATGGATTACAATAAAAAATGTGAGCATAAAAAGTAATATGGTTAAGCTTAAACATGGAAAAAAAAAGACTTAAAATATTCCAGCATTAAGAATAAAAAAAAAAATTCTATTTAACATTATATAATCAATTCTTAATGCTGCAATATTTTAAGTCTTTTTTTTTCCATGTTTAAGCTTAACCATATTACTTTTCATGCATATCTTTGAATGGTATATTTTAGAATATCTTGTCCTTTTTTTTCCATATTTAAGCTTAACTATAGTATTTTCATGATCACATTTTTCTATTGTATCACAGTATGCTTAAGGATCGTGATTAATATCCCTAAATTTATTACATCAATCCTCTCAAGTGTTCTTCATACAAAATTAATTGCAGCTGTACTATAATAGTTTTAGGGGCCTATAAGTTTTTATTTATTAAAACTCCCAGGCTAACTCAATTGTCGCCCTTTAACTCTGATAACCGGAGAACGACATGGCCACGTCACGTCCTGTTTCTTATATCTCTCTTTTCTGCTGAACTCTCGACCAGTCAACATGTAACCAAGAACTGTTCCGGTTGGAATGGCCACCCAACCAGCACTCCTGACTAACCCATCAGCATCTCATCAACTGCAAGCAACATTACTCATTTCTCAACGAACTCTTGTTCTTACTATCTCGATTCCTTATTATTTCCGGCCCTGTCGGTAAGACATTAGAATATGCCGACTGCCCCCCTGCAGAGGGTAAAAGTCCCTCAATGGGGGTCCTGGATATGACCTTAAACTATATCCAGTGGTGAGGCCCCAGCTTGTGGGCTTTGGGGAGTGTGGAGAAATAGAAACCAACGTGAAAACAACAGATATATTCTATTAAAAAAAGAAATTCTTCAAAATGTTTGGATTTGGCATTAAATAACCCGAAAAGGGTTGATATGCCGTAAAACAAAAACAACCAACCATCCTTATTATTTCTCATGTATATTTATGTAAATAAATCTGCATTCTTTCACTAATATATATCGGTACGTTTTTGTCATCATTATGTGACCTTTTGCTGCTTAATCACTATCATTCATTAACATGGAGGATGGGATCCCAACTATACAAGCAGGCCATCCTGTTTTCCCTACATACTCACTAGTTCTTATGTAAGTAATAATATTTTGTATTCTTTTTCAATTTGTTTGTAGGTTCCGCACAAAGCTGATGCAAAAATGAAATTCATCAAAAGTTTGAAAGAGTATGTAATTATTTATTTTATTTATTTATTTATTTTTTAAAACAACAAATTATTTTTCTACTTTTTATAGAACACTAGCATTTCAGCCCAGCGTTGCCCGGGTGTTTGGTGGTGTATGTTGAGCAAAAAAAAAAAAAAGTCAATTTTTTAAACTTTGACCCCTATTATGACCCCCTTAACATTAATTGTTTTGGGCTCAAATCAAGTTATTAAGGAACCTATATCCAAGTTTTCAAGTGTTTAGACTGAAAATTGTGGGAGGAGTTTAGTAGAGTTGTCAAAGGTCAAATCGTTAAACTTTGACCCCTTAAACAGCCAAATTTTTGTCCAAAACAGATCACAAAGATTTTCCCAAATCTTTGTACCCTGTATATTAAATTTCGAGTCTGTAGACTTAAAATTGACAGTTATTGCGTAGGAAAATGTACACACACAGACAGGTTCACTTTTATAGATTTCTCTTTCATATATTCTGTTGGCTAATAGACTTTCTTGGTGTTTGCACAGTATCTCATACTGCACAGGTGAACATCTAAATCAGAGTAAAATCTCTTTAATATATGTGTTTACCATGCAAAAATGTACATCTCCATTCAAAATTAGAGGGAATTATCGAGTAGAATTTTAATTAAAGATAAAAATCAGTTTTTGCGTTTTGTCAATCCACCATTCATTTTTAGTAATTCGTTTAATGACTGACTGATTTATCTCCGCCTGATTTACAAGAGTTCCGTTCTTAGTGATAACGGATTGGCAAAATATGATAAAAATGATTGGTGCAAGTCCACAGCTCAATAGAAAATAAAAATACAGAAAAATATTTGATGGCACAAAAATCATATTCCAAAAATCATATGAATTGATAAAGTATTTTTTTTTCTAAAGAAAATGATTTTTAAGCAATTAATGTAAAATTGTTAAAAGTTGTTAAAATTTAAAAAATTAATGTAACATTGTAAAAATTACAATCTTGTTAGTGTTACAATCTTACAATTTGGAATTATTGTGGAGTTATTTGTCCTTGTTTTTTCAAGATGGCAACAAAGGTTTTAATTTTGATTTCTTAAAAAAATAACTACTTGATCAATTTATATAACTTTTTAGAATATGACCTCTTTTTTCCATGATGAATATGTACATCATAAAGATTTTTCTGTTTTTTTTTTTTTTTTTTAATTGGAGAAAAACAAAATGTGATTTTCACAACGTTTCAGTCGATGTAACCTCCGACCTTCTTCAGGTGTATCTTGTCGAACTTGGGAATGTTTATGTTGAACTCGGGAATTTGGATGGAATTTTGAGCGGGACCCTTTATTGTAGCGTGCTCTTGCTCCATCAGCCATGACTGGATAGAGGTCCTAAGTAATTCACAATTGTATTTTTTGGTCGCCCACACTGAGGATTGAACCTTCAACCACTCCAAATTCCGGAATTTGACGGGCGCATTCAAAATTCATTTTTTAATTGAAAAAAATTACATTTTATTAAATAAAATTAAAAAAAAATATTTTGTCAAATTAAAATGTTACTTAAAAAATTATTTTTAAATCATTTTTATTGAATTAAAAAGTTATTTAAGAAATTTTATTTTTGTTCTTAAATCAGACATTTAAAAACTATTTAAAAAATCTCATCTTAATTATTTAATTTTACTTAAAATTAACTTCAGTTATAAAATTATAATTTTTATTTAAAATTTAAAAACAAAATTTAAATGGCCAAACTTTAATTTTCATTTGTTAAAATTTTTTTGTTTCAATTTATATTTTTACTTTGCTTATTCATGGGATATTGTTGCCACATCTCGTGATGCACTAACCAATAAGCCCCTTCCTTTTATACAATGTAGAAAATGAAATTCTAACCTAATAGGTACTGTACAATCAATTATTTTAGTTTCTTAACTTATCTCTTGCAAAAAATGCTTTTCATAGCCGATGATAGTTATCTCCCTTTGATAATAATCCCGAACTCCATAAGCACCTATCCCTGTGTTTGTTTTATATGCACTTCCACACAATTCGTTCCGATGAAGTTACTGCACTTGTACCCCCACTCCACCCCCCACCCCACTAGCAGCAAAATCCCACCCCTTCATTTTTAGAGATTCCTATATGCTGGTAGATTTTCTACTCTTGATACTTTATTTCTTTAGTTTGCTTTTGTAATTCCTTTTTTACTCCTTGTTTTCCTGACAATATCAATATGCAGAAATTTAAATGTAATGTCAACAAACATCTTATTGCCAACTTTCTACACGGTTTGCTCCTCTACAAATCCTCATCACAGTTGTGCTTCCTATGCTTTAGTGACAATATATCTTATTTGGGGAGAACATCGTTTTTTTTTTTTTTTTTTTTTTTTTTTTATAAATCTTTAATTTAAAAAAAAAATTTTTCCATTCAAATTTGAGGTGTTTGTCTAGAATTCCCTTCTTTGAAAAAAAAAAAAAAAAAAAAATTTTGTATAATGTATGCACCCATGATGAAATGAAAATATCACATTCTAAAAAGCATGTAAGTGGATAAAGTAGTTTTATTTTTATATAAGGAAACCATTTTTAAGAGATTAATGGGAATCTGTAGATATTACAGTACTTGTACAGTTTAATCAAGACATTAAAAAATGAAAATATTGAAAAAAAGTTTAAATTGTGCGTATCCGTTATGGAACAAAGTTCTCAGAAAAAAATTTTCACTTAATTTCATCGAGTAGTTTTTTTTTTTTTTTTTTTTTTTTTACAGCTAAAAAAACAATTTATGATACCGAACAAAAGGTTCGATTTTTAGGAAGAAAAGCTAGTATTAAAGATGGGGAGGGAGTGTCAGCGCTTTACATGGAGTTATCTTCCTGTGGCGTGGGTCCTGGATATGACCAGTCGTGAGGCCCCAGCTTGTGGGCTTTGGGGAGTGTGGAGCCACCCTTTAATTGCCATTGCTCCCAGTTCCACTCTGATCCGGAGTGGTAGTACCTGTTAGGGTCCCAACTATGGGTTGAATAGAAACTGACTTGAAAACAACAAATATATTCTATCAAAAAATTTTTCTTCAAAATCTTTGGATTCGACATTAAATAACCCGAAAAGGGTTGATATGCCGTAAAACAAAACAACCAACCAATCCTGTGGCATGTTCAACAAATTTCAACGTGCTCTCATAAAAACATGTTTTTCCGCTGTAAAATAAAAATTACTCGATCAAATTAAATGAAATTTTTTTTCGGAGATCTTCAGTCCAAAATGGATACGTACAATATAATCTTTTTTTCGATATTTTCATTTTTTTAATGTCTTCATTAAACTGTACAAGGACTGATATTACAATATAAATTGTGTAATTGTTGAGTTATCTCCCATCTTTCTTGACATCGTTTTCTAAATGGCAGGTGAGACACTCACTTCTCAAGTATTCATAAAATTTGATTTTCTTTATAAAAATAAAACTACTTGCTCAGTTAATGTGATTTTTGGAATATGTTATTTTTGTTTCATCATGAATATGTACATACAGATTTTTCTTTATTTTTGTTTTTTTGTTAGGGGAAATTCTGGACAAGCACCAACTTCTTTTTATAATTTTATTTTAGTGCTGGTAAAATTCCATTACGTCTTTATAACAATTACATCAAAGCCTGTAAAGAACACACGTCGTTTTCTAAGATTGGTAAGTATGTTGCATTTTTTTCGCTGATTCTTCAAATCTTCTTGAGTTATAGCAAGAATAATTAAAAGAACAATTTGGAAATGGAGGTTTATTAAGAGAAAAATGTTAAATAATCACAATTACCATTTACAATCCAGAAAGTACCTCACTCCTGACAATCTTCTGCCTGTACAAAAGCCAAATATGTCTGAATATGGAGTACTGTTACTACATCTGGGGAGGAGCTCCTAAGAGTAGCCTTTCCTGTCTTGACAGAGTACAAAATTATCTTTGAAATCTAATTGGTGAGGATGGTTTTGCTTCCCTACCTCCTCCTTCTCACAGATGAGACATCGTTTCTTGAAATTTTTTTGCTGTCAGCTTGTTTTTTTATGGGAATTGTTCAAAACAAGGCATGAAACTACTTGATCTAAGAAACCCTTGGTTTTTAAAAGATGAAAGCTGTAGGTTCCACAACCTTGTAGCCCTTGGAGAGAAGCTACTGGAATAGAAAACTGTATTACAATGAGGTATTTAAACAACAAATTGATCGAAACCACTAGACAAACAATTCAAACAAGCTGGAACAAAGGAAGCAGGGAATAGATCAGACAATTCTGAGGAACATATGCTACAATAGTATTTGTAAAAAAAGACTGAGACTAGCACCATCATATCTGTGAGAGAGAGTGTTGGGCCAAACAAAACAGTTCAAATAAAAGTAAAAAAATGCTTCAATAAGGTTACACATTGAGGCGAACATATTGGATCACATGATATAGGCAAAGGCGAAGTAACTCAGTTGAAACACTCTGTATGGAAGACAGAATTTATTCAGAAAACAAAAATAGACATAACATATGTACATAATTTGTGAATCTTTTAAAAGTAACTTTTTTTTTAACTGTTTGGATTTTAAATGAAATTTCCGAGAAATTGAAAACTTAATTACCTCCCCTGTTAACTCTGTAATTCAAATCGGAAGATTTCGAAACCAAATTGCTAGATGTTACAATTTTTTTTTTTTTTTTCATGACTTATTAATTTTTTACCTTATCGTTTTCCACAATTTTTGGATATGTTACTGTTTGCGACATGACAATTACGTAGGTACCATTTGTTTTACTTGAAACTCAATATTTTTTCATTATTGAAATATAGAAGCACAGTGCTGTCTCACCAGTCATTAATTTTTATCCTCGAGTAACCTTCGACCTTTGATAAGTGGTAACTCCCTTGAAAAATAAAAAAAAGATTATATGTGAAACTGATTCTCTCAACTCTAAATTCTATAGTAATTGCTTTTTGCTATTTTTCCACCAAAATTTTAGGGTGTTCTCTTCTTTCCTATGTTTGTATAATATTGTATTATTATTGTATTAAATTGGTTATCATAAAGATATGTGTGTTTGTTTATTTTCCATAAATTATTCATGTTCTAACGTGGACAGCAAAAATATAAATGTTTATTTGTATCTGATATTATCGTCCGTCATAACATAGATGTAAATATAATGCTTCTTAAATAATAATTCTTAAATATAGGTCCTGGATATGACCTTAAACTATATCCGATGGTGAGGCCTCAGCTTGCGGGCTTTGGGGAGCATGAAGCCACCCTTTAATTGCCATTGCTCCCAGGTCAACTCTGACCTGGAGTGGTAGTACCTGTTAGGGTCCCAATTATGGGTTAAATAGAAACCGACTTGAAAAAAACAAATATATTCTATTAAAAAATTTTTCTTCAAAATAACTGGATTTGGCATTAAATAACCTGAAAAGGGTTGATATGCCGTAAAACAAAAACAACCAAACTAATCTTAAATATAATTAAAGTTTGGTCACCTCTTTGAAAATATTATTTGATTTTCTAAAATTTCAAATGTAAAAATTTTTTTTTTTTTTTTAATACCACCAGCAGAAAAAAAAATAAAAATAAACCCAAGTTTTCTTTGAAAAAGTTGTATACTGAGTTTCAGAAAAAAAAAAAAACATGTTCTAACTTGGACAAAAGTTACAGCATCTATTATATTATGAGGGAAAATGTGTTTGTGTGTTTGTATATCTGCCAAAAACTTTTGACAGATGCATCGGACAATGACAAAATTGTTGTCGTTAGAAAGATCAATCTCTTGGATGAAAAATATGTAAAAATTGGCCAAAAAGATTAATTCTGTGCTGGTCAACTGGGCCGTTTTTTGCAACGAAGGGTCAATTTTTGTGTCGAAACTTTTTGCAAGTCATATGCCTACCAATCTTAACGTACATTTATAAAACGTTATTTTGGAGGCCCGTGACGTCATAAGTCGCTGTGGCCGAGGCAGCTAGCGCATTAGCTTTTTTCACCTTTTTTTTTTCCTCTTTCACATTACACGTTCGAGCCTGCCTGCTGCTACTAAATTTTTTTTTTTGTTCTCGCATGGGTACTAGCTACTCTTTTGATTGAAACATTATTTTTTTAGGGGGAGATTGCTAAATAGCCTTAATATACCACCTCTCTTCACCCGAGCCACGACACATGTGAATAAAATATAAATGTTTGCTTTTTTCCTAAATTTATTGGCTTTAATGATTCATTCTTCCAAACATTTTTTACCTTCTGCACGTCTTAGCCATTCGAAGATACAGCACAGTCCCAAGGAAGCAATCCTTATTTCCTTCACTCCGTAGTCAGTTTCTACAACATCTTTAAACTAGCCTTATTGTTTTCGTATATATTAATAAGACACTGCAAAGTTCGGGTTTGTATTACTGTACACATAGATTCGAAAAAGTTGTCAAAAAACAAATATATAACAAATAAATGTTATCAAAGGCAACAGAAGTTATTTTTCTACCAAACTGGATATATTTTTCGTGTTTTTATTCAATGTAACATGTTTATTCAGCTCGAAAAACATACAGTGCTTACCGATGTATTGGAAAATTCAAGATGGCGTCTTATTCTCTCTTTAACACGGTAAGTGTGGGAAAAGATGTTATAAATAAAAAACCGGATAAAATACTGTTAAAAACTCGCTCAATATATGTTACCGTGACATAGGTTGACATATATTCGGCGGGTTTTTAATAGTATTTTGTATAGTTTTTTATTTATAACACCTTTTCCCAAACTTACCGTGTTAAAGAGGATGTGAGACGCCATCTTGAATTTTCGAATACATCGGTAAACACTGTATGTTTTTCGAGCTGAATAAATATGTTACATTGAATAAAAACAAAAAATATATCCAGTTTGGCAGAAAAGTAACTTATCTTGCCTTTGATAACATTTATTTGTTATATATTTGTTTTTTGACAACTTTTTCGAATCTATGTGTACAGTAATACAAACCCCAAAGTTCATGCTCTATCAATATGTAGGGGTTCCGACTAACCACATTACTATTTTATATGATTATTTTTCATTATTGTTTTTATTATTTTTTTATGGGTTTTTAGGCCTTTTTCAGCACCGTAGGACCATTGGGAATATGTTAAATATAGCATTCAGCTAACTTGAAGATATTGTAAGTAGATTGACCTAGTGTAAACACAGGGTTTTGTTGATTTTATCTAATTTAGAGAATGAACCTCTGTTGTTAAATTGTACAAACTTGTTGCAATTCTGACTATTGAACGTCCAACATTTAGAACCTTTCGTCTAAGAATTATTAAAAACAAGCCAGGCTGCCCCGTTTGGAGGTGTGTGTTTAGCAAGAAAAAAGTTTTAGTAAGCAGTAAGACTGCTACTCAATTTTTTTTTGTTCTCGCATGGGTACTAGTTACTCTTTTGATTGAAACATTTTTTTTTTTTATTTGGGGAGGCGGGGGGAGATTGCTAAATAGCCTTAATATACCACCTCTCTTCACCCAAGCCATGGCACATGTGAATAAAATATAAATGTTTGTGTCTATTATTGCTCTTCACAAATATTTTTTAAATAGTTTAGTCGCATCTTCGCAAACTGTTTTTTTTTTTTTTTAATTTCAAATAATGTAAAAAAAATTTAAAAAAAAAAAAAAATTTTTTTTTAAATTTCAAATGTAAAAAAAATTAAAAAAAAAAAAAAATTTTTTTTTAATATCATCAGCAAAATAAAGAGAAAGGAAAAAAAAAAACATGAACAATTTTCTTTGAAAAAGCTGTATTACTCTGAAAGTCTTGGAGGTGGGGGAGGGGGGGGTATAAAAATTTATTTTATTCATTTAATAGATGGTTGTGAAAGAGACAGAAAGACTAAGGAAGGGTAGTACAAACTAGACCGACATTGGAAGGATGCGAGAGAACTGGAACCCTGGGGATGCGTTTTGTCACTTAAATTCCAGAGAAGAACAGCGATGATTGCTAACGATAAAAATTGATTTGCCGCATTTATCGAACAAGGTGGAGTAAATAAAATATATTGTCTTAACATTATTTGTTTTTCTAAAATTTCAAATTCAACAATGCTTTCAAAGATGTGGGCAAAACTCCCATTAAAAATTCGCAAATATGCATATCGATTTCAGACTAATAAAAATGGTCAATAACCGCCCGATGTATTTTTTATTTTTTTTTTCTATCTCTATGAGTGTCTGACCTCTCTGGGTCAAGGTTTTTTAAATAAATTTCCAGACTATTTTTTGTACAGCCATTTAAAATTGTGGTAGACCCTTGAAAATTCAATGTTATTGCTGTACATCTTATGAGATGACTGACCAATTTTTATGATTTCAGGTTCAAATGAACAACTACAGCAGGAATTGGAATACACCCTACTAAAGCCCGATTGTCACAGCTGGTGAATTTCAAAAATGCAATCTGAACGTGAGGACACTTTAGAAGAATATGAAATAAAATTCTATTCTAAACTTGTTAAAAATGCGACAGAAACGTATGGAATGCCTCAGACTGCTTTTGCACCCTCTTTCATGAATCAAACATCAGTTTTTGAATGGCATAAGAGATTCAAGGAAGGCAGGGATTCTGAGGGATGATGGCAGGTGTGGGAGGAATAAGGGAGTCAGAACACCAGAATTAATTGGCCGAATAAGGAATTTCATGGATAAAGATCGTGCGTCTAAAGAGACAATAAGTGCACAGTTTGATGTCAGTGTGGCAACTGTATACACAAATATTCGCGAGGAACTGAAGATGTAGAAGATTTGTGCAAAGTTTGTCTCAAGGATGCTCAGAGAAGATTAGAAAGATGTTGTGACCAAGATGGGCATCAAGACATTTTCTCGCCTTCCATATAGTTCAGACCTTGTGATTTTTGGTTATTCCCTAAGTTGAAGGAAAACCTTAGAGGCTGTCGTTATGAGACAATTGAGGAGATGAAAGAGGCTGTGACGAGGGTCATTGATACGTTTGCACAAGAGGACTTCTCTAGAGCCAACTAGAAGTTGTTGGACCAATACAACGTGTGTATGTTTAATCGGCAAATATATTGTTGCGCAATGGCTCATGTTCTTTGATAAAAAAAGATAAAACGAGCAGTAAAGCGAAATAAGTATCAAGGAAGCTTATCGGAGAAAACAAATAAAAAGAATAAGTATTAAGGAAGCTCGCAGGAGAGAACAAATAAAAAACAATGTCTGGTATATAATGTAACAAAAACGTTTCGAAAAAAAAAATACATGCATCGAGTTCGCTGTTTTTTTGCCATGATACAATCATTTAAAAAATAAAGTTATACTTAAATAGTATATTGAATTTTATGTTCTAGCGATATAATAAATCTAATATAAATAGTAAAGCCAACTTTTTACAGGGTGTCTTCAATAAGTTTTTAGACGTTTTCGTACAGGCATTTAAAATTGTCATAGATTCTGGAAAATTTCAATATATTTGTGCTATACATCTATAAAGATGATTGACCAATTTAACGATTTTAAGTTCAACTAAATTGCTACAGCAGGAACTGGGATACACTTTTATAAATCCTGATTGTCGTAGCTAAAGAATTTCATAATTGCAATTTAGACGTTAGGACAATTGAGAAGAACGATATGCAATGAAATTCTGTTTAACACTTGGGAAAATGTCCCCGAAACGTATGGAATACTTTAGACTGCTTTTGGACCATCTTACATGAGTTAAGCATAATTTCTTCAATAAGTTTTTAGACGTTTTTGTAGAGCCAACTAGAAGTTGTTGGACCGATACAACGTGTGTATTGCAGCTGGAGGAGATTACTTCGAAGGGGACTAGAGTTTCATGTGTGTACTACATCAATAAAAATATCCATACAAAAAATGTCTGGAAACTTATCAAAGGCATCTTGTACCACCAGTGAAATGAAGCAAAAAAAAAAAAAACAAAACCGGAAAACAACAATTTTCTTTAGAAAAAAAAAAGAAAAAAAAAAAAAAAGGTGGATTGCATCGAAAGCTTCCTCAAGTGATTTTATCTTAAAATATTTTCTAAAATTTTAAACTAACACCACTCCTTTTGTTTTTGTTTCCAAGATTCGATTGCAGTGGATGAGGAGGAGATGCCTATAGATCCGAACGTTCCTCTCCTTCAAAAATTACAACCCATTTTGAATGAATTTGTCGCTGCTGTGAGCGATCCTAATTCAACGACAACTGGTAACAAATTCGATTTTATCCATATGTACATACGTTTCAAAAAACCATTTTTTCTATAATCACATCTAAATAAGGCAAAGGAATCATCTGTTAATATGAATATTTGCAACATCTAGCATAGGATACATAACATACATACAGATGTCGCAAATATATTTATCTTCAGCTTCTCCTTTCTTCTCTTCTGAGAACCATTAGGCTTTGAAATGCCATGGTAACAATTGTCTATATAAGTCGTTTTACTTATTGAACCAACAAATTAATTTATATTTTGTCTTGAATTATATATATATATGGCATAATCACATTGACACATCAAAGGTAAGCAATCGTGAGTTTGGCCAATACTAGATGGGTGACCAATTGGGAATGGTAGGCACTGTATGTACCATATCAGGATGTAACAATTTCTAGGTTGGTCTCTGAAGGTGTGTTTAATTCACTGGAAGAGATACTCTCTAAGTCTTCATTAAGACATACATCTAAAAGGAAAAGCGGTGCTTCTACACTATCGGGACAAAATTTCAGAAATCGTAAAACTGAATTTCACATGAAAACAATGGTATCTACGTATTTCTCATATTTTTAAGAAGAGTATATCCAAAAATTATGAAAATAGATAAGGTAGAAAATTATTTATTAAAGAAAATAAAAATAGAATTTGATGAAAACAATCGTAAGACACAGGGCAGTTCAAAAGGGAGGTAATTTTTTGTTTCAATTTAAACAAGATGGCAGCAATTTTTCACCTGCTAACACGATTAAAGTTTTTTTTTTTTAATAATTCAGTAATATTAAGGTAATATAAGAGCGTAAAAATACTTGCGGAAAAACGGTTGTACTCATAAATATGTTTAAAAGAAAAATATAGCAAAAACATTTAGTTTATGCTTGCAAAAAAAAAACAAAAACAACGTAAAAACAAAAAAAAAAAAATATAAATGTTTGAAAATAAACAAGCAACAAAACGTAAATTTTTGGAAAAAACAAACTTAAATATGTTTGCAAAAAAAACAAAAAAACGTTTAAAATTAAAATATAACAAAAGCATTTATTTTTATTTCAAGGGTGCCATTATATACATTTTGTGCTTCCGTAACTGGGTGGACAGACAGTAACGCCACCTATAGTTAAACGGAGGAAACAGCCTCTCTCTTTCTTCCAGATTACCAATTCAGTTATATTCAGGTAATTTCGACTGCATAATTTGGAAGCTACCATTGTAATTTATTAGAATTGACAAAAAAAAAAAATCAGTTGAAACCATTGTTTTTTATCTGAAGACTCCATTTATCGACTACTAAATTTTGTCCCAATAGTGTAGAAGCGTCAGAAAAACTGCTGTAAAACCTAAGATCTACTGTCATCTCTGTCTTGTGGCATTGATTTGTTGCATAAGCCAGATCTCCAGAGAGTGAGGTTAAACAAAAAAATTTGGCCAGAAAACTTGACCAAATTTAAAAAAAATGTTAATTTAAGATAAAACTAAATAAAAATTGATTTTAATTTTTTTGTTTGTTTTAATATTTAAAAAAATTTTTTATTTTTCAATTTTTTCTTATTTAATATTTTTGATTAAATTTCTTATTTACTTTTATTTAATTAAAAAAATTATTTTAATTTTTTATATTTAAGTATTTATTTTATATTTTGGTTTGGATTTTTTAGTAAATTAAAAATTTTATTTTCTATTATAGAAATTGCAAATTTGTTTAGTTAAATTTTTAATATTTAAAAATGTTTTATTTTATATTTAAATCTTTATTTTATTTTTAAATCCTTATTTTATTTTTAAACCTTTATTTTAAGCTTTTCAAAAAAAGATTTATTTAATGAAAAAAATTTAAATATTTAAAGAAAAATATGGAAATATTTAGATGGTTAAAATGGAAGGTATAAAAAAGAGGTGCAACTTTACTATAGTGTGTCTTTGAAAAATGCAATTCAGAGAAAAACATTACATATGTGTCATGCTCAAGAAAGTATAAATTCCAAAAATTACAAAAAATGGTCTCATAGAAAAATATAAATAAAAACAACTTTTCAAACTTAATATTTCACTGTAAATTAACCCTTTAGATGCTTAAAATCAGGGGGAGATAACTGCATTCTAAAGATTACACTATCTTGAAGATCGTCCATCTTACTTTTCAATAATGCTGCACACTTTTTCCAAAAATTAGCTCTAGCACATTTTCTACGGGACCATTTCTCGTATTTTTTTTTAATATAGACATGACATATAAGTATGTAATGTTTTTCCCTGAAATAACTTTGAAATTACATGATTGGGTCGTATGACACATTAAAGTAAAATTGCACCAAAATAGAAAAACAAAAACTTAACCTTTCCATTTTTTTTTTTTTTTTTTTTTTTTCTTCCAGTTTCTGAATCTCTTTCACATTTGTCTGAAGTTCTCAAAATGGTTAGTCCCGAGTGGAATAATAATCAAACGCCAGTCACTACATGTGATACCATCGTTTTGGATTTAACATCTCCTTCATTGGAAGAAAAGCACATTCAGGTAAAAAAGAAAATAACTTTTTGGAATTTTTGAGATAAGGATTGTTAATGGTTATTTGGATTGTTAATATTTAAATCTTTTGTGGATTACTATTCTCATTTAAGTTGTTATTCTCATGATGCTTTGGCTAATTTAATTGCCAATCTTCTTGAGTAGAAGTCCTAAGTAGTTCAGTTGTATTTTTTTATTTTTTATTTCTTAAATGCTTATTTTTATAATCTGTCTGAATGGATCAAAAGGATTGCAAATTGCATTATTATGATGACTGAATTTATGCATTCATAACTTGAAAGTTTCATCTCTCTGTTGCAAATATTGACAGTGTTAGACTCTAGGAAAGCAACCCCTGTCATAGAGCTGCGTCAAAAGCAGAAATGTGTCATTGAATTTCTGGCAAAAGTGCATTGAGAATGGTGGTGACTATGTATCCTGGAGCGCAAAAGGTTGCTTGTTTTAATGGTGCTCTCTTGTCTTCGTAGCTCTTCAACATTTTGAGTTAACAAAAATAGGTCTTTTGGAATGACACTCGTAGATTCAAAATTGTTGGGAATTGTTGCTGCTGCTGTTATTGTTTGTAGTATCGCTACTACAAATACCTCCTCCATGTGGATTGAATTTCAGTTGAAAATCAAAACAAGCTAATCAGAGTAAAAGAAAGTTTTTTTTTTTTTTTCTTTTTTTAATTTGATGCTGACAGTAGTTTTGTATGTCAGAATTTGCGTTTCATTAGCTGATGAAATATGAAGCAGTAAGGATTTTTTCATATCTGCTAGTGGCGACAATAGTTCGATAAAAGTTAAAAGTTATTAACTGCGAGCTGTTATTACTGTTGAGCATTTATTTATCTAATATGAATCAGATGTAAATTAACCCTTTAGATCAGGGTTTTTCAAACTTCTTGACTTGCGGACCCCTTTATATTTCAGGCTTTACCTTAGAGACCCCCTTATAAACGATTATGAAATTGACACTCCAGCAGTAAAATGTCCGATTGGTTGGTGTCGTCTTTCTTCTGATAACCGTAGCATGATAACGACTGGGCATAATCTGCATTTCTCACCGTTTTTTTATCAGCCATAGGCCGAAAATCGATCATCTGTAATTTTTATTCTAGTGACAACAATATTAATAGCTAGGAGTGAGAAAAGCCCATAATGATTAAAATATTAATATTAAATAAAAACAGCAATAGTATTTAACAAATAGTTTTATTGTCAATTACACACGCGTAGGATTTTTCAATACACACTTAGTGAGAAAGATGTGCTTGCTTGGCTTTGCACAAACTGTCAATTCTTGGTGCTATTACTGACAAACATACACGTAAGTCACTTTCTGGAGCAAGTCTGGATCTTTATTTGTTTTTCAGATTGGTCAGTGCCGAAAATTCTGCTTCGCATAAGTATGTTGTTGCAAATGGTAACAAAATCTTAACTGCCTTTCGAGATAACAATGGATATTCGGAGGCTAATGCTGAATTTCCAGGAGATTCAAAGTATTTTGGGAGTAAAAATATACTTATATATTTTTTAATCGAAGCAATTGCCCAAGAGATACATTAATGGTTATTTTTAGATACATTTATTAACTTAGCGTGTTTTGCAATAGATGCACTCCAAATTGAAACAAGACAGACCAACAGTTAGACGGACGGGGGCTTTTCTAGAAAGACATGGACGCATAAATAAAAATAATCTTTTATATATATACTAGCGAGGGGTACCCGGCGTTGCCCGGGTGTTTGTAGGTGTGTGTGAAAAAAACAGGTGCCCGTGAAAATAAAAGCCTTGACGACACGCAGTTGAAAAATAGTAAAGTGTGAAAAAAAAACAGGTGCACGTTTTTGTTTGACGTGACGGCGATAGCTATTCAGCAGTTAGCATTTTGTGTGGGATAGTTTTTAATGAGGTCAATAAATCGATTTGTTTGTTTTTAAAAACCCGCTCCCTCGTCTCGAAATGAAAGCTACTGTCTGATATGACGAAGTCGACATTGAACAAACGTTACTTACTGGCTCTGGGCCTGTGATTAGAGTCGAGTTTCGCTTTTTTTTATACCGAAAACCGAATGTAATGCATGCTGATGCGGGGAAATGTGGAATAATTAACGTTTGAAAGTCAATGAAATTAAATAGACAGGCGAGCTCCGTGATTAACTGCGAGATATTACAATTTATAGATGATATAAAAAGTTTTAAGAAGCTGTGAAGCGAGCGAGCGCCTCTCTGAAAAAAGCCTTTTGTGGACATCGAGGAAAAGCGTACATACATACATTTTCGCTTTTATATTTATAGAAGATGCATTTTGTCTCTATTGTAATTTTTCTACATATAAGCCACTATTTCTATTCTTGTAACTCTAAAAGAGGAAAGTCAGTAAGCAAACGCTAGCATAAACCAACAGCAGCTAACTGAAGTATTACCATTGTTGTAGACGCAAAGTCAATTTTATAAACGACCTCTCTGATGCAATCTTTACTGATGACACCAGGCTCTATTATTAGTGCAACATTTTGGGATGATGAACAAACCACTAGCTTCTCCTTTATAGTGCGAAATGAATAAGTCCCAACTGTCTGCCAGAATTTCGAACTTGTTGCTGCATAAAACTGATTTTTAAACTTCAGTTGCATGAAATTTCAGCCAGTTATTCCAGTTCATTTCCTGTGAGCATGCTATCAGCTATTTCAACATTAAACGGATTTCTGATCCAGTCAAAGTTTAAATATTATCTGGAATATCTTTTGAGAAATATTTGTCAAAATGTTCGGCTAGTGATATCAAATGTCGTTTAATATCTACAATTATCAAATCAACATTAACTGAATCATTGTTGCTGAGATATTCGTCCAGTGTAGAGAACATGTCTAAAGTTTTTTTTACTAACTTTTGTAGTTTTTTTTACTAACGTTTGTAGTCCATATATTCAGTTTTTTCTTGGAGGCTTGTATTTTGTCATGACTAAATAAAATATTTGAATTTCTTTCTTATAGAGATAAATTCAGTTCATTAAGTCTGTTGAATATATCTGCCAGATAAGCAACTTTGCAAAACCAAATTTTATCGGCCATTATCGAAGCCAGTTCAGCATCATGAACACACATAAACATCAACAGTTTTTCTCTAAGCTCAAATAAACGCTGAATTACTTTACCTTGTGATAGCCATCTTACATCTGTATGAAACAATAGACTTGAATGTTCAGCCCCCATTTCCCCACAGAGTATTGCAAAGAAACGAGTAAACAGTGGTCTGGTTTTAATGAAATTTATCACTTTAATACAAGATAACAAGACTTTGGACAAAGAAGTATCCATTTTTTTAGCAACCAGAGCTTCTCGACGAATCATGCAATGTGTTGCAGTGATATTAGGTGCTACTTAGCATGACCCACAACACCTGATTGAATATCGGTCATTGACGCCGCCTCATCTGTACATATGCCAATACACTGGCTCCATAACAAGCCTGATTGAGAAAGAAGAGTCCAATACTTTAAAAACTTCCTCACCAGTTGTTCTAGTTGGCATAGGATGGCGAAATAGAAAATCTTCAAGCATTTTGCTTTCCCAACATTATCGCACATACACCAAAAGTTGAGATTCACTGGTAATAGCTGTGCTTTCATCAAATTGTAATGCAAAAATGCCTGTTTTCACTTTCAATTAACTGAGTTTTTATGTCTTCTGACATATCTTCTATTCTTCGTGCAATTGTGTTATCTGACAATGGCACAGCTTTCAATTTCGCAGCAGATTTTTCATCCAAAACTGCCTCACACATGTCTATTGCACAGGGCAATACAAGTTCTTCAGCAATATTATGGACATTCTTAGCACGAGCTACTCTTAGTGCCACTAAATAAGATGCCCTTATTATGATTTGATGTTATTGACATTGCAAAAGTTTTTGTCTGCTTTTAATAATCATTCCTTTTTCGTTCAAAAAAATATTATGGTTTTGTGGCAAATTGACGATGTAGTGTTAAATGTCACTGCAATTTAGCTGGCTTCAGGGCTTCATTCGACAACAACTTAGGACGAAGTAAACACTGTGGTCTGTTAACATTAGACACACTTTCAATGAGTCTAAATCAAATATATTTGGCATGATATTTTTTTAAAATTTCTTTTTCTGAACAATTTCTTCTGTCTCTGTATCAGATTCTCAGTTGATTTCATCATGAGCTTTCCGTTTCAAAAATTTATCCATGGATAAAGTTTGCACCCTAAAAAAGCAAAATTTGATAAAATATTTTTCGTATAAATAATGCAGCTTAGTCATTTAGGAACATAAATAAGTAAAAATCAGATATTCAGACATTAAGAATTCCTGACACGCAATCAATGCTCAAGCCCTGTTGTAATCCTGTTCTGTACTGCACAGGAAATTTAATTTTGTGTAAAAAAAAAACTACGCAGGAACACAACGTCAAATATATTTCAACAGCAATAACAAATAACAACTCTTTACATTTTTATAAATGTTCAAAATCATAGGAAAAAGAAAAAATACATTTCATAAAAATGAAAGATTTGGAGTTTTGTAGGATTTGTGCCGATCAAGTACCTTGCTTCCTTTTTCATTGTTGCCCTGTACGCACTATAAACAATTTTATTAAATCTTCAACTGAAAAAGGAATTTTATTGTATTAAAGAGGTTAAACGTATTTCTACCAGTTAGAATAAAATCTCAAAACAAAACGCTTATTATTTCAAACCCTTTTGACATTTAAAATTTAAAAACACGCACGTCAGTAATTAAGTCGAAACTACAAAACACAAAAAGAATAAAGGAAGTAACCAAAAAATATTTACAATAAAAAAGGCATATGGGTTAAGTAGCAGCAATAAACTAAAACTATTTATTTAAAGAAAGTTCTTCCGTCGGCCAATAAATAAAATCATTACGAAAGGACAACAGATTTTTCATTTGTTTTAATTTAAGTAGGTTAAAATAAGATGTTATAAATAATAAGTAACACATATTTTAATATTACAAATTATAACTACGTACTTCAAATTAAAAACTATTAATAACCTTGTTTAAAAATTTTTTAAGTTTTCTACAAAAAGAAAACGTATCAATCTCGATAATAAAAGAAACAAATTTTGTTAAAAATACATATTTTGAATTTTTAGTGCGTTAGTTACATGGTAATAGATATAAGTAACAACAACCAGAATAAAAAAATAAATGTTCAAAATAGATTTAGTTTACCACATTTATTAATTTATTATTAAAAATTTTATTAAATTAAAACCATCAGACGAAATTTAAAATTGGCGATACTGATGGAGTTCCATTAAAGGAAAGAGCTTAAATTTAACTACAAAATTAAAATGTTAAGTACATACATTTACAGATTATAGGAAAAATTTTGATATAAAAAGTCTTTGCTGTCCGGCCACGAACCTCCTATTTTGTTCTTGCGGGCCCCCTGTGGTCTGTGGACCACAGTTTGAAAACACCTGTTTTAGATGCTTGAAACCAGGGGGAGATAACTGCATTCTGTAGATGACATTATCTCTAAGGTCGGTCATCTTGCTTCTTTTCAATAATACTGCACACTTGGCATTCATTTCCCTGATATCTTTCTAGTTAGAATTCTTTTAAGAAAAACATCTGGTACTTACAAGAGAGATCATGTGAATTTCCAACATCCTTGTCTCTGCTCTGTCGTTATTTTCATGGCAAATGTTCACCTGAGTTTCAATCTATATTCCTCTTTACCAAACTTTCACAAAAAAAAGCACTCGTCTAGCTACAACCACTATCAAGTTTCCCCAACTCTCTATCTGCCTAAGTCTAAATGCAAATTCCATGAACAAAGTTTGTTTCCTAGAATTGCCAGCCTGTGGAACTCTGTTCTGATGGCCTACTTCCCAGCTGACTATAACATGGTTGTCTTCAAGTCCGATGTAAACAAGTTCTTGATGTCCCGCTTAAATTAAAAATTAAATAATCAAATTCTACCCAAGTTCCACTATTAATGATTACTAAGCTGTTGTCTCAGTAACCACCTTACACTTATTAACCCTTAACCTTGTGACCTTTACACCTTGATAAGTGGTGACTCCCTTATAAAAAAAAAAAAAGAAAAATTCCGAAGTGAAAGTGTTTCTGTTGAACAAACTGGATTTGAACTTGGTTATCAGTTTGTATCGTTATCCATCGAGCCACTGTCACTTCCCTGTTGCTGCTTTTTTGTTTGTTGAGCATTATTCATGATGATATGACTGCATAGGATGTCATTAAAGAGGGATGAATAAAAACCTGGCCAGAGATAGATTAGTTTGGAAGTCAGTTTCTTAAAGCCATTCGAACAATACATGCCAGCATGTAAAATGGTTTTAAATAGAAGATTGTTGTTGTTTTTTTTTTTTGCTTGTTGAGCATTATTTATGATGATTGTTGGCATTCGTTTCCTCGATATCTTTCTATTAGGAATACTTTCTAGAAAGATATCGGGTAGTTACGTGAAGGTTGTCAACGTTTCTAAGTGAAAATGTTTCTGTATGCCGAACTGGGTTTGAACTTGGCACTGTAGAAATGTTATTTTCTACCTTTTTTTCTTTTCTCTCCCTCCCCTTCTTTACCTCCCCCTTTCTTGGTGTTTCGTGTGCTGCTACTGCTTGTTATATCACGTGTTGAATGCGTGCCTTTCGATTGGTAAAAGATGTGTGCACCATTTTGTTCCAAGTTTAAACAAGAGAAGTTGGCTCGCTATCCTGCGTCAAGAGAAAAGACGTTAAAATCGCAAGTTTAAACAAGAGAAACCAGCGGTTTGGTTTCTTTTTCTACAATCGAGATTCATCAAGGAAGATGACACAGAAGTAGTCAGAAAAGAATGTTTAAAAAAAATCAGAGTTGTAAACGAAATTACAACGACCTCTTCACCGAGGAAGAAAGAACTATTTTAAGGCCTAGAATTGGTCTTGTAAAAAAAGAATACTAACTCCAGTGAGGCGTTAGAATTCACGTCAAAAGGAACCAAGAAATCTTCTATAGAAATACATTACACCACAGAAGATTTGGATTATTTTCTTGGATTACAGAACCAAGAGGATTGAAATTTTCTCAAATGAGAACATTTAAGTTAATGGCGCAAGGGAAGTAATTTACATACACCCTCTTTTAGAAGGATTAAGTGTTGACGTTTTTTATTTAAGTTCTTTGACACGCAGTAAGCCCTGACTACACCTATATTCTTACTCCTGACAATATTGTTAATGGAGTTCTTTGAGAACCGCCAGAGGGACTAATTTGGCAGACACTGTTATTGGTGAACATAAAACTGTCTATATCTTTCTTTCTCTATTTACCTTCCAATGTATTAAAAAAAACAAAAACTTGTTTATCGTGGTATTCTTTCGTTTTTTTTCCCTTGTTGTTGTGCAATGGGATAATCTTCATTGGATGTCATGATAAAATTCCCGTTAGCACACCAAAGTTTTTAGTCCACACCGATAACCACTTGGCCATAATACTGTTGTTACACATTCAATCGTGTAAAATTAAAACTGTTTCATATCAAAACGTGATACACTTTACTTTCTGCGACATTTTTATTTCATAAGTTTATTGCTTAGAAGGTGAAAAATTTTGGTCATATCTTCGAATCACTGTACACGATAAAATCATTGAATATTAACATGAATACATACCTCGGGGTCCTGGATATGACCTAAAACTATATCCGATGGTGAGGCCCCACCTTGCAGGAGAGTGTGGAGCCACCCTTTAATTACCATTGCTCCCAGGTCCACTCTGACCCGGAGTGGTAGTACCTGTTAGGGTCCCAACTATGGGTTAAATAGAATCCGACTTAAAAAACAAATATACTCCATCAAAAATCGTTCCTCAAAATAACTAGATTCGGCATTAAATAACCTGAAAAGGGTTGATATGCCATAAAACAACCAACCAACCAACTTTCTTCTTAAAATCAAACGTTTAAAATAAATCTTACTCTCTTCACAGCATTATAATTATTTTTCTTGAATTTCCAACAACTTTTTCCTTGTGAAATAGAACAAAGTCATCTTTTTCACAGCAAGTATAATTTTAAGTATTTCGACTTTTTTTCTTATTGAAATAGAAAATGCCCTACTTTTCACAACAAATTTATTCTCAAATATTGTACTGTTATTTTATTTTCTTCAATTCATTCATCCAGAAGAAGTCTTATAATAAAGACGAAACGTTGAATATTAATGAGTACTTTCTTCTTTAAATCAGTTTTCAATTTTTTTTCTGTTTTATTATTATTCATTATATGACTTATAATCGGAGAATGTGCCAGTGTTAGCACATGTGCTATAGGTTTGTCACCCTTTGTTTAACAGCTGAAGATGTAATGTTTGACTGTAAGCAACCGCTGACCTTTTTTCTTTTCTATACCTCTCTTCTAATGTTGGCATTCATTTCCTCAATATCTTTCTATTTGGAATTTTTTCTACAAGCATATCGGGTACTTACAGTCGGGAACATGTGATCTTTGAATAAGTGTACACTAAAATCATTGAAAATTAATATTAGTACTTAAAATTGGTTATTTTTCTATATTTTTTCATTTTTTTTTGTTTGTTTTATCATCATTCAGTGTGCCACTTATAATTGTAGAATGTGCTATAGGTTTGTCACCCCTTTGTTTAGCAGGTGGAGATGTAATGTTTGACTGTAAACAACATTTAACCGTTTTTTTTCTTTTTCTTTTCTAACCTCCCGCTCTTCCATGATTATTTCAGGTGGTCGAAGTTCTTCTGAATGCTGCTTCTCAGGCCGCCTTCGCTGTTTACTCTCTCCCACGACCGGATTACACGTGGGCGTTCCAGTTCATGCAGTCTTTAAGCGTCCATCTTGTATTGCTGCCGGCCTTCTTCTTTAGCTTGTGGCGGCTGGTTTCATTTGAGGTAAGGTCATAGCCACCATCTTTTAAAACTAGCAAAACATGTTTTGTTCTGAAAAGTCAGTTGTATTCCATATTCTTCATTCAGGATAAAAGTAACATATTTCTATTAAAACTTTGGATCAAAACAGTAAGAATCCCAATCGACCGAGAAAAGAAAAGAACAGCTTTCGATCAACACCAGTTTGATCTTCTCACAAAGATTTTTTATTTTTATGTAGAGTGCGTTTTTTTTTGTTTTTATATATTTACAAAATTTTTTAATAAAACTATTTACATTAAAAAAAACAAAAACAAAAAAAAAATACAAGTTAACTTTTAAGAATGATTATTAAAGACAACTCGCTCTACTCAAGGACGATAATTCTGCTGCTTTCAGTCCAAGGGAAATAACTTTATTTCTTTTTATTATTCCCAGTAAATGCTTACCAAAATGTTTCCCAATTCTTTTAAAATTTCAAACGGCCACAAAGTAATTCATTTATTAAAATTTTTTTTTTTTTTTTTTAATTTTTTTTCAACTATTACAAAAAATGAAAATGGCTGACTTATTTTATTTTATTTTATTTTTTTTACAAAGAAATTAAGACGTATTGTGGAACATTTAATTTTAAAGAAACTTTTAGGGATCTTATATAGTTTGGGGCACAAGTGAAAATCACATTCCAAGTAAAAACTATTTGATATACTTACAAATCATGCAAAAATAAATATCCCCATGAAAAAATTATTGGATAGAATTTGTGTATGGAAATCGCTACAGTCAAAGCATGAAACCATTTTATGTAAGGAGCTAAAAAAAAATGCCCCTTTTATGGTAAAAAAAAAAATAACCAACAATAAGTATTAGATGGATAGATTCCTACCTAGAAAACAGCAATTCCCCATCCTTTGTCAGAAACACTGCTCATTATATATGAGGACTAAAGGACAAACTAAAAAAAGTCCACTTTCTATTCTCCTTAAAAAAAAAAATAAGAATAAAAAAAATAAAAATCAGTTTTATTGTATTTGGTTACTTGGTTAAGTGACAAACTGACTTATCTCCCCTTGCTTTATGGGATTTGCACTCTTATCTATTTTTGCCTGATATGATTTTCACTTGTGACCAATTCTATATAGACACCAATTTTAGTACTTTACTAGTACGCTGCCCGGTGTTGCCAGGTCATAAAATACTCTTAAATATAAAATAAAATACGCATCAAGTGCGCTTGAAAGCCAAATCACAACGTAATATTAGGAAAATAAACAAATATTTTACTTGTTTGAAATTGTAAACAAGTAAAATATGTTTATTTTCCTAATATTTTATTCAAATTAAATCAACGTTTCTATATGGAACTCACACCCTTGACTCTTAAAATATATTTTAATTTATGTAGATTTCATATCTGTTATTATAGAACCAATTCTCTATTGATTATTATATTGTACCCAATATATAGTAGTGATTTCAAAAGTTTTAAAAAAGAAATATGACTTGGGTGCCATCAGCTAGAACCAAAACATTTAGCTATCAGATAAGTACGGTATTTAAACACTTATGCATTACTTACGACATTTAAACACTTGTACATTAGTTACGACATTTAAACACTTGTGCATTAGTTACGACATTTAAACACTTATGCATTAGTTACGACATTTAAACACTTATGCATTAGTTACGACATTTAAACACTTATGCATTAGTTACGACATTTAAACACTTATGCATTAGTTACGACATTTAAACACTTATGCATTAGTTACAACATTTAAACACTTATGCATTAGTTACGACATTTAAACACTTATGCATTAGTTACGACATTTAAACACTTATGCATTAGTTACGACATTTAAACACTTATGCATTAGTTACGACATTTAAACACTTATGCATTAGTTACGACATTTAAACACTTATGCATTAGTTACGACATTTAAACACTTATGCATTAGTTACGACATTTAAACTGATGATTCTTTGGGATAAAATCATGCAGGCATCTTATGTAGGTTTTAATGTGATATATATATATATGTGTATATGAGAATAATGGAAGTATATTCTGACAAAATAAAGAAATAAAAAGGAACAAACCGAGTTATGTGTTCATCAGCATTTCGTCTTTATTTCAAGACTTCCTTATGTATATATATGACAGTTGATTTGCACATATACACTCATATATATTTAATTCCAACGTTCTTTTACTGTGGCAATAATTCTATCCTCTCTAACATTCTAGGTTAGCTTGTTGGATAATATCAACCTAGCAAGTCTAAAAAGCTTACTTGGACATCGGCTTCTCAGTTGTTGGATGATCGCACCACTTGTTTGACAAAAAGTACATTCCACAGTTGAATTCCGCCACAGTTTGCTTGATCTGTTAGCTAATAGACTTTCTTGTATGTGGCGCGGTTGCTTAGGTAGCAGATTGCTTTCCTCGCATGTAAGAGATTCTGGTTTAGTGCAGATGTGTTCAACTAATGAGCCCAAATGATGGCCAAACTTGAGTCTTGGACTTCCAGTTTGTTGGCTTTCATGGGTTATATGAGCTTCAATGTTGTTTGACTGTGGAGATATATATATATATATATATATATATATATATATATATGCACACACACACACACACGCAGGGTTCATGCAAGCAAGGATGCCCAGACAGTCTACAGAGTTTTATAATTATTAAGATGTGTATTTTTTTAAATATTTTTTCTTTCTTTCAGTATGACAAGTTGTCAGACGAACAGATCATAAGTTTGGGCACAATCTTGAGCCATGTCGCTCTCAGCCAACACTATTTTCCTCAAGTCCAGTTTGAAGGCCATCCTAAAAATGAAAAACTAATAGGCAGCTTTTGCGATATTCTCTGGGAATCGATGCCCTGCTCTCACCAAAAACAGATGACCAAAATTCTCAGGTAAGTAAAAAAAAAAAAAAAAAAAATTCCCTAAAAAACACAAAACAAAATGCAAGTCCATTTTGTTCAGTTAGGACTCTTGATAATCGATTAAAAATCGAAAATAAAACAAAATACTCACCAAAAACAGGTGACCAAAATTCTTAGGCAAGTAAAGAAAAACAAAAAAAACAAAAAATGTCTTATAATCTTAAGATATATTGTTTTTTTTTTTGTTTTTGTTTTTTTTTTTAACTCAGATAAATTTTCGCATTTTCACCTGAAAAAGGGATTCATCATAAACAAGGGGATATGCAAATACCAAACCAGCAAGAACTTGTCCTATCACGACTGCAAAGAACACTCACGAATTTTTAACAATAGTCAACAAAACAAAAATGGGGTGAAAAAAAGAAGGTAATAGTCCACTAAGATACTTAACTTCCGGCATAGTGGAAGCAATAATCAGTTCCTTCACTTTTGTTGTTCTTCAGTATTTCTATTGTGAAGCGATTTATTCAAATAAAATATAAGAAAAGAACATTATTAAAATGTGTACAATAAAAATCAACAAAGTTATACATAAATAACACAATTAGTTTTTATTTGTGTTTTTAATAAAATCAAAAATGTTTTTATTTGAAATTTTAAAAGAAACATGTTTATGAAATTTAAAAAATAAGTTTATTTTTTTGAAATTTTAAAAGTAAGTTTTCCTATATTTAATTATATAAATTCAAATAATCTTCTGATTTACTTGCCTCCCCACGAAGGCAGAGTTAGACACAAGGTCGGTTTTTAATGTGGGGAAAATTCAGCTCGCCAAAAGGAGCACTCTGGATAGGAACAAAAATGAAAATTGTCTTGGTCATGAAGGATTTCTTCTCCACTGACTGAGGACAGAAAAAGTCAAGTGTAGAATCAAAACAGATACTACACTGTGATCTTTGTTAATATATGTTAATGAAAGTATAAAAATATATCGGAAAAACGTAATATCATACACAGCGAAGATACAGACGCGAGAGAGAGAAAGAAAGCAAAGGAACTGATTTGTCTTGTCACTGTTTTCGGTAGCAGTCACTCCGGAAGTTTGGAAGTATGTTAGCTGACTATAACCAAAAAGAAATATACAATAAATAACTGTTACCAAAGGCAAGATTAGTTACCCATCTATTTATTTTTTTTTATTCAAAACACAAGTGCCCATTCTATTCAGTTAGAAGAAAGAACAACATGGCTGCCATAAACATTGCATGAGGACTCTTGACAACTGCTTAAAAATCGAAAATAAAACAATAGTCGAGCATCATATTTTCGTATTTCACACAGACGTAATGTTAGTCTCAGTCTTTTCTATAACTACTTTTATGACCTGTGTTCTTCAGAATTATCTCATCTATTCCCTGCTTCTTTTGTTTTGGCTTGTTTGACTTGTTGGTGTAGTTATCTCCACCAATTTACTGTTTTAATACCTCATGGTCATACAATTATCCGTCCCAGTAGCTTCTTTCAAAGAACTGCAGACTTGTCAAACTCTTTTCCTGCTGACTGTTTTCCTTCTACCTTCAGCTTCGGCTTTTTCAAGACGAAGATCAATAAGCCTCTCCTGTCTTTGCAATAATTATTTTCCGTTCTTGTTAGCTCTTTACATCAGGTGGCTTCACATCTTGTCTTGAACTATTTCCAGAAAAGGCAAAAAATAGAGAAGGATTTAAATTTGTTGCATAGTAAATGGATAATGCCGGAAAATATTGTATGCGAGCAAATCAGTTGTAAATTGGATTGCTGATGATGACATCAACCCTAAATTCCGATCAAAGAATCAAGACCAGGAAACGGAGAGAAATATTTAACTTTGGATTGAAATTGCTAAAAGTATTTTGAATCAAACTAAGAGAATTAAATTCGGATCAAGGAATGTAGGGTGATGTAAATATAAAAACAAAGTCAAAACAATCGGACAAGGAGAAGGAACAAGCTTATCATTTTGTAAAATAAATAAAACTTTGTTGAGTACAAAACTCCGGTATTCATAGTGTATATATTTTGTAAAAGTGCGTCTATAAAATATATAGACAAAATCTAACAAGTTTATGTTTTTATTTCTTTTAAGTAATGTTTTTTTTTTTTATTACATGTTTTATTTTCAGGTTGTCGTCTATCTTTTTGAAGACAACATTCTATTCACTTTCCGACTTAACAGATTCGAAAGTTGATTCTGTTCCAACAAATCTTTTGAAAAAAGTAAGTCATTGGAATCATTTACTTCTGTATTACCTTGTGTTTTTTTTTCATTTTTTTTCATTTTTTTTTCATTTTTTTTTCATTTTTTTTCATTTTTTTTTCATTTTTTTTTTCATTTTTTTTTCATTTTTTTTTTCATTTTTTTTCATTTTTTTTTTCATTTTTTTTCATTTTTTTTTTCATTTTTTTTTCATTTTTTTTCATTTTTTTTTCATTTTAAAAAATTTTTTTTTTAAAATTTTTTTTTCAATTTTAAAAAAATTTTTTTCTTTTTAATTTTTTTTTAAATTTTTTTTTTTTTTTTTTTTTTTTTTTAAATTTTATACTGCAATGCATTTTTCTAAAACTCTACAAACCTTTATTCACCAAAATCAGATTTTTGCAAGACCTCTCTCTCTTACTGTTTCACTTCCAAACAAGCATAACGCATATTTTCATTTGGACATGAGGAGCTACTATTTGAGAACATGTGGACTGTTGAGCAGTGAAATGTCTGTTCAGATTGTGATATTACCCATGTATCCACCCCCTCCCCAAGTGTTTGTGTGAGAGAAAGCAAAGAAATATAATAAAAGAAAGGGTAAATGGGTTTATCGACAGAACAAAGGGGAGGAAGTTATTCACCAAGGCACACAAAAGGAAGCTGACATGGGATTGTTGATCAAGGTGTGGCGTGCAAAAGACCAGACATACAAAGGGTAAATATATCAAGAACCACTTTGTCAACTAAGCTCCAACCCCTGTCTCATCACCGCAATGTTGCATCTCCGTTTTACAAGTATTTTAATGAAATGTGTTCTGATGAAATCATTGCACTTGTGCCTCGTTATGTACATATCCCTGACAAACTCGCAAAATCACACCCCTTCACTGTTGAGGTCCTAAATGCCAGAAAACTTTCTACTTTTAATTGCTTCTTTCCTCGAACAGCTAGACTTTGGAATTCCCTTCCTGCTACCTGCTTCCTTGACTTCTACATACTGGTATGGTGCCAAATAGTAGCCTCTTACGTCCAAGTGGCAATATGCCTTGTTTGAGATGAAAGTGAAAAAAAAAAAAATGTTTTTTGGCAGTTTCGGGTGTAACTGAATTTTGTGGCAGTTAGGAACGGTTTACAGACAATGATGGGTTTGTGACAGTTGATGAGTTACAGTTGAGGAGCGTTGCGAGTTTGTGATTTGAACAAGATCGAGAGATCGTTAGGAATTTGAGATGAGGAAATGAATTGATCTGTCAACCGGCAAACATGGCCTTGACAAGAAACGTAAAAGTAGACGTTAGCGTCCAGAGGATCAGCTGATATTTGCAGAATGATGTGCCAGTTTGTGTTTGGTTTATATTTTATAGTTGAAAACCTGGTGTGTGTGTGACTCCCCCCCCCCTCCCGACCTTGTTAGTTAATAATGTGAAAGACGTCAACACGTGGAATCGTGGAAACTGTTGGGGTGGGGGGCCGAAAATGTTCTCGAGTGGGGGACATGTTTTCCTACAACAATACATTTAAACTTCTGCAGGTTAGTACAGTTAGGGAAACAGGAAAGCGAGAGGGAATTCCCAAATCTATCGGTCAAATAAAAGAAAACTATTAGAGTAGAAAACTTTCCTTAACAGTGACGGAGGAGGTTTTGCTGCATGTCAAATTAGTCGGGGCTGTGTACGTTAAGGGGACACAAGTGCTATGAGCTTATCGGAGCATATTTCATGAAAGTACTTGTAAAACGAGAATAGGGATGCAACATTGTGGCAATAGTGTGGAACGTATTGGAGTCTTTTTTATTTTAGAGTCTGTAGAGATACAGATGTTAATAATTTTCTAGCATGGTAGAGGGAACCAACCTACTTTGGAGAATCCTTTGCAATGCCCTCAATGTATTTTTTCAAATCATATAAATCATGTAAATGTTAAACTGAAAAGTTTGAACAATGAGCTCTCAAGCGGGGTGTTTCTTTTTCTTTCTTTTTTCCTTTTTTTCCTTTTTTTTCCTTTTTTTCCCTTTTCCTTTTTTTCCCTTTTTTCCCTTTTTTCCCTTTTTTTCCCTTTTTTCCCTTTTCCTTTTTTTCCCTTTTTTCCCTTTTCCTTTTTTTCCCTTTTTTCCCTTTTTTCCCTTTTCCTTTTTTCCCTTTTTTCCCTTTTCTTTTCTTTTTTCCCTTTTCTTTTTTTCCCCTTTTCTTTTCTTTTTTTCCCTTTTCTTTCCTTTTTCCCTTTTCTTTCCTTTTTTCCCTTTCCTTTTTTCCCTTTCCTTTTTTCCCTTTTCTTTTTTCCTTTTCTTTTTTTCCCTTTTCCTTTTTTCCCTTTTCTTTTTTTCCCTTTTCTTTTTTTCCCTTTTCCTTTTTTCCCTTTTCCTTTTTTCCCTTTTCCTTTTTTTCCCTCTTCCTTTTTTTCCCTCTTCCTTTTTTTCCCTCTTCCTTTTTTTCCCTTTTCCTTTTTTCCCTTTTCCTTTTTTCCCTTTTCCTTTTTTCCCTTTTCCTTTTTTCCCTTTTCCTTTTTTCCCTTTTCCTTTTTTCCCTTTTCTTTTCCTTTTCCCTTTTCTTTTCCATTTCCCTTTTCTTTTCCATTTCCCTTTTCTTTTCCATTTCCCTTTTCTTTTCCTTTTCCCTTTTCTTTTCCTTTTCCCTTTTCTTTTCCTTTTCCCTTTTCTTTTCCTTTTTTTCCTTTTCTTTTCCTTTTTTTCCTTTTCTTTTCCTTTTTTCCCTTTTCTTTTCCTTTTTTCCCTTTTCTTTTCCTTTTTTCCCTTTTCTTTTCCTTTTTTCCCTTTTCTTTTCCTTTTTTTCCTTTTCTTTTCCTTTTTTCCTTTTCTTTTCCTTTTTTTCCTTTTCTTTTCCTTTTTTTCCTTTTCTTTTCCTTTTTTCCTTTTCTTTTCCTTTTTTTCCTTTTCTTTTCCTTTTTTTCCTTTTCTTTTCCTTTTTTTCCTTTTCTTTTCCTTTTTTTCCTTTTCTTTTCCTTTTTTTCCTTTTCTTTTCCTTTTCCCTTTTCTTTTCTTCGCCTTTTTTCCCTTTTCTTTTCCTTTTTTTCCTTTTCTTTTCCTTTTTTTCCTTTTCTTTTCCTTTTTTTCCTCTTCTTTTCCTTTTTTCCCTTTTCTTTTCCTTTTTTTCCTTTTCTTTTCCTTTTTTTCCTTTTCTTTTCCTTTTTTTCCTTTTCCTTTTTTTTCCTTTTCCTTTTTTTTCCTTTTCCTTTTTTTTTTTTCCTTTTTTCCCTTTTCTTTTCCTTTTTTTCCTTTTCTTTTCCTTTTTTTCCTTTTCTTTTCCTTTTTTTTCCTTTTCCTTTTTTTTTCCTTTTTTCCCTTTTCTTTTCCTTTTTTCCCTTTTCTTTTCCTTTTTCCCTTTTCTTTTCCTTTTTTTTCCTTTTCTTTTCCTTTTTTTTCCTTTTCTTTTCCTTTTTATTCCTTTTTTCCTTTTTTTTCCTTTTCCTTTTTTTTCCTTTTCCTTTTTTTTCCTTTTCCTTTTTTTTCCTTTTCCTTTTCTTTTCCTTTTTTCCCTTTTCTTTTCCTTTTTTTCCTTTTCTTTTCCTTTTTTTCCTTTTCTTTTCCTTTTTTTTCCTTTTCTTTTCCTTTTTTTTCCTTTTCTTTTCCTTTTTTTTCCTTTTCTTTTCCTTTTTTCCCTTTTCTTTTCCTTTTTTTCCTTTTCTTTTCCTTTTTTTCCTTTTCTTTTCCTTTTTTTTCCTTTTCTTTTCCTTTTCTTTTCCTTTTTTCCCTTTTCTTTTCCTTTTCCCTTTTCTTTTCCTTTTTTCCCTTTTCTTTTCCTTTTTTCCCTTTTCTTTTCCTTTTTTCCCTTTTCTTTTCCTTTTTTCCCTTTTCTTTTCCTTTTTTTCTCTTTTCTTTTTCTTTTTTTTTACTTTTCTTTTCCTTTTTTCCCTTTTCTTTTCCTTTTTTCCCTTTTCTTTTCCTTTTTTTCCCTTTTCCTTTTTTCCCTTTTCTTTTCCTTTTTTCCCTTTTCTTTTCCTTTTTTCCTTTTCTTTTCCTTTTTTCCTTTTCTTTTCCTTTTTTCCTTTTCTTTTCCTTTTTTCCTTTTCTTTTCCTTTTTTCCCTTTTCTTTTCCTTTTCCCTTTTCTTTTCTTTTCCTTTTTTCCCTTTTCTTTTCCTTTTTTTCCTTTTCCTTTTTTTCCTTTTCCTTTTTTTCCTTTTCCTTTTTTTCCTTTTCCTTTTTTTCCTTTTCCTTTTTTTCCTTTTCCTTTTTTCCCTTTTCTTTTCCTTCCTTTTCCTTTTTTCCCTTTTCTTTTCCTTTTTTCCTTTTTTCCCTTTTCTTTTCCTTTTTTCCCTTTTCTTTTCCTTTTTTCCCTTTTCTTTTCCTTTTTCCCTTTTCTTTTCCTTTTTCCCTTTTCTTTTCCTTTTTTTCCCTTTTCTTTTCGTTTTTTTCTCTTTTCTTTTCCTTTTTTTCCCTTTTCTTTTCCTTTTTTCCCTTTTCTTTTCCTTTTTTCCCTTTTCTTTTCTTTTTTCCCTTTTCTTTTCTTTTTTCCCTCTTCTTTTCTTTTTTTCCCTTTTCTTTTCTTTTTTTCCCTTTTCTTTTCCTTTTTTCCTTTTCTTTTCCTTTTTTCCTTTTCTTTTCCTTTTCTTTTTTCCCTTTTCTTTTCTTTTTTCCCTTTTCTTTTCTTTTTTTTCCCTTTTTTCCTTTTTTCCCTTTTTCCTTTTTTCCCTTTTCTTTTCCTTTTTTCCCTTTTCTTTTCCTTTTTTCCCCTTTCTTTTTTTCTTTTTTTTTTCTTTTAAGGACTTTGAGAAAGAATGAGACTAGTGGTAGATGCCCCAGCCCAGATTCCACAACAATACTCTATGCACAAATGGTGGCTTTGTAGAGATATAAAGTACTCCCTAGTAGTAATTTTCTAGCATGGTAGAGAGAGCCAACCTACCTTGGAGAATCCTTTGCAATGTCCTCAATGTATTTGTTCGAATTCATATACCTGTGAATATTAAGCTGCGAAGCTTGAACAATGATCTCTCAAGCGGGGTGTTATTAGTCGCGGCTATTGCTGGTTGAAAAGGTTTCTTGTAATTGTTAAAGAAAAGCAGCTTAGTCTTAGCAGCATCTTTTGTGAACACTTGTATCATTATGATGAAGGGGACATATAACAAGCTCCAGCCCCTGTATCATCGTCACAATGTTGCATCCCTGTGCTTGTTTTATGAGCACTTCAATGAAATGTGCTGCAATGAACTTCTGTTGTGTTATTGAATTTATATTTAATTTTCTAGTTTGCACTTTTCAAATGCTTGCGAAATTATATATGCACCTGACAATTCTTTTGTCGTTGTTCTCAAAATCAACACAGACAAATTTTTTACAACATTCAAGTTTATTTACAATTCACTGCTGGCCATTGACAAGAGATGGAACAAAACAATTGCGTTTATCAGTAAGAGTGTGTGTGCGTGCGTGTTAGGTAACGACGGAATTTGTCACTCGCTCTTTTTATAGAATAGCAAATAAAACGGAAATTTGTCACTTTTTTTTGATTAGCAAACAAAAAGGAAAGGTAAAGATAGGAGAGATGACGACTGTCAGCTCTTCTATCTTTATCCTTCCTTTTTGTTTGCTATTCCTGTTTTATGAAAACATCAACCGGCATTCCTGAAATGTAAATATTTAAAATATTTAATTATTCTTCTTTATTTTGTGGTACGCAATTGTAACGCCCACAACCTGGAATGTAAGCCTTTCTTTGTTTTCGGTGAATAAATATTCGGGTTTGTTGGATTGTTGTTTTGTTTTACGGCATATCAACCCTTTCCAGGTTATTTAATACCGAATCTGGTGATTTTGAAGAACGATTTTTTAATATAGTATATTTGTTTTTTAAGTCGTATTTTATTTAACTCATAGTTGGGACCCTAACAGGTACTACCACTCCGGGTCAGAGTGGACCTGGGAGCAATGGCAATTAAAGTGTGGCTCCACACTCCCTAAGGCCTGCAAGGTGGGGCCTCACCATTGGATATAGTTTTAGGTCATATCCAGGACCTAAATATTCAGGTCATTTTTATGAGACACAAGCATATAGATCAAAGTCCATCCAATTTTATCGGCATTGCCCTGGCTTAACATGTAACAGTATATATCCATAGATTCTATTGTCAGCATTGGTTTCTCCCGATATTTTTCTAGTCAGAATTATTTATATATTGACGGGAGAGAGAAGGAACAGAGCAATTGCATTTAGCGGTCAGGATGTGTGCGTGTGGAGTGACGGCGGAATTTGTCACTCACACTGAATGACTGTCGGCTCTCCTCTCTTTTATCCTTTTTGTTAATGTTATTCATGTCTTATAAAACCTCAACCGACATTCCTGAAATGTAAATATTTAAAATATTTAATTGGTCTTTATTTTGCGTCACACAATTCTAAATCCCCGATCTCAAAAGTAAGCCTGTCTTTGTTTTCAGAGATGATTAATATTCAGATCATTTTTATAAGATACAAGAGTGTAGACCAAAGTCTGTCCAATGTGCGTGGGTGCACACCTCTGATTTTAACGGCATCGCCTCAGCTTAATATTCAACACTTCTACTATCGAAGCTCCCTTGACATAAATACCTCAAAATAATCTCACAAGACGCAAAATTTCATGCTTTTATTATAAAGGACCTCAATGCTGGAGAGTCTTCTGTTCTGAAAGTTTCTTCCCTCCAGCTGCTAGACTTTGGAATTTCCTTCCTGTTCCCTACTCCTACAACTGTATGGGTCCTGGATATGACCTAAAACTATATCCGATGGTGAGGCCCCACCTTGCTGCGGGCCTTGGGGAGTGTGGAGCCACCCTTTAATTGCCATTGCTCCCAGGTCCACTCTGACTCGGAGTGGTAGTACCTGTTAGGGTCCCAACTATGGGTTAAATAGAATCCGACTTAAAAAACAAATATACTCAATTAAAAATCCTTCCTCAAAATAACTAGATTCGGCATTAAATAACCTGCAAAAGGTTGATATGCTGTGAAACAAAAACAACCAACCAACCAATCCAATGACTCAGATCCACGCGTTGTCTGGTACTGTCACAAAGGAACAAACAAAAAAAGAAAAAGAAATAAAAATATGACTCCCCATTTTTTTTTTTTAAAAGTGGAAATAAAAAAAGAATAAATTTGTTATTCTTTCAACAATAACAACATCCGTTATCTTTCAAAAATCTTTTTTATACACCTATGTGTTACAACGTTCTGACATAATGTACTTTTTAAAAGTCTCTCTCCCCGCTTTCTCACGGCAGCTCTAGCCAGTGCTTCCTTGCCCTTGCATTCACACATCCATCTTCCCTGGAATGTAACTTGCTTTTCTTTTCTCGACTATGTGCTGCTCTCCTTTTTTTTTTTTTTTTTTTTTTTTTTTTTGTCGTGCAAGTTTGTGCGCACTTACTGATTTGCAGATCATTAAAACGACTGCTGCTGCTGATTTTCTCGCATGTGCACCATACATGCTATGTTGTATTGTATTTACTGATTTGCGAAAAGTCTCTTAAAAAATTAATATATTTTGCAACCTAAATTTTGTCTTTGATTGTTTTTATTCATACTTCACCATTTTCGATTTTTTTTTTTGCATTGTTATCAGCCTTCATAAATACCTACATATCTGTTACTTAACAATGCTTCAAGCAAACTATCTTTTTCTTTTAAATAAATATTGATTTTAAAAAAAAATAAATTACAGAAAAATGAAAAAGTCATAATTTTTTTATTCACTTCCTTATTTTGGATATTGCTATTAAGCGATAATTTCTATAGATGTTATTTAAAAAAACGATGCATATCTCGTATAAAATTATTTGCACATTAAATTACACTAGCTGTTTTTATCAGACGACGTTCAGCTTCCAACCAGCTTTTTTCAAATTTAAATATTTTATATATGTATGTATGTATATATATATATTTTTTTTTTTTTATATTTTATTGGACTTTTTTGATTTGTGTGTTTGTTTGTTTGTTTATTTATTTACTTAGTTATTTTATTTTATTTTATTTTATTTTGATTTATTTTATTTTGATTTTATTTTATTTTGATTTTATTTTATTTTGATTTTATTTTATTTTGATTTTATTTTATTTTGATTTTATTTTATTTTGATTTTATTTTGATTTTATTTTATGTTGATTTTATTTTATGTTGATTTTATTTTATTTTGATTTTATTTTATTTTGATTTTATTTTATTTTGATTTTATTTTATTTTGATTTTATTTTATTTTGATTTTATTTTATTTTGATTTTATTTTATTTTGATTTTATTTTATTTTGATTTTATTTTATTTTGATTTTATTTTGATTTTATTTTATTTTGATTTTATTTTGATTTTATATTATTTTGATTTTATTTTGATTTTATTTTGATTTTATTTTATTTTGATTTTATTTTATTTTGATTTTAATTTATGTTGATTTTATTTTGATTTGATTTTATTTTGATTTTATTTTGATTTTATTTTGATTTTATTTTATTTTGATTTTATTTTATTTTGATTTTATTTTATGTTGATTTTATTTTGATTTTATTTTATTTTGATTTTATTTTATTTTGATTTTATTTTGATTTTATTTTATTTTGATTTTATTTTGATTTTATTTTGATTTTATTTTATTTTGATTTTATTTTATTTTGATTTTATTTTATGTTGATTTTATTTTATGTTGATTTTATTTTATGTTGATTTTATTTTATTTTGATTTTATTTTATTTTGATTTTATTTTATTTTGATTTTATTTTATTTTGATTTTATTTTATTTTGATTTTATTTTATTTTGATTTTATTTTATTTTGATTTTATTTTATTTTGATTTTATTTTGATTTTATTTTTATTTTATTTTATTTTTATTTTATTTTGATTTTATTTTATTTTGATTTTATTTTATTTTGATTTTATTTTATTTTGATTTTATTTTATTTTGATTTTATTTTATTTTGATTTTATTTTATTTTGATTTTATTTTATTTTGATTTTATTTTATTTTGATTTTATTTTATTTTGATTTTATTTTGATTTTATTTTATTTTGATTTTATTTTGATTTTATTTTATTTTGATTTTATGTTGATTTTATTTTATTTTGATTTTATTTTGATTTTATTTTATGTTGATTTTATTTTATTTTGATTTTATTTTATTTTGATTTTATTTTGATTTTATTTTATTTTGATTTTATTTTGATTTTATTTTATTTTGATTTTATTTTGATTTTATTTTATTTTGATTTTATTTTATTTTGATTTTATTTTGATTTTATTTTATGTTGATTTTATTTTATGTTGATTTTATTTTATGTTGATTTTATTTTATGTTGATTTTATTTTATGTTGATTTTATTTTATTTTGATTTTATTTTATTTTGATTTTATTTTATTTTGATTTTATTTTATTTTGATTTTATTTTATTTTGATTTTATTTTATTTTGATTTTATTTTATTTTGATTTTATTTTGATTTTATTTTATTTTGATTTTATTTTGATTTTATTTTATTTTGATTTTATTTTATTTTGATTTTATTTTGATTTTATTTTATTTTGATTTTATTTTATGTTGATTTTATTTTGATTTTATTTTATTTTTATTTTGATTTTATTTTGATTTTATTTTATTTTGATTTTATTTTATTTTGATTTTATTTTATTTTGATTTTATTTTGATTTTATTTTATTTTGATTTTATTTTATTTTGATTTTATTTTATTTTGATTTTATTTTATTTTGATTTTATTTTATGTTAATTTTATTTTATGTTAATTTTATTTTATGTTAATTTTATTTTATGTTAATTTTATTTTATGTTAATTTTATTTTATGTTGATTTTATTTTATGTTGATTTTATTTTGATTTTATTTTATTTTGATTTTATTTTGATTTTATTTTGATTTTATTTTGATTTTATTTTGATTTTATTTTGATTTTATTTTATTTTATTTTGATTTTATTTTATGTTGATTTTATTTTGTATTTTATTTTATTTTGATTTTATTTTATTTTGATTTTATTTTGATTTTATTTTATTTTGATTTTATTTTATTTTGATTTTATTTTGATTTTATTTTATTTTGATTTTATTTTATTTTGATTTTATTTTATTTTGATTTTATTTTATTTTGATTTTGGTTTGATTTTATTTTATTTTATGTTGATTTTATTTTATGTTGATTTTATTTTATGTTGATTTTATTTTATGTTGATTTTATTTTATTTTGATTTTATTTTATTTTGATTTTATTTTATTTTGATTTTATTTTATTTTGATTTTATTTTATTTTGATTTTATTTTATGTTGATTTTATTTTATGTTGATTTTATTTTATGTTGATTTTATTTTATGTTGATTTTATTTTATGTTGATTTTATTTTATGTTGATTTTATTTTATGTTGATTTTATTTTATGTTGATTTTATTTTATGTTGATTTTATTTTATGTTGATTTTATTTTATGTTGATTTTATTTTATGTTGATTTTATTTTATGTTGATTTTATTTTATGTTGATTTTATTTTATGTTGATTTTATTTTATGTTGATTTTATTTTATGTTGATTTTATTTTATGTTGATTTTATTTTATGTTGATTTTATTTTATGTTGATTTTATTTTATGTTGATTTTATTTTATGTTGATTTTATTTTATGTTGATTTTATTTTATGTTGATTTTATTTTATGTTGATTTTATTTTATGTTGATTTTATTTTATGTTGATTTTATTTTATGTTGATTTTGGTTTGATTTGATTGTGATTTAATTTTATTTACGGACTGTTATCCTCATCTTCATCTGTGGATAGAGGCGTTGAGTCTCTATGGTTCCAGGTGAGCATTGTCTGAAGATAGTGCCTTCAATCCTATTCAAAGCTGGCCAGTGGATTAATTGGTCAAAAATTATGAAAGGCCGTAATTACTGGGGATACAGTTATGAGTCAGCATTTCTGTTGCGGTTAATCACTTGAGGAAGGTCGGAGGATGAGTTGGTCAAAATGTGGTAAAACAACAACTATGACGATAAGGATACCAGTCTGCAAATAAAAATGAAATCTTATTTTTTTTAATTTTTTTTTTTTATTTTTTTTTAAATTTTTTTTTTAAATTTTTTTTTTTTAATTTTTTTTTTTAATATTTTATTTTTATTTATTTATTTTTTTTATTTATTTTTTTTTTTCTTAAACTTTTTCTTCTGGGGGATGGGACATCCAACCAGATGTCTGACATTTACCCCTATTTTAGTGAGTCAAACCAAGAGATCTTTTCAGGATTCTAGCCGTCCCTTTCAGTGCAATCGTTTGTATTTCACTTGCACTTGGTTCACCGGATATGCTTGCTATGTACTTTTTAAAGTTCTTTTTCATAAGCCCAGTTGCTCCTATGATGTCTTTTAATTTCCAATTTCGTTTCATATCATACATAAGTCCTTGATACTTTGTAATCTTTTCCCTCTCAACTCTGTTAAGCCCTGTATCATTGGGTACACTGACCTCTATTACGGTCGCTTTTTTCAGTATGGTTACCTGTGTGAGCGGCTTTATCCAGAAACGAGATTGGATGCTGACCTCAGCCAATGTTGGAGAGAAGAAGTTATTATTTATAAGTCGGAGGCTTTTGCTCTTCTTAAAAGCAAATGTCAGGTAAAAAAAAGATGTTTCTCTATATATATATATATATATATAAATTGAATCCCTGAAACAGTGTTTTCATGGTAAACAACTGATGATCCCTTAAAAAATAAATTATTATTGGTACTATAGTGAATTCAAGAGAGCAAGTTGATGCAGTGATTGCAGGTGAATGAATGACTTACTGACAAAATAGTTTTCTAACGAATGATAAAAAAATAATTTTTTTTTTTTGCATAGTTTTTAAGGTTTAAAACTTCCAAGACTATATATATATATATATATATATACATAGGAAATTTATTGCTGTGAGTCCAGAATGAATTTACATTTTGTTTCCGAGCACTCTCGTCCGGGTTTTTTTCACCACTGAAGAAATATATATATATATATATATATATATTTTCAGAATGTGAGAGATTATATATAATAAATTCCACAGCCAAATAACGTCGCAGCCAACGGGCTATGACAGTCAACGAACCGGAAGTTCAAGACTCGAATTTCGCCCTCATTTGGGTTCATCAGTTAGACACATCCAAACTTAGGATTCGAAACCCGAGCCTCTTGCATTCGAGACAAGCACTCTACCAACTGAGCGAATGCCTCGCACACAAGAATTTCTATTAACCAACACAGATCTGCAACGTTATTTGGCTGCCGAATTTCTGCAATAATGATCGACAGAGCAATAGAAGCATCACCAGTTACCAAGACCGTTATGAATATTATCGTATAGCTTTATAAAATACCTCCATCCTGTCGTATTATAGCTAGGCCTGTGACAACAGCATATTCTTTTCATTGTTTTGACTCTCGAGTATATATCTGTTAATGTTCTTTATCTTTTTATATAGACTGATGTGGTTCACGGTTGATTACTGTCTTACTGTGTCGGATACATACTTGAGTCAAAAGAATGAAAGGAATATTCTGTTGTCACAGCGCTAATTATAGCACATATGATAGAACATGAATCTGAAGATCTTGTTTTAGATCTTGATGCCCACCTTTTCTCCCTGACCTTCTGTTTTTGGTAAATATATTAATACATTGTTTACTTGTTTTGTTTGAATGTTGCTTCCCCCCCCCCCCAAATTAAAATTAATTGATAAAAAAGATAAGTAACTTTGTATTGACAAATACAGAGTTACTTCCCTTAAGAGGACACAGTTTTATTTCAATTTAATTCATTTATAAATATAAAAGCGAAAATGTATGTATGTATGTTCGCTTTTTGTGTATGTCCGCAAAAGGCTTTTTTTGCCGGGCTTCTCGGTCGGCTCATTCCTTCTTAAAAACTTTTTATATCACGTCTAAATGATAACATCTACGAGTTACAAATGAGGGTCGCGTGTGTATTTAATTTGCCTGACTTTCACGCGCTATTTTTTCCAGATTTTTAGGTCGACGCGTGTATCTTTCGCTTTTCAGTATAATAAAGCGAGACTGGAGTCGAATCGGCAGTTTCCGGTGGTCTCCGGAAAGCAATGTAAACGTTTGGTCAATGTCGGCTGTCCACTGTCATATCAGACAATTGCTTTCATCTGGACACTCCCCTAATAAACGGGGGTGCTGCTGGTTCTTCCTAAAGTTGGGTAAAAACAAACAAACCGGATTTTGACCTCATTAAAAACTGTCCTGCAGAAAATATTAACTGCGACCTCATTATTCGACCTCATTAAGTCATAAAGTGTAGGCACCTGTCAATTCTCCTCCTACTTAAATAAATTCAAACATCTTTCAGTAACTCTTTCTTGCTGGCCGAGCGGTTCACGTGTCATGCTTTTTTCACATTATTTTTTTAATTTTGCCTCAGGGCTCCGGGTTCGATCCTACCTACCTACCAAAACATACCAGATCATGGGAAGTACATGTGTTGTATTTATTTATTTATTTTTTAATAGTTAACATTGAAAGACTGGCTATCATTTGAATTGGCTATTGATCCAGAATCGGATTCCATTTGTTTCAGAGAACGGTAAGATTTAAAAAAAAATTTAATTTGATTTAACTCTAGCTGTGTGTACCTGGCATTACTTGGAATGCAGTAAAGTCTTTATAGTTTTTAATTTTAAGTATTTTTTTTTTTTTTTTTTTTTTACACCTTTTTAAGCTTAAGGTAAACAACTCCTGCTGATTTTTATTTTTAGGTGATTATTTAAAAATTCTTCAGATTAAATCGTTTGGATTAATAAATTAATAAAAAATATTACAGATAAGAATGTGTCTACATTGCCCAAAACAAGGTAATGACAGTGGCTAAGTGATTAATGACACAAACTGAAAACTTGGATGTGCCAAGTTCAAATCCAGTTTGTTCCACAGAAACTCCTTCAAACCCACATTTAGTAAGAAATAACGAACAGAAAGAAACTAATTTTTGGATTTAGAAATTGTATTTATTTTTTATTTAACTTTGCAAGCTAAATTTATCGCTTACTAATCTTCTACCTCCTTCTCTTTTCGACTCTCTCTCTCTTGCTCTCTCTGTATCTCTCTTTTGCTCACCTCTCTCTTTTACTCTTTTTTCTTTTCTCTCTACCTCTCTCTCTCTACCTCTCTCTCTCTACCTCTCTCTCTCTCTCTCTACCTCTCTCTCTCTCTACCTCTCTCTCTCTCTACCTCTCTCTCTCTCTACCTCTCTCTCTCTCTCTCCCTCTCTCTCTCTACCTCTCTCTCTCTACCTCTCTCTCTCTACCTCTCTTTCTCTACCTCTCTTTCTCTCTCTCTACCCCTCCTTCTCTCTCTACCCCTCCTTCTCTCTCTACCCCTCCTTCTCTCTCTACCCCTCCTTCTCTCTCTACCCCTCCTTCTCTCTCTACCCCTCCTTCTCTCTCTACCCCTCCTTCTCTCTCTCTCTACCCCTCCTTCTCTCTCTCTCTACCCCTCCTTCTCTCTCTCTCTATCCCTCCTTCTCTCTCTCTCTACCCCTCCTTCTCTCTCTCTACCCCTCCTTCTCTCTCTCTACCCCTCCTTCTCTCTCTCTACCCCTCCTTCTCTCTCTCTACCCCTCCTTCTCTCTCTCTACCCCTCCTTCTCTCTCTCTACCCCCTCCTTCTCTCTCTCTACCCCCTCCTTCTCTCTCTCTACCCCTACCCCTCCCTCTCTACTCCTGCCTCTCTACTCCTCTCTTACTCTCTCTCTCACCCTCTCTCTCACCCTCTCTCTACTCCTCCCACCCTCTCTCTACTCCTCCCACCCTCTCTCTCTACTCCTCCCACCCTCTCTCTCTACTCCTCCCACCCTCTCTCTTACTCTACCCCCTCCCCCTGCCTCTCTCCCTGTCTTCTTTCCCCCTCCCCTCCTTCCCCATCTTCCTCCTCCTCTCTATCTGTCTCTCTTCCTTCCCCCCTCTTCCTTCCCCCTCTCTTCCTCCTCCTCTGTATCTGTTTCTCCCCCCTCTCTCTATTAACAGTAAACGGTAATACAGAAAAATATTGAAATAGTCCATCATAAACAAATGAAAATATCACCATCACTAGTAATACTATTTAACTCATCTGTAGAGAGAGAAAGAAAAAAAAAAGACAGTGAGAAATGGCAAGCAAACAAAAAAACTAATTTTGGATTTGGAAATTTTATTTTAGTTTTACAGGAGGTAACCATAGATCGAAGCTCAGTTGAGCACCTGCCATGAAAATAAAAAAAATTAGTAAGTTTTTGATTGTTATTACAATGGCACTCTGGCCTGTACCACATCCCAAAATATGGCCATCTATTCATCGACGGCCATATTTAGGATGTGGACTGAACTTTAATCTATTGTCCTCTCTTGTAAAACATTCACAACAAACATTCGTCTACCTACCACCACTAAAACATAGTTGTTTTCAAGTCCAAAGTAAACAAGTTCTTGCTGAACTGTCCTCTTAAATAATCAACTTCAACCCAAGTTCTACCATGACTGATTATCACAGTGTTCCTGAAACTCATTAACCACTTATCCTTCAGTAGTATTTGGACCTTGATAAGTCGTGATTCCTAGTAAAAAAAAAAAAAAAAAAAAAAAAAAAAAAAAAAAACTGTGGTTGGCAATCGTGCACTTGTAGCAGTGTTCATAGCCGAGAATAAAAAAAATCTTTCTTGAAGCATCCATTCAAATGTTCACTCAGTTTTAATCCCATGATATTTGCTGACGTGGCTAGCATTTAAAAAATTTTTTTTATCATATAATCACCGCTTATCAAGACCTGGAGACCACTCAAGGATAAGTGTTAATGGGTACATAGTGATGATTGTTGATGATGAGAATTGGATCAGTTAAATTATTTTAGAAAACGGCTCATCAAGAACCTGTCACATTGGAATTGAAAGCAAGCATTTTATAGTCGACTGGGAAGTAGCTCCATGGTATTGTGTTCTACAGACAAATAATTCTAGGAAAGAAACTCTGTTCATGGAATCTCCGCTTAGTTTTAGGCACAAATAGAGAGTAAGGGAAATTGCTGATAGTTTTAGCTTATCTGGTATTTGCTGCGAATGACTTAAAGAAGGGAACCATAGTTAAGCAGAGAGAGAACGACTAGTAAAGTCTCTTCTATGAGAAAGAGGCAGCAAAGAGCAGAAAAGGACATCGCCCACCAAATTTCAAAGTCGGTTTTGTATCCTGTGGAGGCAGAAAATGGTGCTTTGGGCAGTTCCTCCTCATATGTAAGATGTATTTTATTCACTAAAAATATTAGAATTTAATTTTTTACTACCGATCTGTACACTTTTAGCATTCTGAAACTATTCAGTTTTTAAAAAAATATTTTAAATTAAAATTTGTTTAATTCTCTCTTTACACACAAGAAACAAACATTCGGGACCAAGATCACAGTGTAGTATCTGTTCTGATGCTATTCTTCACTTTTTCTTTCCTCGGTCAGTGGTGGAGAAATCTTTCATGACCGAGGCAAGTTTTATTTTTGTTCCTATCATGTGCCCCTTCTTGGGAGCTGGATTTTCCCCACATTAAAAACCGATCTTGTGTCTAATTCTGCCATCGTGGGGAGGCAAGTAACTAGGAAGAAACATGGTTGCATACATTTTTTTTTTTTTTTGCTCAAGATATCTTTGTGATATTGCACATTATTTTGAAAAAAAAATTTTGAAACAATTTTAGAGAGTAAAAACTATACAGATGGGTAGAAAATTAAATTTTAATGCATTTGGTCAAGGTCATTTGTTGTATATTTTATTTTTGATATCTTTGATGTTAACTGTACTGCCAGATTACTGAATAGTCTAGTTTTGTCCAAAACATTTTGCTGTGAACTATATAACACTGGACATTATGAAAGAGCTACTGTAAAATTTTTTATTTCTTATGGCTGTATACATTAAAGGGCATAAAGACAATTTCGCCATAAATCTAATCAACTTGACCCGCCTGACCTTTTCGCCCCTCGAGTTTAATAAAGTTTGATTCTTTAACTTTTTGGTGTTTAATTTTTTTTTCACCCCATTTTTATTTGACCAGACACCTTTACCAAAATTGGATGTTGTTACATTTCCAAAATTTGGAGGAAGAAAGCAATGCCATGAATAACATTTGTTCAACCATTTTCAAAAGTCTTTTAGATGCCATTGTCGAGTAAGTGACAATTTTTTTTCTTTTCCTTTTTTCTTTTTGTTCTTTTTTTCTTTTCTTTTTTTCTTTTTCTTTTTTTCTTTTCTTTTTCTTTTCTTTTTCTTTTTTCTTTTTTTTCCTTTTTTCTTTTTTTTCCTTTTTTCTTTTTTTTCCTTTTTTCTTTTTTTTCTTTTTTCTTTTTTTCTTTTTTTCTTTTCTTTTTTTTTTCTTTTTTTCTTTTTTCTTTTCTTTTTCTTTCATTTTTTCTTTCTTCCTTTCTTTCTTCCTTTTTTCTTTCTTCCTTTTTTCTTTCTTCCTTTTTTCTTTCTTCCTTTTTTCCTTTTTTCTTTCTTCCTTTTTTCCTTTTTTCTTTTTTCCTTTTTTCTTTTTTCCTTTTTTTCCCTTTTTTCCCCTTTTTTTCCCTTTTTTCCCTTTTTTTCCCTTTTTCCCTTTTTTTCCCTTTTTTTCCCTTTTTTCCCTTTTTTTCTTTTCCCTTTTTTCTTTTCCCTTTTTTCTTTTTCCTTTTTCCTTTTTTCTTTTTCCTTTTTCCTTTTTTCTTTTTCCTTTTTCCTTTTTTCTTTTTCCTTTTTCCTTTTCTTTTTTCCTTTTTCTTTTTTCCTTTTTCTTTTTTCCTTTTTCTTTTTTCCTTTTTCTTTTTTCCTTTTTCTTTTTTCCTTTTTTCTTTTTTCCATTTTTCTTTTTCATTTCTTTTTTTTTTATTTCTTTCTTTCTTTTCTTTGCTGCTTTCCTATCTTTCCATTCTTATTTATTTTTAAATTTCCTTTTTTCTTTTTTCTCTTTAATCTTTTTCTTTATCTTTTCCTTTTTTCTTTATCTTTTCCTTTTTTCTTTTCTTTGTTTTTTTTCTTTTTTTGTTTTTTCTCTTTTTTTCTCTTTTTTCTTTTCTCTTTTTGTTTGTTTTTTCTTTTTGTTTTTCTCTTTTTTCTTTTCTCTTTTTGTTTGTTTTTTCTCTTTTTGTGTTTTGTTTTTCTCTTTTTGGTTTTTGTTTTCTTTTTATTCTTTTTTCTGTTTTTTCTTTTTTTCTCTTGTTTTTTTCCTTGTTTCTTTTCTTTGTTTCTTTTCTTGTTTTGTTTTTGTTTTTTTTTCATTTCTTTATTCCTTTGTTTTGTCTTTTTCTTTATTTTTTCCGTTGTTTTTTTAATTTGCTTTTTGTATTTTTTTCTTTTTTAGTTACATTTTTTTTTGTTTTGTGTTTATTTCTATTTATTTCTTTCATTTTGCTCAGCATGAAAAACAAAAATATTAAAAGATTTTTTTTTTTACCTTTTCTTATTTGCAGAAGTTCCAATGAAGCAAAGTTTCAAAAATGTTCAAAGTGCCACCAAGATTTTTCAGAACAAAGGATCAAATTTCGGAATAAACATGAAATATTTTTACTTCTTCAGGTAAAATTTGTTTTTGATGATTATTGATGAACAAATCAATTAGTGTTTATTGGATTATAAGAATACTCATTGGAAGAAAGTAATATTATTAGTCATAAACAGGATGTATTATAGACAAAGGAATCGGTTCAGCTGGCTCACCCTTTGGGCAAATCAGCCTTGCATGGCAAACAAATTCAACAGAAGTGAAAAGACAGATTTTAATTGGATAATGTTGGGATTTGTATTATTTAGATTTATAATTTGAAAATGCGCTGAAAAAAAACTATGAAAACATAGTACTATTTTTTGTTTTATGATTTGTTGGGTCTTCTGCAGTTTATGGACCATGCTGAAATGTCATTTAGAAAGCTATTCTTAACATAGGGATAGGACTTTCGGTATTTATGCAAAATACGGACTGTGCTGAAATAATATCGTTATTTAGAATAGGCAATGACTTCTAATAATTTTAGTCTTCATGTGCAGTTGTTAAGGTATCACATTTTAGTATTGTTAGTTAGGATATTTCTAATGAAGTCATACTTAGCAAAATTTTTTAATTTTTTTTTGTTTTTTCTTTTCTTTGTTTTTTCTTTTCTTTGTTTTTTCTTTTCTTTTCTTTGTTTCTTTTCTTTGTTTTTTTCTTTTGTTTTTTTCTTTTCTTTGTTTTTTTTTTCTTTGTTTTTTCTTTTCTGTTTTTTTCTTTTCTGTTTTTTTCTTTTCTGTTTTTTCTTTTCTGTTTTTTTCTTTTCTTTGTTTTTTTCTTTTGTTTGTTTTTTTCCCTTTTTTCTTTTGTTTGTTTTTCCCCTTTTTTCTTTTGTTTGTTTTTCTCTTTTTTTTCTTTCGTTTGTTTTTCTTTTTTTCTTTCGTTTTTCTTTTTTTCTTTCGTTTGTTTTTCTTTTTTTCTTTCGTTTGTTTTTCTCTTTTTTTTTCTTTCGTTTGTGTTTCTCTTTTTTTTTCTTTCGTTTGTGTTTCTCTTTTTTTTTTCTTTCGTTTGTGTTTCTCTTTTTTTTTTCTTTCGTTTGTTTTTCTCTTTTTTTTTCTTTCGTTTGTTTTTCTCTTTTTTTTTCTTTCGTTTGTTTTTCTCTTTTTTCCTTCGTTTGTTTTTCTCTTTTTTTTTTCTTTCGTTTGTTTTTCTTTTTTTTTTCTTTCGTTTGTTTTTCTCTTTTTTTTTCTTTCGTTTGTTTTTCTCTTTTTTCCTTCGTTTGTTTTTCTCTTTTTTTTTTCTTTCGTTTGTTTTTCTCTTTTTTTTTTCTTTCGTTTGTTTTTCTCTTTTTTTTTCTTTCGTTTGTTTTTCTCTTTTTTCCTTCGTTTGTTTTTCTCTTTTTTTTTTCTTTCGTTTGTTTTTCTCTTTTTTTTTTTCTTTCGTTTGTTTTTCTCTTTTTTCTTTCTTTCGTTTGTGTTTCTCTTTTTTTTTTCTTTCGTTTGTGTTTCTCTTTTTTTTTTCTTTCGTTTGTGTTTCTCTTTTTTTTTTTCTTTCGTTTGTTTTTCTCTTTTTTTTTTCTTTCGTTTGTGTTTCTCTTTTTTTTTCTTTCGTTTGTGTTTCTCTTTTTTTTTTCTTTCGTTTGTGTTTCTCTTTTTTTTTTCTTTCGTTTGTGTTTCTCTTTTTTTTTTCTTTCGTTTGTGTTTCTCTTTTTTTTTCTTTCGTTTGTGTTTCTCTTTTTTTTTTCTTTCGTTTGTGTTTCTCTTTTTTTTTTCTTTCGTTTGTGTTTCTCTTTTTTTTTTCTTTCGTTTGTGTTTCTCTTTTTTTTTTCTTTCGTTTGTTTTTCTCTTTTTTTTCTTTCGTTTGTGTTTCTCTTTTTTTTTTTCTTTCGTTTGTTTTTCTCTTTTTTTTTTCTTTCGTTTGTGTTTCTCTTTTTTTTTTCTTTCGTTTGTGTTTCTCTTTTTTTTTTCTTTCGTTTGTGTTTCTCTTTTTTTTTTCTTTCGTTTGTGTTTCTCTTTTTTTTTTCTTTCGTTTGTGTTTCTCTTTTTTTTTTTCTTTCGTTTGTTTTTCTCTTTTTTTTTTCTTTCGTTTGTGTTTCTCTTTTTTTTTTCTTTCGTTTGTGTTTCTCTTTTTTTTTTCTTTCGTTTGTGTTTCTCTTTTTTTTTTCTTTCGTTTGTGTTTCTCTTTTTTTTTTCTTTCGTTTGTGTTTCTCTTTTTTTTTTTCTTTCGTTTGTGTTTCTCTTTTTTTTTTCTTTCGTTTGTGTTTCTCTTTTTTTTTTTCTTTCGTTTGTGTTTCTCTTTTTTTTTTTCTTTCGTTTGTGTTTCTCTTTTTTTTTTCTTTCGTTTGTGTTTCTCTTTTGTTTGTTTTTCTCTTTTTTTCTTTTGTTTGTTTTTCTCTTTTTTTTCTTTTGTTTGTTTTTCTCTTTTTTTTTCTTTTGTTTGTTTTTTCTCTTATCACAGTATTGTTAGTTAAGATATTTCTAATGAAGTCATACTTATCAAAAAACTACAGCCTTTTTTTTAACCGGATCTCATTTAACACCGGGACAAATATACTAACAGTATTTAATAACTAACAAGAAACTAAATAAATAAACTATAAAATAAGAAAATCGAAATAAAAAAATAAAAATAATTCACTTCTAACCATCCTGCACCCACCTTTTATACCCAATTAACAAAAAAAAAAAATATATATATATAAATACACCAAGCCTCAAAGGAAAAGAAAACGATAACAATTGCTCCTGATGATAATCGGACGCACCGATAGAAGAGCTTGAGTAGAATATGGCTGAACAACAACTTTTGGGCGCCGTTTTATACAACATGCCAGCTGAAAAAAAAAAAAAAGAACGCTCGGCGAATGGAAAAGATATCCAGAAAATCGTAGAAAAAAATAACTTTGTCGTGTTCAGACGCGCTTGAATAATGACTTGCCACCAAAATATACAAATATATATATATATAGATGTTTCTTTGTTTTGGTTTTAGCGATATGTTTTGAACGAATTCAATTATTTACGAAAGTGCATTTTTACCTAAATGCGAGTTGGGAATAAGTCTCCCTTTAACCAATCCGGTACCCCCACATGGGGAGTGGTATATATATTATTTTTAAAATATAATTATATTTTAAAAATAATATATATATATTTAATTAGGTTAAATTTTGGACAAGAACCATATAGATTTATATGGATTTGAAATGGAGTCAACTTGGTTTAATCTTTATTTGTTTTTTCTTCCCTCAGAAATCATTAAAGCAGTTAATGGTTCAAAGTCAAGATGATTACAATCCCGTCCCTTGGTTACTCAATGAATTGAAAATTGTTACCAACTTGGAAACTGGCCTGAATAAACAGAGATTAATGCTGAATGCCCTGATTGGATCAGAGTGAGTAGAAATTATTTGCTTATTTTAGAATTACACTTGATTAAAATTATTTGCTTATTTTAGAATTACACTTGATTAAAAACCACAAAAATATAGAAAAATCTTTGTATGTACTCATCATGGAACAAAGATGTCATATTCCCAAAATTATGTAAATTGGGTAGTTTTTTTCTTTTGTTTATCAAGTACGATTTAACAGTTTTTTCTTTTGTTTATCAAGTACGATTTAACAGTTTTTTCTTTTGTTTATCAAGTACGATTTAACAGTTTTTTCTTTTGTTTATCAAGTACGATTTAACAGTTTTTCTTTTGTTTATCAAGTACGATTTAACAGTTTTTTCTTTTGTTTATCAAGTACGATTTAACAGTTTTTTCTTTTGTTTATCAAGTACGATTTAACAGTTTTTTCTTTTGTTTATCAAGTACGATTTAACAGTTTTTTCTTTTGTTTATCAAGTACGATTTAACAGTTTTTCTTTTGTTTATCAAGTACGATTTAACAGTTTTTTTTGTTTATCAAGTACGATTTTACAGTTTTTTCTTTTGTTTATCAAGTACGATTTAACAGTTTTTTCTTTTGTTTATCAAGTACGATTTAACAGTTTTTTTCTTTTGTTTATCAAGTACGATTTAACAGTTTTTTCTTTTGTTTATCAAGTACGATTTAACAGTTTTTTCTTTTGTTTATCAAGTACGATTTAACAGTTTTTCTTTTGTTTATCAAGTACGATTTAACAGTTTTTTTCTTTTGTTTATCAAGTACGATTTAACAGTTTTTTTCTTTTGTTTATTATGCACGATTTAACAGTTTTTCTTTTGTTTATCAAGTACGATTTAACAGTTTTTTTTTGTTTATCAAGTACGATTTAACAGTTTTTTCTTTTGTTTATCAAGTACGATTTAACAGTTTTTTTCTTTTGTTTATCAAGTACGATTTAACAGTTTTTTCTTTTGTTTATCAAGTACGATTTAACAGTTTTTTCTTTTGTTTATCAAGTACGATTTAACAGTTTTTTCTTTTGTTTATCAAGTACGATTTAACAGTTTTTTTGTTTATCAAGTACGATTTAACAGTTTTTCTTTTGTTTATCAAGTACGATTTAACAGTTTTTTCTTTTGTTTATCAAGTACGATTTAACAGTTTTTTCTTTTGTTTATCAAGTACGATTTAACAGTTTTTTCTTTTGTTTATCAAGTACGATTTAACAGTTTTTTCTTTTGTTTATCAAGTACGATTTAACAGTTTTTTCTTTTGTTTATCAAGTACGATTTAACAGTTTTTTCTTTTGTTTATCAAGTACGATTTAACAGTTTTTTTCTTTTGTTTATTATGCACAATTTAACAGTTTTTCTTTTGTTTATCAAGTACGATTTAACAGTTTTTTTCTTTTGTTTATTATGCACAATTTAACAGTTTTTCTTTTGTTTATGAAGTACGATTTAACAGTTTTTTTTGTTTATCAAGTACGATTTAAAAGTTTTTTCTTTTGTTTATCAAGTACGATTTAACAGTTTTTTCTTTTGTTTATCAAGTACGATTTAACAGTTTTTTTTGTTTATCAAGTACGATTTAACAGTTTTTCTTTTGTTTATCAAGTACGATTTAACAGTTTTTTTTTGTTTATCAAGTACGATTTTACAGTTTTTTCTTTTGTTTATCAAGTACGATTTAACAGGTTTTTTTTGTTTATCAAGTACGATTTAACAGTTTTTTCTTTTGTTTATCAAGTACGATTTAACAGTTTTTTCTTTTGTTTATCAAGTACGATTTAACAGTTTTTTTCTTTTGTTTATCAAGTACAATTTAACAGTTTTTTCTTTTGTTTATCAAGTACGATTTAACAGTTTTTTCTTTTGTTTATCAAGTACGATTTAACAGTTTTTTCTTTTGTTTATCAAGTACGATTTAACAGTTTTTTCTTTTGTTTATCAAGTACGATTTAACAGTTTTTTTCTTTTGTTTATTATGCACAATTTAACAGTTTTTCTTTTGTTTATCAAGTACGATTTAACAGTTTTTTTTTGTTTATCAAGTACGATTTAACAGTTTTTTCTTTTGTTTATCAAGTACGATTTAACAGTTTTTTCTTTTGTTTATCAAGTACGATTTAACAGTTTTTTCTTTTGTTTATCAAGTACGATTTAACAGTTTTTTCTTTTGTTTATCAAGTACGATTTAACAGTTTTTTCTTTTTATTATGCACAATTTAACAGTTTTTCTTTTGTTTATCAAGTACGATTTAACAGTTTTTTTTTGTTTATCAAGTACGATTTAACAGTTTTTTTCTTTTGTTTATCAAGTACGATTTAACAGTTTTTTCTTTTGTTTATCAAGTACGATTTAACAGTTTTTTTCTTTTGTTTATTATGCACAATTTAACAGTTTTTCTTTTGTTTATCAAGTACGATTTAACAGTTTTTTTCTTTTGTTTATTATGCACGATTTAACAGTTTTTCTTTTGTTTATCAAGTACGATTTAACAGTTTTTTTTTGTTTATCAAGTACGATTTAACAGTTTTTTCTTTTGTTTATCAAGTACGATTTAACAGTTTTTTCTTTTGTTTATCAAGTACGATTTAACAGTTTTTTCTTTTGTTTATCAAGTACGATTTAACAGTTTTTTTCTTTTGTTTATTATGCACAATTTAACAGTTTTTCTTTTGTTTATCAAGTACGATTTAACAGTTTTTTTTTGTTTATCAAGTACGATTTAACAGTTTTTTCTTTTGTTTATCAAGTACGATTTAACAGTTTTTTCTTTTGTTTATCAAGTACGATTTAACAGTTTTTTCTTTTGTTTATCAAGTACGATTTAACAGTTTTTCTTTTGTTTATCAAGTACGATTTAACAGTTTTTTCTTTTGTTTATCAAGTACGATTTAACAGTTTTTTCTTTTGTTTATCAAGTACGATTTAACAGTTTTTTCTTTTGTTTATCAAGTACGATTTAACAGTTTTTTCTTTTGTTTATCAAGTACGATTTAACAGTTTTTTCTTTTGTTTATCAAGTACGATTTAACAGTTTTTTTCTTTTGTTTATCAAGTACGATTTAACAGTTTTTTTCTTTTGTTTATCAAGTACGATTTAACAGTTTTTTTCTTTTGTTTATTATGCACAATTTAACAGTTTTTTCTTTTGTTTATTATGCACAATTTAACAGTTGTACAGTTTAATCAAGACATTAACAAATGAAAATATCAAAGAAAGGTTATATTGTACGTATCTCTTATGGAATGAAGTTCTCCAAAAAAAAAAAAATTTCACTTAATTTAATCAAGTATTTATTTTTCTTTTTTACAAAAGGTAGTCATGTTTTGATTTTTAGGAAGAAAAGCTAGTATTAAAGATGGGGAGGGAGTGCCGGCGCTTTTAACTGAGTTATCTCTCCGTGGCGTGTTCAAAAATTTCAAAGATGGCTACCTTCATTGCGCTCTCATAAAAACTTGTTTTTTCTGCTTTAAAAAAACTACTCGATCAAATGAAGTGAAATTTTTTTTCGGAGATCTTCAGTCCAAAACGGATACGTACAATATAACCTGTTTTTTTTTTTTTTTTATATTTTCATTTTGTAATGTCTTGATTAAATTGTACAAGTATCAGAAAATCAAGTTTTATAAGAAAGTGAGACCATTCTTAAGAAAAAAAAAGGTGTACAAAATAGTGAAGATGGAGTTTGACTCCGAAATATATTTAAATTATAAATTTCAAACAAGTAAAATATTCATTTTCATAATATTGCATTGTAATTTGGCTTTCAAGCGTATCTGATACATATTTTATTCATTTTATATCTTTTTTTCCTCCATCTTTTTTAACAAATTGGTGCTTGTTTATTTTCTCAAACTTTGTGTCACTTTATTCTTTGCTTAGTTCAATCTTTGTCAAGATTAATACTAGCTGATGTCCTCTCTAGCTGACATGATGCCATGCATTATGTAACAATCACTTTCTTCTTGGGAACGCTGATTGTTTAAATTAACTTCTCACTATTTCAAGAAACCTCCTCTCTTCTACCATGTGAACTTACTCGACTAATCAAAGCGTTTTATATCTTTTTCTTTTTCTTTTTTTTTTTTTTTTTTGTTCACCTTTTCCAACAGATTGATGCTCAGCCTTCCAGCACATCTTTTGTTTACAGACAGCTTATCCGTCGCTCCGAATGATTCAGCAATCCATGCACTCATCGCAATAATTAATACAGTGTTGGTAAGTTGTTAAACCAGACATTTTACTTTATTTTTTAAATTTTTTTCTTACTCTGGAGTAAGGGCTTATCAAAGTCCAGAGGCCATTCGAGGATAAAGGTTAATGAATGTTAGATACTTGGTTTGAATAAGTTAATATACTTTACCATCGGATTTACTGCATGAATGAAGATAATTTAAAAGAGAGCAGAAGGTTGTCATTCGGTTTACTTCTCTAAGCCGCATAAGATTGTAGATCTTAATTATTTATGAGGATGGCTCAATAAGAAGCTTATTTACATTTTATTCATTTTTTTTTTTCACCTGGAAGGTAAACGTTTTTTTTTTTTTTTTTTTTTTTTTTATGAGCACTGATGTCCTCTTCAAGAAAAATGAATGCTTTATGCATTTTGAACATTGTATGCCATTGAGGTAGGCTGAAACAATTGTATGTGAATAAACTGTTTTTTAGTGCATTTGTGAAAATTTGCTTCTTACATTTTCTGTGATTTTTTTTCGTGTGTGTGTGTATATATGGGTAACTCTCCGAAGTTAGGGGCCATTGGTTGACATGCATACCAAAAAATTAAAATGTGGATAAAATGTTTTTAGTGTGATAGACATCTATTGCATGGTATGGTATTGGAAATTTTATAAAATAAGAGTGTGCTTGTTATATATGATGTCCAAGTTTACCGAGGACACAACTGTCCCGTGTAACATGGACACCAAATTATTAGCAAAATAGACAAAAGACATCTTAACGAGGTTATTTTTTTTATTTTAACATTATTATGAACTTATATTGCTCATTACAGGTTACTTTTCAGTTTTTGAACCTTTGCCGAACGTGGTTTGGGTGCAGATCTCCCTCTGTCCAAAGACCTGCAATGGAAATATTCGAACACAACCCAGTGCCACAAGACAGTTCTCTAGTCATCCCCTTATTTCCTTCACGTCTAATACTATGCACTTTTCGTGTGCCTTTAATTGTTTTTGCTGGCCTATTCCTCTTTCGGTCTATATCTTCAGATCTGACAGAAAAGAACGATCTGAAGTAGTGTTCATCTTTGCTGTCCTGTGGTTGGACATCAGCTATTGTTTCCATCATATTAGTTGGGACCTGAGAGAGTTCTTGCATGCTGACTTCCTTGCTTTGTTTCTTGTCTTGATAGACTCGTCTTCTTTTCTTGTTTCTTCTTGTTTTCTTTCAGCTTCTCTCTTTGCTGCTGTTTGTCCTCTCTCCATTTCTTATGCTGCTCCTCTTCGGAGGCCTTGTTCTGCTTTCTTTCTTGCCCTCATTTCCCTCATGCGCATTTTTGCACGTTGATTTGAATGCAGTCTTTCTCGTCTGACTGGTTTCGCCTATATTCTTGGCTGTAGAGCTTTGCCTTCTCTTTATACTCCTTATTTTTCACAGGATCTTCCTTTTATCCTGAGCTTGTATTCTCTACATGACTCTACATTTGTCCTTTTCTTTTTATCATGTTGTGGCTTCCCCGATGCTGGATTTGGTTGGCACACATTCACATACTTTGTCACTAATCTGGTGCTGTGGCGGGGTGGCGGTAATGGTGTAGATAGATCTGACATGGCAGACCCCAGATTAGACATTTTCTGAAAGTAATGTACTGAAAGGCAAACACAGTAAAAAGACACTATGAATAAAACTCGTTCCCTGTGACATATGGAGTAAGACAGGGCTGTCCTCTCCCCCCTGCTCTTCATCATATACACGGACCAAATCACAAAGGAGGCCAATTGAGACTTGAAGGCACTCAGCGAGCTTCTGTTTGCTGACGATCAAGCCATGATGACTGACAACCAAGTCAAACTGCAAGAGCACACAGACCAGCTCAACACATGCTGTGAGATCTATGACATGAAAATCAGCGTAATCCCGAAGTCATGACAATCAGCAGAACCCAAGAGAAGCTCGAAATCAACATATATATATATATACATGTTGTATAACACATGTTTCTGTTATAACTTGTGCTTAAAGTAAAATTATAGAGATAACGTCTTTTTCGTTTAAATACTCAACCTATTTCATTTATAAAATAACTAATTGTACCTTTAAATTTAATTTAAAGAATTATTTACATAAAGTCTCACACACTTAGTGTGGTAAGATAACAGAAAAAAACACGAAAAAGAAAAGAGCAAAAAAAAACCCAAACAAAACAATAACACAGTTAACGCGGCGGTCTTATGCCTGTCTTTTTTCGCGGACCAGATCGTAAAGTGCAGAAGAACCGCAATTTTTTACACAAAAAGTTGATAAAACAAACTAAAACGGTCGATTGTTAACATTTTAACACAGAATAAAATAATGTTGATAGGGGCATTTGCAACATTTAAGTTATTAAGGAGGGGAAAAGCTTATTAAAGAATTTTTTTTTACTTGTCCAACGTAACAAGACAGTTTCAGTTTATGTCCTGAGTAACAAGACACCAACAGTCAGGAGCCGGATTGATTCACCGGGTGTCTTGTTACATAAGACAGGAATATTTAAAGAATCACATTTTTTTCGGCAACTCCTATAAATTTCACAGCAAAACTCGGTTTGAAGATCACTTTAATATTCTACAACTTTGAACAAAAATTTGACTAAAACAAAGCAAATTTTTTACGTGATATAGCTTTTTTCCACCCACGTTTCTTCACGCTTTCACATAGGTATTCGAACAGGTTTACGTCTATCTGTATACAAAACATACATTCCACGCACGAAACCAATTTCAAATCACAGTATTTTTATATAATTTTATACACATATACTTTCAAATGCATATAAGTGCTTCAAAGAACGTTTTGATAGCAAAAACTCACCCTGGATGGCGTAGGTGACGAAACACAGTCCAATATAACACAATCACACTTTGAGGACACAACAACTTCACGCCGAATTTTCAGCCTTGAATATGTAGACACTGAGAAAACTGCAGGGGAAACCCCTTTCCGGTGCTTTGTGTCAGTGCCCGATAAGAAAATAGTTACGAAAATTTTCTTTTTGATCGAGATTTATTTACGATTGTTTTGTCCTACGTAACGCTGAAAAGTGGGCCCGAAAGATAAATATGAAGGCTATTTCATCATTTGCTTTTAATTGATCGTTTTTTTTAATTGATCGTTTTTTTTTAATTGATCGTTTTCGGTAAAAGAAAGGCACTCAATGTGTACACATATGCGTACACAGTAACAGTCATTTTGTATTCCTGCCCAACTTCAACCCAAACCGGTAGAGAAAGTTTGTAGGTACTTTTGGAAACTGTATGTTACGTCGGACAGTAAATCTTTTAGAGGCTAATAATAAAAGAAACTTTATTTGTGTGTGAAAATTATTAGTTAATAATTTGAACTAGTTAGAAAGCAGCAGTGTGGATATATTTAGACTGGCTGCCTTCATTTGAACTTTAGTAAAAATCCATGTGCACTCATGTCAACTTTTTTCGCTCGCCATTTTTGCCAAAAAGTCACACAAAAGCGCATCAAAATCACTAAAACAAACACACATCACTCCAATATTTATACAGTTTATTTAAACATCACTTTGAACTGAATAGCCAATCAATGTACCATGTTAAAAGCTATAAAACATGCAAAAAATGTCAAAAATCAGAAACAGCATCAGTGGCACCCAACTCTGGAGAGTTACCCCCATATATATATATATATATACTCTCTGCTTGGAGAGAGAAGGCTTGAAGAAGCCTTCCCTCTGCAAGCAGGGGGAATGTCTCTTAGGTTTGAATGTGATCAGTCTCTAAGTGATATATGTTTCTGCATTTCAGACATATGATATATCCCGTTTTTTTTTTCTTTCTAATACACTATATTGCTATTTTTTTTTTTTTTTAATGTATTGTCTCTCATTTTATTTGATTTTATTAGTAAACTTGAAAAACACAAAACAAAATAGTAAATTCCTCGTTTAAGCTTATGAAAAATGAGGGCGAAACCGGTTAGCTGGCCTTCCCCCATTAAATTGTTTTTTTGTTTTTCTCTCATTTCCCACTTTTAATTCTGAACATCAAAACAGATCTTCCTGTCATGATTGCAATATATATATATTTTATTTTATGTATTTATTTATTTTTTTTTTTAGTGCATTTGTGGAAATTTGTTCCTTACGCTTTCTGTGATTTTTCATAATGTGTATACCTATATATCTGTGAAAGTGTCTGTCTGACTGTGTACATTTCCCTATACACTAACTCTGTCAATTTTCAGTTTACAGACTCGAAATTTGATATACAGGGTATTGAAATTTGGGAAAAATCTTTGTAATCTGTTTTTGGCCAGAAATTTGGCTGTTCAGGGGTTAAAGTTCAACGATTTGACCTTTGAGAACTCTACTAAACTCCTCCGCTAATTTTGGGTGTAAACAATTGAAATTTTAGATATAGGTTCCTTGGACATGGATCTAACTTTATAACTTGATTTGAGCCCAAAACAAATGTTAAGCGGTCATAATAGGGGTCAAAGTTAAAAAGTTGATCTCTGTGGTCTCTACCAAATTACTCAGACAATTTCTGGTCTAAACATTTGAAAGTTTACATAAAGGGTATTCAGAGATAGGGCAAGCTTTTTAATCGGGTTGGGTCGAAAATTTGAGCTACCAATATATGTATGTATGTATGTTTGCATGTTTGCTAAAACTTTCGACAGAGGCGACGAATTTTCACAAGATAGATTCGTTTTGAAGCTCGACCCTTCAGACGATAAATACCAAAAAATTGGCTAAAAACATTAATTTCTTCACCCTCAACTGGACACTTTTCTACAGGGAGGGGTCGCATTTTTCACCAATATTTTCGAAATTCATCCCCGCTTTTCGATTGCCTAGCCTTAATTTAAACTTATGTCACTTCCGGTTTGGTGGTGGTTGTAACAGCAAAGATGTCACATTTTTTTCCCGTTCTTTTCCTCCTTCGTGGTACAGGTTCAAGCCTGCCTTCCTACTAGCACTTTTTTTTTTTTGCTCAACACACACCTCCAAACACCCGGGCAACGCCGGGCACCCATGCTAGTAATATATATATATATATATATATATATATATAATTTTATTTATTTATTTATTTTTTTTACAGAAGGACAATTTGAATGAAGGCTTTTCCTTGTCTTCTAATATTACACTTCATATTTTTCAGGTAAATATTTTGATATCCTTATTTTCTATGTTTGTTTTGGAGTTTAAAATTTTCATGTTTGTTGAATACTATTACTAAAAAGAAAATTATTCATGTAGCAATAATCTAAGAGTGTTAATTTAAGTTGATGTGTTTAGGAAGTTCTGTCACAGAATGACGTGTAGCAAAGATGATAGCAAAATCATTCTTTTTGGCTCATTATCTGAACAAATTCAAAGCTCCATTTCTGTTCTCCCCCCACTCTTTCCTCAGTAACTCTGGAATATTAAATATTACCAAGGCTACCCAAGGCCATGAAAATAAGAGTTGTTTGTGTTAAGTTTCTTCCCTTTGTAGGAGTGTGTTATGTATTTTTTAAAGTTTTAGCTGGCCATACAAGCACACAGACAACTGTCCTTTATACAATAGACCAGCAGGGTCACCTAGTGTTGTCTGAGGCTATGAAAAAATAAAAGTTAAAAAGCGTGTGTAACGTCAGTATTTAATGTGACCTTTACAATCGCACAAAGGGTAAAAACAAACAAAAATCCGGATCAGCATTTTTTTTTTTTTTTTTTTCCTGTTTTTGAGAAAAGTTTTATTACACATTACTCTCCCGTCTCAACACCACTTAAATGAACAAAGGACAAATATGTATTTAAAATTAATTGATCAATTTGCATGATTTTTGGAATGTGACAAATAAGCACTCAGCATTACTTGATCAATCTACGTGATTTTTAAAATGTGACAAACACTCAGCATTACTTCATCAAGGTATGTGATTTTTGGAATGTGACAAATAAGCACTCAGCATTACTTGATCTATCTACGTGATTTTTAAAATGTGACAAACACTCAGCATTACTTCATCAAGGTATGTGATTTTTGGAATGTGACAAATAAGCACTCAGCATTACTTGATCAATCTACGTGATTTTTAAAATGTGACAAACACTCAGCATTACTTCATCAAGGTATGTGATTTTTGGAATGTGACAAATAAGCCCTCAGCATTACTTGATCAATCTACGTGATTTTTAAAATGTGACAAACACTCAGCATTACTTCATCAAGGTATGTGATTTTTGGAATGTGACAAATAAGCACTCAGCATTACTTGATCAATCTACGTGATTTTTAAAATGTGACAAACACTCAGCATTACTTCATCAAGGTATGTGATTTTTGGAATGTGACAAATAAGCACTCAGCATTACTTGATCAATCTACGTGATTTTTAAAATGTGACAAACACTCAGCATTACTTCATCAAGGTATGTGATTTTTGGAATGTGACAAATAAGCACTCCGCATTACTTGATCAATCTACGTGATTTTTAAAATGTGACAAACACTCAGCATTACTTCATCAAAGTATGTGATTTTTGGAATGTGACAAATAAGCACTCCGCATTACTTCATCAATGTAGGTGAAAATAAGGAAAGAAACAGGTAAAAATCCGGATCAGCATTTTTTTTCTTTTTTAACAAAGGTTTTTTTTTTCTTATTACACGTTACTCTACAGTCTCGACACCACTTAAAAAAATTGCCACATGTCCATCTAGCCTGAGAGGTGTTTCTCTTTCCTCTGACCGCATGCCGGTCACAGTCGGTCCATTCTCGTCACACTTTCCTTCTCTCACTACGTGGTGCATTTTTTCTCCTTTTTTCTTTTTCTTTGCCTGGGAATTATTTACTACTTGCAAATATATTTTTGCCTGCCATTTCACAATAATGCCTCAAAGTTTATATACCTACTAGACTACCCGTGACCCGTTGGGTCAGTATGTTATATTAGCTATGGAATTCATGTATGAGCGTGGCACTTGTGACGTAAAGAAAATAGTTTTTTTTTTGACATAACAGAAACATTTCTATGAAAGTATGTTAAAATGAAAAAAGAATATAGATAGATTTCTATGAGTCGTTCTGTTTAATATAATTTACAGTTACTGAATTATAAGTGGTTGGCCATACTTATAGGTAAATGTGCACTGAACAGATACCATAATACTTATAGTTAAATTCAAATTTTGATATATCTGCTTTTTTTTTTTTTTTTTTTTTTTTTTTTACATCGTTCATTTCTGTATTACGTTTAAGTTATTTTAAACCCCCACTCTTCCCATGTTAAATAATAATTTCAAAATAATAACGTCAATATTTCAGTGCGCAGGTCATGCACAACCAGATGTTTTAAACCGGAAAGTGGGTTACATACATCATTACAAGGTCATTTGAGTGTTATAATTATATAGATAGGAGAATTTTGCCAGGGTTTGATTCGTTTTGATCAAAATATTTACTATTTATATATTTTTTGTATGAAAACTGTTGTAGACCCGTGCTAGGGGTCACAAATGAAAGAAACCATAAGTAGTGTAAAGTGTATAAAATATAATATGTATTTATCATAAAGAATACAGGAGCCACTAAAGTGGTATGAGAGGAACGTGTTCGTAGCATGCGGTTAAACATGGTATGAATGTCTCCATTTAATCTCTGAAACCAGTGGTATTCATGGGACTGGTTGATTCCACTTAGTTCTCAAATAGGGGTGATTTGTACCTCACAACAAAAACAAACCAAAACATTTTGTATTGTGTCATTCATTTTTCATTTTGCTTCATACATCTTTAAGTATTTAATTACAACCAGAATGTGACAAAAGGTACCAAGACTTAACAAAAAATATATATGAAACATGAAAAGCTATAATTAGGACAACCGCAAAATTGCATTCATTATTTATTCATTTTGCTTCATGCATCTATCGATGCCCCGGTTCAGTCTCGAAAGACAAAGGATGCCCCCCTGTAGGGGTAGCTGTGGGTGTAATTGTGAAGCAAGGATTGCACAATCATCATCTACACCTCTACTTAATCGGCACTGCTAGAGTCCAGTGGCAAATAGAAATCCAGGACGACTGGACACAATGCCGAGATAAACGAGAGCACATACAGCACCTGGAAGTCCCAAATGGTCACCCATTTAGTACTGACCAGGTTCAACGTTGCTTAACTTCGGGGATCCGTTTCTGCCTGATTATGTTGTACATCTTTTTTTTTTTTTTTTTTTTTTTTACATGGAGTTCACCACTTATCAAGGCCCAATGGCCACTCAGGGATAAGGGTTATTGTGTGTACAATAATCAAAGGGATAGTGTAGCAATAGTATTGGAGAATTGGTAAGGTGTCATTACTTATGGGGGGGGGCGGTTCATCAGGAATTTGTTTGTGTTGGACTTGAAGACATCCAGGTTGAAGTCGGGAGGGAAACAGGCAAGTGGAACAGAGTTCCACTGGCGTGCAGTTCTAAGAAAGAAGCTTTGTTCATGGTATCTACGTTTTGATTTAGGAGCGGGGAAAATTATTGACGGTGGTTTCAGCTAGTCGGGTGTTTTTTTAGAAAGATTGGCGAGGGGGGGGCAGAGAATGGAGCTCAGACGAGCACCTGCCATGGAAATAATGATAGAACGATGACAGGCTCGCTACGTCTCTTCTGTGGGAAAGAGGTTGCAGGGTAGAGAAAAGGGCATCCCCCACCAAGCCATGGAGTCTATTTTGTACTCCGTCAAGGCAGGATAGGCTGTTTTTTGCAGCCCCCGCCGAGATGTGGCAGCAGTACTCCATCTTTGGACGTACTTGGCTTTTATATAGATAGAGAATTGCATCATTGTTGAGATATCTTCTGGAGCGGTAGAAGGATCCCACCATTTTCCCAGTGACCTTGGCCACAGACTTGATGTATGTGTTCCATTTAAGATCAGGTGTAAAGGTCAAACCCAGGAGCTTATCAAATCCTGGGGCCATCCATTTCAATTGATGCCAGATGGGGATCAGAGCGTTTATGATGTAGAGATAGGAGCTTGGTCTTAGATGCATTAAAGGTAACCAGCCACCTCTTTCCCCACTGTACCATGCGCTCAAGATCAGAGGAGAGAGAATCAGAGAGAACATCATCATTTACGGCCTTTGATGTGTTGCCATAGATGGTTGTGTCATCAGCATAGATGTCAACGAAAGATTTTAGTATGTATTTTGGGAGATCATTGATGTAGATCAGGAAGAGAGTTGGGCCCAGTATGGACCCCTGAGGGACTCCAGCATTAATACTGTGGGCCTCTGATTTCTGCCCATCAACAACTACTCTTATGAGCCTATCTGAGAGAAATGACTTAATGATAGAGAAAACATTTCCAGTTATACTGTAGCTGGAAATCTTGTGTAGTAGGCCTTTATGCCAAACCTTATTGAAGGCCTTTGATATGTCAAGAGCAATTGCCCTAGAAATGAAGCCTTTGTCGAGAGATTCGCTAATCCTATGAGATATAACCGTTAGCATATCTGCTGTAGATCTAGCAGAGCGGAAACCATATTGCGTGTCGCTAAGAAGGTTATTTCTGCTGAGGTGGTTGACTACTTCTCTATTTATTGTGGATTCCAGCAACTTGCTCATGACACACAGGAGACTTATTGGTCTGTACTGAGAGGGGGATGACTTATCACCTGAATTCTTAAATACAGGGCATATTGATGAGGTTTTTCAGGGTGTTGGAAAGCACTTCTCCTTAAGGCAACGCTTAAACAGTTTGGAAAGTATGGGGGCAAGTTCTGGTTGTAATTTTTTTAACACTATAATTGGAATACCATCGGGACCAGTTGCTTTACTGGAGTCAAGGTTCTTGATTAGCTTGGCGACCTCACGCACAGATATTTGTATGTTGCATAGCGTGTTGTCTGTTATAGGAGGGAATATGGGGAGTTGATGGCCTTCGTCACACAGTGTAGAATTTGCCGCAAAGTTTTTGGCAAATAGTTTGGCCTTGTCGGATGCTGTCGAGATGACCTCTGGTCCATTGATAATGGTTGGGATAGAGCGCACATCTATAAAAAAATATGACATAAGGTACCAAGACTTAACAAAAAAATTATGGAACATGAAAAGTTTAAATTAAGGCAAACCAAAAATTGTGTTTATTAATCAGGTTGAATAATTTGACCAAGTAATTATATAAAAAATTTCATAAATTTTTTTTTTTTTTACACAGTGATCACCACTTATCAAGGCCCGGAAGCCACTCAGGGATAAGGGTTATTGCCAGTACATTACGTTAGTGTGGAGATTTGATGAAGTGTTTACTTAAGGGGGCGGTTCATTAGGAATTTGTTAACGTTGGACTTGAACACATCCAAGTTGTAGTCCGGTGGGAAGCAGGCAGACGAAACAGAGTTCCACAGGCGAGCAGTTCTAAGAAAGAAGCTTTGTTCATGGAATCCACGTTTTGATTTAGGCAATCAAAATATTTAAATTTCAAATTTTAAGAACATTTAATGAGTGTTAATTGCAATTTTTAAGTTGACCTAATTATAATAAAAAAACTGAATGAAATAAAACTTTACTAAAATGAAATGAACGAAACATATTTTGCAAAATTTTTGCTAAAAAAGTTTGATCCACAAAGTTTATATTTTGTTGATTGGTGCTGCGCTGGATGTATAATATGTAAAAGTTCTTTAGGTGTCAACTGGACCAGGTTTTGTAAGGGAAGTTGGTTTTTCACAAGGGGATAGAAAGGATCAAATTTTTGTAGAAAAATTTTACAAAAAATGTTTTGTCTGTCTACAGTTTTGCTTTCGTTTTCGATTCTAGCTAATGGCACCCAAATACTTTTTTTTCTTTTGAAATCACGGTTCTATAACAACATATGAAATCTGGGCAAATTAAAATATCATATTTAAGCATATTTTACGATCGGCAAAGTTATCCCCCTTCCCCATAGTGTTGCATATAAAATAAATTTGTGTCACTACCTTTTTGTAAGTTAGTTTTAGCAAATTTTATTTATGAACTTTTTTCTCGTAGGGTTAATTTTTGTGAAATCTTGAGATAAAAAAAAAACGGTGTTTATCTAAAATTCCTCTAATATTAAAAAAACAAAAAACAATGTGTATGTATCCGTGATGGAAAGAAAATATCACATTCTAAAAGTCACGTAAATTGATCAAGTAGTTTTATTTTAATAAATAAAATAATTTTAAGTGATTAATAGAAGTTTGTATAAATTACGCAAAAACATCTTGCATGCTTGAATTATGTTGAATTGTCTCCCTTGTTTCTTGAAACTGTTTTCAGAATGGTGTCGAGCCATAAAATTTAGTTTTCTTATTTAAAAATAAATCTATTTGATCAAATTACCATATTTTGTTTATTTCATACAGATTTTTATTTTTTTTTATAGGGGTGATTCTGAACAAGCACCAACTTTTTTTAATAAGGACATTTTCCTTTTCAGGGTTTTGAGGCTGTGAAGGACCTGTTGTCAGCAAATTGTCTCCAAAGGCTTGTAAAGTCGTGTCCACTTCTTTGGTCTTCGTTTTTGGTAAAGTTTAATATTTGCTTACATTGCATCAAATTAAATGAAATTATTTGGATTATTATTTTCGTGTTGCCAGTCTCAATCTTTTCAACTTGATTCACGATTTAAAATAAATAATACCAACTGATGTTATACCATATGGCACTAAAAACTGTAATCCGCCAGGACATGGCCGTACACACAACAAAAAACTGTGACCTAACCTTAAGTCCCTGTGGCAACACTTTCAGCTTTGTCCAGTGATGGACCCCTTAAAATGTAACCAGACAACCAAACACGCATGACCCTCAATCCATGTGGCAATATCTTAAGCATGCTGACCATCTGCCATCAGATGCTATGGTTTGAGTTCTTCGTGTAGATGTTTGATGCATGGCTGATATACCGTTTCTCTCAGTGTAGTCTACAGGGTGGTCAAAAAGTCAGGTAACATGTTAAAGGTAGAAAAAACAATATGATCCATTATAATCTCTATTCGTTTAATATTATTTTTTTAAATATTTGAGTGTAATATATAAACTACCCCTCCTGATTTCTGGCTTTGGGGCTATGTAAAGGATAGCGTTTATGGCAAGAAGCCTGATACAATAGCATCTTTAAAGTTATTTATTGAAGAGGAGATTGCGCGGATATCAGCTGACATGATTACACGTGTTACACAATCAGTGGTTAATCGCTTCCAGCGATTGATAGAGAGAAATGGACGACAATTAACAAAATAAACATATTTCATGTTTGTTTCATTTTATATTTCAATGTATGGTACTTAAATATACGTGTATTGCTAATATCGTTTTTCTTTAAAATGTTATCCGACTTTTTGACCACCCTGTAGGCTGGTTTTGGTGTTGGCGCTTTAAATAATCAATTAATTACTCTGAGGTCATTTTCTTATAAACAAGAATAATTATTCATAAGATATTTCAGATACACTTTATGAGATTGAAAGTTAATTCTTCAGGTTCTTAAGTCTCAGATGCAGGAGCTTTTCAGTTTGGGTCCATTCAGACAGCTTCTCAGTTAAAGGAGGAAAAGCTCTTGAACTTGGCTCACTTTAAAAGGACGATATGCAATAAAATTCTGTTTTAAACTTGGAAAAAATGCCACAGAAATGTATGGAATGTTTCAAACTGCTTTTGGACCATTTTGCGAGAATCAAGCATCAGTTTTTGAGTTGCATAAGAGATTCAAGGAAGGCAGGGAGTCTGTGAGGAATGATGAGGTGTGGGAGGATTAAGGAATTCGGAACATCAGAGTTGGCCAAATAAAAACTTTCATGGATAAGGATGATCGTGTATTTATAGGGAAAATAAGTGCATGGTTTGATGTCAGTGTGGGAACTGTACACACGCAATTATTTATTGAAGATCGGAAGATTTATGTGAAGTTTGCCCCAATGCACTAATCTACCATCCGTTTCGTAGACTGTTTGACTAAGATGGACGCTAAGAGTTTCTCAACCTCCCTATAGTCCAGACCTTGCTCCCTGTGACTTTTGGTTATTCTCTAAACTCAAAGAAAACCTTAGAGGCTGTTGAGATGAAAGAGCCATTGATGAGGGTCATTGACACGTTCACACTTTTCATGTGACCTTCCAGAAGATGTTGGAATGGTACAACAAGTGCATTGCAGCTGGAGGAGATTACTTTGAAGGAGATTAGTTTCATGTGTGTACTATCAATAAAAGTGTCCATACAAAAAAAGTTTAGAAACTTATCAAAGGCACCTCATGAGTCTTTATATGAAGAATCTATCTATATTCTTTGATTCCATTTTATATGTATATGGGTGTCTTAATATCTTCTGCTTTTTTTTCTCGCCTTTTTAGGTTCATGGTGAATTCTGGGGATACAATTCTGATGTTTTGTCTGACGGTGGTTCTTCTAATCATCTTAACAAAATGTTGAAATTCATTTCAACCCTTTGGAATCATAAAGAATGGTTAGCATTAAAGTTTGCTTCTTAATTAAAAAAAAAAAAAATCTCTTTCTCTATCTGCTATTATATGGAAGGAGCTTTGTCTGTGTGTAGGAGGCATTTGCTGCCTGGTCTCTCTGCCTGTCATTGTCAACTTCCCCTTTTCAGCAGTCCTCACCCTTTTCTCTCCTCCTTCTTCATCACAGTGCATTTATTTTTTTTTTCACACTGTCATGAGGACATTTTTTTCTTTCAAAATATGAAGAAATAACAATTTCTTACATAAATAATAATATAAAATGTAATATAAAAATACAAATAATATAAAATATTTTACAACTTTTCCCATTAAAATGCAGTACATTACAATTAGAAAATAAAGAATCTTTTTAAGCGTTTCTAGAGACTTTTAAAAGTAGAATATGTAAGTGTTCTTTTTTTCCGAGGACTCCAGAAAGTTCCAAGTTGTAGTGTTCCATTTTAGAAATTCTAGAAAATTCCACTCACGATTACAAATAGATGCTAATAGTGTCATAACTTCAGTTATTAAATCAGCTCTGAGAAGGAACACTATTTTGTGGTGACCTTTCAACTATTTGTGACTTTAGCCTATTTTTCTGGGGATAAAATCCAGTCATAAGGAATTCCTGAAACAAGCTAATTGCAAACAAAAGAACTGGACTCTTGGTAAATATTGATTTTTCTGATCAAAATGATATATTATTTATCAAACTTGGTTATTATTTACACTGCATAAAAGCTAGATTAACCTAAAACTGGATTTATCTCCCTTGCATCCTTTTCTTTTGTAAATATGATATCACTATTTATCTCTTTAATAAATTCTTTTATTTTTCTCTTTAACTCCTTTTTTTAGTTGATTTTTCAATATATATTGTGGGTCTTCTAGACATTTTCTTGCACGTAACATAGTGTAGCTTTTACCCGATCTCTTTACATTTTTGTTTTCACGTGTACACGCACGTGCTGACAAATGTGTCCTCTTTTAAACGGTTGTCCACCTTTACTTTGCTTTTTTATAGTCTTTCCCTTTCCTTCCCTTCATTTCTGTTTTCACGCAGTAAAAAAAAAAAAAATAGACGAATCTCTCTCTCTCTCTTCGTACACAAATCTTCGCTGACAAAAATTACACATGAAGAAAAAAAAAAAAGCAAAACAAATACTAATGATTCTTTGCTCAGTTTTAAAGTCAACTTTAAAATTAAAATATAGAATAAAATATTCTGTAATACCCCCCCCCCAAAAAAAAATTTGCAAATGGATTTGTTATATACAGAGGGTATTAATTTGCATATGAAGAGAATAGCGGTTATAAGAATGATGGATTAAAGATGGCAAGGAGTCCAGGTTTTAACAGCCAATATTTTTAGTATTATTTAACGAGTTTTATAGTAAAGTTGCTTTGATAGAATTGTTGTGCTAATCTATGAATGTTGTTAATATAATAATTGGATAGATATTTTTTTTAGATCTTTGTTGCCTGTGTTGTGACATATTAAGAACCTTACAAATAAGGTTCTTAATTAAAAATGTTCTTAAAAATTCTGTTATTGTAGGCAACAAAGGTTTAAGTTCTTGTTGCGAGTCTTGTTGATTACAAAGGTTAGAGTTTATATTGCTTGTACTGATTGGACTATTGTTTTCATCATGTTCAGTTTTATTTGTGCAATTGTTTAATTGTCTGCAACGTTTTTAAGGTTTAATTGTCCTTCGACTGTTTTCAGGCATGTTGGTTGGAAAAGAAAAGAGAAAAGTTACTGGTTCCGTAGATATTTTTGTATTCTGTGAGTTAGTCTCTGTTTTATGGCTATTGTTTCGCATTTGTGAAAAAAATTGGTTGACAAAGGGGAGACAACATGTCTGAAGACATTCGAAGGACAATTTGACTAAAATGTTGCACAAATAACACTCAAGACAAGAACAATAGTCCGATCAATACAAATAATATAAACAATCAAAATAAAAAATTCAGAACTTTAACAAAAAATAACTCTAAAGATTATTTCCTTGAGTTTTCCTCATCGCCAGTGTTGTAGCTCTGTATTTAGTATAAATTTATTCTCCTGATCTTAAGTGCAAGAATTCATTATTATCTATAGAGTAGCACAGCATTCAGGTGATGGGATTGGGGGGGAAAAAAGAAAATAAAAACTGAATTTTGCAGATGGATTTGTTATATACTAATGCTATTAATTTGCATATGAGGAGAATATCCAGTGCAGGTAATACTAAAAATACAACTGAATTATTTAAGACGTCTACCTGGTCATGGCTGACAGAACAAGAGCATGCTATTCTCGGGGATTAGATCTCTACAAGCACTATCATTATTTAAACTAAAAAATACAATGAACAGAAAGATTAATTTTTTAATTTTATCCTTAGACGAGCTTTGCAAACTCATTTTTTTTTTTTTTTGATTCAAGCAATCTAACTTAAGCTCAATGGACTACTCAACACATTTTTTTCCTAGTCATAACATAAATGGGGGCTCGTCCATGATTTAAAAAAGATGTAAATACTATGTAGTTTATATTTTTTCTCACCAGGTGGAAAGATCGACACCTCATCTCTGAAATGCCTGTGAATCTTGTTGCTGCTTCACTGGCTAGAGATATGATTGAACGGTGAGTACAAAGTTGGTATTTTCTTTATTGACATTGCCCTGGATGATCAAGATCTAAAATTTAGAAAACAACATTCGTTCAAATTTTGAAGGAGATCCGTTTTCCAGGCACTAATTAAAGGGAAATAACTCTGATTATATTCAATGTTATTTCCCTTATACCAACTCAAGTTGACATTGTGTGTACAGAAAGCGGAATGAGCTGAGCAGAGAAGAAAGGGGGGCATATGGAGAAGGATGTGAAACTCTCTTCCTGCTGACTGTTTTCCTCCTGCCTATAGTCTTGGATTTTTCAAAACTAGGGTCAACAAGGATCTCCTTTGTGATAATCATCTTTTGTTAGCTCCTTACATTAAGTGGCTTCATGCCTTGTCTGGAATGATTTCCATTATTTTTAATACTGAAACAATCAAGTTTTTTTTCTCCTTTTTTATTTTTTTCTAGAAACATTGTGTTGCAAGAGTCCGAACTGCAGAATTTAGGAAAAGAGGTGAGGAAAGATTTTCATGTTTTATTTGTTTTTGTCTCTGCATCCGACTGAGTGTTCATGCTGTTTCTTATTGTAACATGGTTAGCAACATTATTTCATTTATTTATTTTTTTTGCGGGGGGGGGGGGGGCAAAGCACGTTACACAAGATTAAAAGGGAAATACTTGCTTTTCTATTGAAGAATTCTTGCATTTTTGGAAGTTTATTTCATTTATAGGCTGATTTACAATTTGGAGACTCTGAATACACAAAAAGAATTTTCATCATTTACTTCATTTGTATGTTATAATGTTTTCCCATACTCTTCCATTTAGTGGGCGGGGGATGGGGCTCCGAGACCCCTACTAGTGAGAACTAGTATCACAATTTCATTTGACTTTTTTCTGTTTTCTAATTATTCGGTTGTTTTGTTTATGTATCCATTCAATTTTTTTTTTTTTTTTTTTTTTTTTTTTTTGTGCAGACGTAAACTAATCTAGAAGTCACTTTGGTTTCACTAAATTTCAAAACGTTTAAATATTTTTGCTATGAAGAATCTGAAAAAAAAAACAAAAAAAAAAACAAAAACTATAAGAAAATCTATCATAACTTTACCATAATATGAAAACTAATATACGATTTTGCCATTCTCAAAAAACATTTGTTAACCGAACTCAGTCATTTATGTCATTTTTATTCAAGTGTCTTGTTTTTGTATCCATTCAATTGTTTCTTTCTTTTTTTTTTTTTTTTTTTTTTTTTTTTTTTTTTTTTTTTTTTTTTTTTTGTGCATAACTGAACTAACGTAGAAATCACTTTGGTTTCACTAAATTCCAAGACATTTACCCCCAACCTCCATGACCAATCTCATTACACAATAAAAAAAAAAAAAAAGTTTCCTAGGAAGAATCTGTAAAAAAAAAAAAAAAAAAAAAAAAAAAAAAAAAATCTAAAGAAAACGTATTGTAACTTTTTAAAATTTACTGTTACGTACTTCTTGCGTTCTTTTCTTAGGGTTGCTCAGTATCCTTAGTATAGCAGCTCTGTCTAAACCGAACTTCATGTCCGACCGGGCAATGCTAGGTATCCATGCTAGTTGTAATACAATACAAACTCGTTGTTTTCTGCCAACAGATTTCCTCCGCCTGTTTTGCCTGTCTTCTCAGCAAAATCGCTCAGTACATTTTAAATTATGTAAGTTACGTTTTTTTACAATTTGTTAAAGAAAAATCTTTTATTTAATGATACTGCAACTTAAAATTTTAAACTGTTCAATAATCTCTATACAAAGATAATTTTTGTGTGTTACTGTGTTCATATTTCTAAAGTCATTGATAATTTTGAATTATTGTTTTTTTTTATATAAATATTTGATTAATCTTTTCTACTAAAAGTCTGAATTTGTCACCAAATTTTAATGTCATGACATCATTTCTAGAAACCTTTCTTACTTGCAGACTAAGACTGGAATGGTGTATGTTTTGGTTTCAATGCTAGTATCATAAAAACATTTTCCTCCTTTTTTCCTAGTTTTTCCCCTTTTAAAAATTTTTCCCCTTTTTAAAATTTTTCCTTTTTTTAAAAATTTTTTTCTTTTTTAAAAATTTTTTTCTTTTTTAAAAATTTTTTTCTTTTTTAAAAATTTTTTTCTTTTTTAAAAATTTTCTTTTTTAAAAATTTTCTTTTTTTAAAAATTTTCTTTTTTTAAAAATTTTCTTCTTTTTAAAAAATTTTTTTTTTTTTAAATTTTCTTTTTTTTTAAAAATTTTCTTTTTAAATTTTCTTTTTTTTTAAAAATTTTCTTTTTTTTTAAAAATTCTTTTTTTTTAAAAATTTTCTTTTTTTTTTAAAATTTTCTTTTTTTTTTAAATTTTCTTTTTTTTTAAAAATTTTCTTTTTTTTTAAAAATTTTCTTTTTTTTTTTAAATTTTCTTTTTTTTTTTAAATTTTCTTTTTTTTTTTAAATTTTCTTTTTTTTTTTAAATTTTCTTTTTTTTTAAAAATTTTCTTTTTTTTTAAAAATTTTCTTTTTTTTTAAAAATTTTCTTTTTTTTTAAAAATTTTCTTTTTTTTTAAAAATTTTCTTTTTTTTTAAAAATTTTCTTTTTTTTTAAAAATTTTCTTTTTTTTTAAAAATTTTCTTTTTTTTTAAAAATTTTCTTTTTTTTTAAAAATTTTCTTTTTTTTTAAAAATTTTCTTTTTTTTTAAAAATTTTCTTTTTTTTTAAAAATTTTCTTTTTTTTTATAAAATTTTCTTTTTTTTTATAAAATTTTCTTCTTTTTTAAAAATTTTTTTCTTTTTTAAAAATTTTTTTCTTTAAAATTTGTTCCATTTTTTATTTTCCTTCATTCTTTTCCTTACATTTTTTCATGTTTTTCTATTTCTTTTCATTTAAAATAAAAAAAGTTATAGTTTTTTTTACTTTTCACTTTTTATTTAATTTTTCGCTTAAATTTTATTAAAATAAAAGTTTTTCTTGTTTGTAATTTTCATTTTTTATTTTTATTTTTCGTTTCTGTTCAAATATTTTTTAATTGTTTGCAATGTATTTGTAAAATGTTTTTTAACATTTTTCGTCTTCATTTTTGAAGAGAACTGTGCCATCATCTTTGCTGCACACTGCAGGCCAGATCCTAATAACCTCCCCTTGGCTCGTTCTCTCTCTCTCAAAACAACCTTTGACTGCACGTCTTGAAAGCATTACATCTATTCTGCCTGTCAGTTCTTTGACTTTCAAGTCTATCGTTGTCTTCAGGTAAGAAAATTTGAATATCTAAAAAAAAAAAAAAAAAAAAAAAAAAAAAAATGAAAAACAAATACTTTCCCTGAATGGATAAAAATATTTTTCATAGGTAATATGAAAACAAAAGTCAGCCATTTTAATCTTTTTTTTTTTTTTTTAATAAATAAAAAAAATGAATTACTTCATGTTTCTTCAAAATTTGATATAAATGTTGGAAGCATTTAAACTGTTGAATAAAAAAGTCATTTCAACTGACTTTTAGAATTCGTGTTTCTGAATTTTTGAGCTGAGGGGGCAACTGGAGTTTTCCCGGAAAATCTGTTCTGTTAATGTTTTACTCGTATCATATTTAATGTTTGTGCAAAATTTCAAAAAATTTTAAGGCGTAGTTATTGAGTAAAGTGCCGACAGATGAACGGACAGGGGTGAATTTACAGGTGCACCTTCATTTTATCGGGGGGACCAACAACTAACTGTCATGTTATAAATAGTAATGTATCCAAAAATTAAGAAAATTCATAGAGAAAAAATTATTTATAGTTATAACTAATTTTTATGGAAAATTGGGGAAATTGCATTTTCCTTAGAACATTGCAAATAAAGGGGACATACTTATCTCCCCTTTTTGATACTCTAATGGTGGACTTTTTTTAAGACCATAGCGATGCATTTAAAAAAAAAAAAAAAAAAAAAAAAAAACAGGATTGGAGTTTAGGTGGCGATTAACCTCGAACCCTGACGTACTGTACCTGCAATAACCCTTATCCCTGAATGGCTTCCGGGCCTTGATAAGTGGTGACCTCCTTGTAAAAAAAACCCCAAAAAAAAAAAACCCCGAAACCAAAAACGAAAGGAGCACAAATCTTGATTCACCGTTTTGTATCCATGGAAACAGTGACCATATCGTTCAGTTTACAAATAAGCTGAACTTATTGTTCAAAATGTTTAGCTACAATTTAAATTTCTTCAACAAACAAATGGAAGAAAAAATCTTTTAATAATGAGATTTTTTAAGTATTAATCTTTTTCTTTCATTGAAAACGTACCACTAAAAGGCATGGGATTTCTTGTAATAATTACCTTTTTGGTACACATGCAGAGACTGAACCACACGTAACTTATGGTCTAGGTCTATGGTTAGGGTTGGGGTTACGCTAAGTTACATATTTTTTTTATATTAATGCACTTATTGTACCGCAATATTTTTTAAATTCAAATTTAAGTGATATTTTGTTTTAGTAAATTGTTAGGTGAAATCACGTGATCTATAAATATAAAAGCGAAAATGTATGTATGTGTATGTATGTATGTGTGTATGTATGTATATATGTATGTATGTATATATGTGTGTGTGTTCGCTTTTTCTGTGTGTCTACAAAAGGCTTCGTTCAGTGAAGCGGTCGCTCGCTTCACAACTTTTTATATCACATATAAATCGTAATATCTCACAGTTAACAGCGAAGCTCGCCTGTCTATTTAATTTGCTCGATTTCGGGAAGATAAATATTCAACATTTGTCGCTCGCCGCATGTGGGTTAGTTTTTTTCCTATAACATCTTGGGGGGTGAAAAAAAAGCGTTCAGCCGTAAATGAAATCCCGCAGTCAAACTTGACCTCATTAACTCATTAAAACGCGCACCTACTAAATCCAAGTAATTAAATAAATTCAAACGCGTTTCCGTCAGCATGTCGCGGTGGGGCAATGGTTAACGTCGCACAGTTTTTTTTCACACTTTAATTTACAACTTTCCCTCAACGGTACTGGTTCGATCCTCATACTTTTTTTTTTACCCCCCCCCCCACCTCCAAACACCCGGGCAACGCTGGGTACCCCTCACTAGTTAATTATATGTCAAATAATTGACCACGTGATTAATTAATCGACCATTTATATTGAAATTAATCCTACACGCATATCAATTTTTCAATTACTCTTTTTCAATAGTTTTTGTAAAAAAAAAAAAAAATAAAAAAAATGGTTAGGTGAAAGTACAAAATAGTTGCAAAACAACCCCACGAATTCTGCAAAAGTACCAGAACAATTCTGTTCGTATTGTTTAAATTTTTTTAAATTATAAAAAAGTTCTATTTCTATATGTTTACAATGTAAATAAAAATTGTTTTTTTTTTTTTTTTATTTAAAAAAAATCTGTTTATATTTTTTTTATTATTACTTTTTTATCACTAAAATAGAATTTAAATTCAAAATACTATTAAATTTTTTCTTTTTTTTTTACTGAAAAACAAAACCAGTTATTCTGCTTGATGAATTTTTGTAATTTTTTGATATATTATTTTGTTCAACATGACAAGTACTGTTGTTTTTGCTTAAAACATGTTTAAAAAAATCGATCTGTCGACTCTATATCTTAATAAATGCCCTTTTTTTAATCTGTGTTGTAACATGTTCTTATTCTGTCAGCCATGAACCTCCAGAAGAGTGTCGCTTACAAATGGATTTTATCTTAATTTATCCTTTACACCAGGTCTTTACATAAAAAAAAAGTTTTGGAAGATTTTTTTCATAAATAAAAACAGAACGGTATAAAGTTTCTAGAGTTACTAAGGGAGAATAATTCGCGATTAGTATAATCGAGTTATCTCCCCTTTAGTGCCTGGTGCAAACAAAAATAAAAAAAAAAAAGGCTGCTGCTTCTCTTTTTCGATTTTGTCACCTTATATCCAAATGAGATACTTTCGGTTAAAAAAAAAAAAAACCCAAAAAACCTCTTTTTTTTTTTTTTTTAGTGTTGATTTTAATTTGTTTAATAAATAAAAACAAGAAATAGAAATAAAACTTATATAAATAGATAATAAAACTTATAAAAAAAAACAATAAATAAAAAAAGAGACCGTTTATAACAATTAGCTACAATCTTATAACAATTTGGTTCAATTAATAATTTAATGACCAAACATAACCGTAATAATAAAATTAAACTTTGAAAATATTATTTATCATAATATTATTTTTTATCATAATATATTAAAAGAAAACAAAATAATAATAAATAAAAAAAAATAAGTAATTGACATCCGGACAACGCTGTTAGGGACAGTTATTAAAAATAATTAAAAAAAAAAAATGGGTATATAATTTTAAACTTAAAAAAAAAAAAACTGCTATAATCTTCAGTATAAAGGTTCTAAAGGGGAATAAATCTTGATGAATATAATCAAATTATCTCCCCTGTATTTCCTGGCGTAAAAAGGAAAGGAAAAAAAAATGGCTGCCTCTCTTTTTTGGATCTTGTCACCTCATCTGCAAATAAGATACTTCCGTTTTGAATTAAAAAAAAAAAAAAACGTGATTTTTTTTTGAGAGTTGATTTCAATTTGGATGTTGAAGTTTGTGAGTTTTGACAGCAGTGTGTCGAATTTAATCCTGGAAATTCTTAGTTGAAGTGTAGAATAGTTAACAATTGATTATTTAACCACGAGATTAGATAAAGAAAACTTCATGAATTTAATATTCGTATGTAAAGAACTAACAGACTTTTAACACAAATCAAATAATCTTGGACCTAACTAATAAAAACAACTTCTAGGCAAACTTCAACTGTATTTATCAACACAATCAGCTTTTAGGGTAATCCACTGATCCTGACACTTTAATAATTTAGTGTCTTTTTTGCTAGAATGAATGATACTTGTTAAGCTGTTGTCAACAAATCGATTTTTTAGAGACATTGTTTTAAGCAGAAATAATATTATGTACTAAATTGTCATGTCGAAAATAGTAATATATCCAAAAATTATGAAAATTTGAGTAGAACAGCTGTTGTGTTTTAATAATTAATGTCTATCGCTACACACAAATATTGCCGCCATGACAAGAAATTCAATATTCTTTTCAGAGTTATCTCCCCTGTCTATAGCCTCCTACTGCCTACCTTATAACGTCTAAGAAAAATGCAATTTTACCCAATTTTCCATAAAAATCACTTTTAACTAGAAGTAAATTTCTACTGGATGATTTTTCATAATTTTTGGATACCTTACTATTTTCGGCATGAAAATTAAGTATGTAATATTGGTTTGCTTTAAACCACATTTAAAAAATCGATTTGTCGTCTATCTTTTTTATTTTTTCAAAATATCCATCCAATTCTCATATCATTTCTTAATTGGAGCTAAATTTTTTTCCCTGGAGCATTTTAATCTACTAACGACCAGTAGGGTGGATGCAAAAACATTGCAAAGTAGATATCTCACTGCTGATACAATTCTCTACCTTTATAAGAGCCAAGTACGTCCAAGAATGGAGTACTGTTGCCATATCTGGGCAGGAACTGCTAGAAACAGCTTATCCTGCATTGACAGAGTTCAAAATAGACTTCGTAGCCTAGTGGGGGGGGGGTATGCTCTTTTCTCTTCCCTGCAACTTCTTTCCCACGGAAGAAATGTTGCAAACCTGTCTCTGCTTTATTTTTATTTGCATGGCAAGTATTCATAGCTCCAATCTATGGTCCCCCTTCTGGCCTGATTTTCACAAAAAACACTCGTCTAGCTAAAACCACTGTCAATAATATTCCCCTCTTTATCTGTGCCTAAACCCAAATGTACCTATTTACAATGCCTTCCCACGGGACAGAGTTAGACACCAGGGTCGTTTTTTAACATGGAGAAAAAGTTAAAAAAAAAACCCTAAAAAAAACGACCCTGGTACCTAAACCCAAATGTAGATTCCATGAAAAAAACCCTTCTTTCTTAGAGCTGCATGCCTGTAGAACTCTGTTCAGTTTTCCTACAATATGATTGTCTTCAAGTCCAATGTGAACAAATTCTTTGGTTCTTGTCCAGAATTTCCCCTATATTGAAAAGCAAAAATAAAGAAAAACATCCACATGATGTATGTACCCATGGCAAAACGAAAATATCATACTCCAAAAAATAAAATCATTTTAAAGCAATTAATGGGAATTTGTAGGCATTACAACATAAATCTCACAAGTATGAATTATTGAGTTATCTCTATTTTTTTTTTTATCAAAATGGTGGGCGAGGACTGTTACTCCTTGGGTACTCATAAGATTTTATTTTATTCTTTAAAAATAAAACTACTTAATCAATTTACATGGTTTTTGGAATATGATATTTTTGTTTTGTTATGGGTACTATACGTCATAAGGATTTTTCTTTTTTTTTTTAATTTGGGGGATTTTAGCCAAGAATCGAACCTTCTTATCGCCTAGAAATATTCATTCCTGTTTTTTTTTTTTTTTTTTTTTTTTTTTTTCCATTCCAGAGTGCTAATGGAAGGTTGTGACTTTAAAAGTGTCTGCAACTTTGTGTGCGGCGATTCCGTATTGGACGTTCTTCTTGAACTTCACCAAGACATAACAGAACTCTACGATAAAACAGAAGGAATGAAAGCGCACAGCGAGAACGTTCCTCACTGCAGCCATCTTAAGGTGAGTTGCATACTTTTTCACGACTGTAGACACCCTTGAGCAAGGTGTTTGAACCACCTTTACCCTCATCATTCATACTGATGTTACCAGGCCAGGCTGCCAGAAGATAATCAGGTTCCTGACGTTAAAATGTACCAAACATTGATGGTGTTATTTTTTTTTTTTTTTACCTTTTCCTTTGAAAAACTCAATCATGTTCTGTGTAGCCGCAAACGAAAACAATTTTTCTCCACAAAAACAAACAAACAAACGAAACACTGAATAAATATTTGAAGATATAAAGAACTTTAAAGCATAAAAACTTTTACCGAAATTAATAAATTGGGCATTAAATGACCCAAAAAAGGGTTAATATATTGTAAAACAAAACAATCAAACCAAATGCAATGAATAAATATTTGAAGATAAGGTGCCTTCAATAAGTTTCCAGACTTTTTTCGTACGGGCACTTTTATTGATAGTACATACATGAAACTAGATATTTTATGAATTGTGCAAAAAATTCAACGGAATTTTGGTAAAAAAAATCTGCGATTATTGCTCGGTTTTAAACAGAATTTTTAAAAATTTGACCAAATTTCCTGGAAAAAAACTGATTTCTTTTTTTATTTTTTAAGTAATTAAGTTCATTTTTGTCACTGACAAGCCTCAAGCCTAAAAATAGACAAAGCAAAGAACTTAAAATGATTTTTTTTTTTTTTTAAATTTTTTTTTTAACACTTTTTTCAGTTTTTATGCTTATGTAATATGATGTCCGGAAAAAACTCATAAATTTCCACTGATTTTCGTGACTTCAAAGTATCGTAAAATTTTAAAAAATTATCGAAATAACTTTTTTTTTTTTTTTCTTCCCAGAAATTTATTCTATATTCCAATTAAATGCTTAAGAACAATAAATAAAAACATTTTTCCATTTTTTTTTTTTATGGCGTCGACTTGTTTAGTATCTTTTTGACCAAGTTTTGCATAAGTTGCTCGTTCAAATTCAGTCATAAAAATGAAGAAAAAACATTGAAATTTTGTCTAAGAGTAAAAGAATTTAACCACTGAAATATAAAATCATTGCATCCCTCTGCCTGTTCTACAAGCAAGCACTTGTACCCCCTCGACGTAAATACCCTCAACAAACCCGACAAGCAACTAAATCTCACCCCTTCACAGTAGAGATCCCTAGATGTAAGAGAGCCTTCTACTCCAGTAGTTTCTTCCCTAGAACTGCTAGACTTTGGAATCCCCTTCCAGGTTCCTGCTTCCCCAACTGTACTGACATGCAGAAGTTCAAGTGTAACGTGAACCAACATCTTGCTGCCCAACTCCCTACATAGTACCCCTGTAGCTTATGTCCTTGATAGTAGCTCCCTACATCAAAGTGACAACCTGCCTTGTTTGGGGTGAAAATGTAATAAAAAATAACAGATACCTCTAAATTACACCCAGGCAGTCATAAAACCTATATCTATTAACAAAAGGTCACTCGTTTTGTTGTATATATGTGACCAAATTAACGTACGTATATTGTATATTGTGTGTATCTCAATCATACTTATATTTCCCTGATTAATTAATTGGAGTATATATAAATATGTATATATGTGGTGTTTGTGGTAGATAACGAACTGTTGTCCTCACTAAATGTCTATCTTAACGACCCGTGACTTGTCTAGCTTTTGTTGGTGCGTGCTTGCATGTCAACATTTATACATCTACACATCACAACATACCTGTTTCTGCTGCTGCTGGTCACTTCTGGGAGATTTGTCAACCATCTTTGGGAAAGCTGTTTCCTTTTTAAAGGAAACGCTTCAAGATAGGGACCTAAGATGAATGGGTTTTTATATATATGATCTTTATTTACTCCCAGCCATCCTGTCAGCAGAAATGGAGTGACCAATGATCTTTGGCTTGGGGGGGGGGGAGGTTGTTCTGTCTCCATTCGTAGACCATCCCCTCCCTCATGGGGAGACCAGTTTTAGTCCATCTTGCTTGTTCAGAGTCTCAAATCCAACTGGAACATGTGACACTTGACAAGTCACGTCTATCCCTGTTCGGATACTTCCCCGTGCAAACTGACCCGGTCACAAAGTTTGATACATGTTCAAACATGTCATCATTCAAATCGTTGTCGTCCACTCATCAGTAGGTAGATAAACAGATAGCAAACAATGCTTCTACAAGGCTATGATCTAACAGTTTTAATGGTACCACTTCTGTCTTCGTAGCTCTTCAACGTTTTAGTTTTTGAGTTAAAAACAAAATAGGAGGCCTTACTTTTGGAATGGCTCTCATATCTTATTAAGCCTTACCATGATCTTTATTCATCATTTACATTCCTTTTTGGTCCCCGACAGAGGACATATTGGACCTAGTAATTAACTCCAGTTTGTCCGTTTGTTTGTTTGCGCTTTACTCAATAACCACACTTGGATATTTTGAAATTTTGCGCAAACATTAGTAATGGTTAAAGTAAATTTTTGCCAAAAAAAATTTTCCAGGATAACTTTGGTTGCACCCCTTAGAGGGCATTATAGGAGTAAAATTGTCCCAAAATCTTTCACTCGTGAAAGAGGGTCTTGCATGCTCGGCTTGTTTTCTGTAGAAATCACTCCAGGCAAGGCTTGAAGCCATTTAATGTTCAGTCATTCAAATGGTGTTCTGCCTGGTATAGGCATTGACAGCTATGGTTCTCCATCCATCTCTCTCTCCCGCGAGCCATTCATGAATTCATTGTTGCTCATCCCTATCGAACAAAGTGTTCTGATTCTGAACACTATTCACAATTTTTTTATTTATTTGCGGACTATTATCCTCATCTTAATAGACGTTGTCTCACAATGTTTCGGCCAATATTCCTCTGGCCTTCATCATATGGTTAAAATATAGGATGTCCCAAAAGAAGCTGAATTGATCAAATATAAGATGCTAGCTACAACACAAGCAACAAATCATCAAGAAAAAAAAATTTGGTGCTTGTACATTTTTTGTACTGCGCCATTTTTAAATACATATATATATTTTTTTTCCAGGTTAAATTCAAGTTTCACTTTTTATCATTTATTAAATTGTTAGGTGGAAGCACAGAATAGTTACGAAATACTTTCCCTTCCCCATGTTAAGAATGGCTTTCAAAATAACTACGTTATTTCAGCACGGTACCAAAAAAAGCACAAGTACCAAAAATTTCAGAGCATCTAGAGTAACCTTACCAAAGTCATCACGGGTTACATATATTTATTGTAGAGTGATGCTTTCGGTTGGATTCAAATTTCAAATCTGTAAGCTTCTTTTGGAACCCCCTTGTATAATCAAACTGTAGATGTACCCGTGATTTTCATTTAATTTGGAAATTCATAAACTGTGACATATCTGTTCAGACATTCTTCTTGGATAACTCCTAAGAACACAAGCAGGTAAATTTATTTGCAGACTGTTATCCTCATCTTCATATTGTTTCACCATGTTTCAGCCAACTCATCCTCTGGCCTTCTTCAGGTGCTTAACCGTGACGGGATAGGAATGCTGTGTCTCTTAAATGTAACCTCAGTAATTACTGCCTTCCATAGTTGTTGTTGCTGTCTCACTACGTTTTTGGCCAACTAATCCCCTAGCCTGCTTTGAGTAGGATTGAAACTGCTATCTTTAGACAATGCTCACCTGGAACTGTAGAGATTCAACGCCTCTGTCCACTGCGCCACACGTCCCCAAAATAAATAAATCAAAGAATATATAAAAACTTGGTAAGAGTGAAGATCCACGGTCTAAACAAGAGTCAAAAAAAAATTTTTTTAATATTATTAAATGAGAATGTAATTACTGCCTTCCATAGTTGTTGTTGTTGTCTTGCCACAGAACAGTCCGCAAATAAATAGACAAAGTACTCCTCTTAAAGGATTCCAATAATAAAATATATCTATTCATGCTGTTTCTTGAATAAAAGCTTCTGATGTATTGCCACAGCTTTTTTTGCAATTGTACAAACATTAAGTTGCAGTTTCTTTCTGTCCGAGCAGTGCCCATACTTGGCGATTGTCCTGACCATTGTACCCAGAAGTATCTTCTGCTCAGCACAACGAAATACGAAACCATGAACAGAATTATTACTACATCAGTCACCTGCTTTCCGTGATCTCATGTTACCCTGATCGGGGGGGTGGGTGGGGGAGAGGGGATTTAAGTGAGTTCTTGACCTTGCCCAAGGGTCTCCCACAGACTAGCGGAGGGAAGGAGGTGCCTTACTTTTCCTGTGACAGTTGTGCTGTCCCGCTATCCACTTGATGTAAGGTGCTAAAAAAATTATTACTCCAAGGCCAAAAGCTAACCAACAATAATTGTCGGATGGAATAGATTCGGACATAGAAAACAGCAATTCTTCCTCCTTTGTCAGAAACATCATTTCTGGACCGTGAGACTAAAGGAAAAATAAGTGAAGCGAGAGGTTCACTTTCTACTTTCTCTGATATTCCTCTTCATTTCAATTGACAATGCTAATCCTCAAGTGGCTTTTGATCTTCATATGTGGTGACTCATTAGTAAAAAACAAAATAAAAAAAAAAACCCTGAAATGTGTTGTTGAATACGTCAGTGATACTAAAATCATAAGGATTTCAATTCATCCTTTTTTTTTTTTTTTTTTTTTTTTTTTTTTTCAGCCTCTCACAATGTATGATATTTTAAGCCTGGCAAGTTTTGTCAAGAAGATTGTGTCCGGTGTTAGTCTGCACGCGTTACAGCAAACAAGTCCCGTAAGTATTTTACTTAATTTCACGCGATATAAAATACATTCCCTTTTTTTCGGTTTTCTAAACAATTCCTTTGATTTTTTTTTTTTTTTTTTTTTTTTACTTTTCTTTTTTAACGACATGCGTTTTAAGCAGTTAACCATTTTTCTTTATTTTTTTTCTGTGAGGGGTAAATTCTGTACATTTTTTGGGAAAGAGGTTTATTTTTTAATTTTTTTTTTTTTTTAATTATTTACCAGGTTTTTTGTTCAGGTGGTGGGATTGCCACCCTGACTTAGTGTTAGTAATAGTTAAGGGAAGATTTAGGAGGTTGTCACTCAGACTTGTAGTAAAGTTATTTATTTTTTTATTTTTTTATTTTTTTTTCTTGGAGAGGTTTACCACTCGGACTTAGGGTTAGTGGTAGAGTAAGTAATTATTTAATTTTACTAACTTTTTTAGCATGGAAAAAAAAATCACTGTTTTTGAATTGTTTCATGTTTAAACAATATCTCCTCCTCCCAAGTTTGATATGCCATGAAACATATAGAAAGCCATAATTATTGAAAAAAAGGAGAGAACTTGAATGCCTACTAGACACTATCCTCGAGTGTCGAAGATCTCTCTGTACAGGGGTTTGCCAGAACAACCTGGCATGACGATACTTTTCCCTACAAGTAAACCCTGGATCAAATATTCAAAATCACATAGTATTCGCAGCCCAAATAAGATCTCGGTACGGCTAACCTACACTGGCTTTTACAAAGAATAGTGTACCTTCTTCAAGTCATGTTACCTCATTTAACAGCACGAAGCTGGACACTTGACCAGACGAGATGAATTCTTGTTCTGGAATCTAATACAGCCATGCGACAAGAAAATATACACTATAACATATTTAAATGGTCAATTGGGGAGAGGGAAATTATGTTCTCACCTTCTTTACGAACTCCTTGTTTGAGATGTAACTGAAATGAACCCATAGAAACCTCCCCTATAATAATCAATACATATAATCTCAATCAATAAATTACATAACAAAAACACACTCATTTCATTTCTGTTACACACCTATATTTGAATTTTAACGGACATATTATTTTCCAGAACGAATATTAACTGCGTTCATATCTTTTAAAAATATTTAACGGCAAAATGGCATTATTAATAATCTCCCTCTCTTTAACAACGTAACCCCCCCTCCCTCCCCGCTTTTTGAATTTCCAACGTCTTTTTCCGTTGCTGAAATAGAACAGCCTCACACTTTTCACGAGAACGTGGATTCCATGAACAAAGCTTCTTTCTTAGAACTGCACGCCTGTGGAACTCTGTTCCGTCTGCCTGCTTCCCGCCTGACTACAACTTGGATGTTTTCAAGTTCAACGTTAACAAATTCCTAATGAACCGCCCCCTTAAGTAAACACTTCATCAAATCTCCACACTAACGTAATGTACTTGCAATAACCCTTATCCCTGAGTGGCTTCCGGGCCTTGATAAGTGGTGACCACTGTGTAAAAAAAAGAGAAGATTTTTAAATATTTGTAATGGGATTTTTATTTTAATTTCATTCATCCAGAGGAAGTCTTGAAATAAAGACGAAACGTTGATGAATGCATAACTCGATTTATTCCTTTTTATTTCTCTATCTATATATATTAAATCCCCGAAATGGTGTTTCATGGTAAACAACTGATGATCCCTTAAAAAATAAATTATTACTGGTATTATAGTGAATTTGAGAGAGCAAGTTGATGCAGTGATTGCAGGTGATTGAATGACTTACTGACTAAATAGTTTTCTAACGAATGATAAAAAATATTTTTTTTTTGTATAGTTTTAAAGGTTAAAAACTTCCAAGACTATATATATATATATATATATATAGTCTTGGAAGTTTTTAACCTTTAAAATTATACAAAAAAATATTTTTTATCATTCGTTAGAAAACCATCTAGTCAGTAAGTCATTTAATCACCTGCAATCACTGCATCAACTCGCTCTCGAATTTACTATAATACCAATAATTTATTTTTCAAGGGATCATCAGTTGTTTACCATGAAACACTGTTTCAGGGATTTAAAAACAAAACAGTATATTACATCATGGCTCCCCAGCAGTGTTGATCAAACACCACCACCCTTAATCTTAGGAAGAAGACATGTTAAAAACATTTGATCCTATTTCCTATTCTTAATTGCAATTACTAACCTTTTCATACTATAAAAATGAATTTCTTACCTGTGCGATTCATCAATTTCCACATTTAAAATGGATACATTTTTAAATTTTTTAATTTATCAGTCTTGTATTTATAAGATTAGGATTAATCCATTTAACTACTTATCACCCCCACTATGATTAGTATTTAGTATATTTACATTCTTATTTAAAATAAGATATATAAAGGTTAAAAATATTTTTACATATATACATTTTTTTTATTTTTTTTTATTATAAATTTATTATATGTACTTATAAATACATTTTATACATTGCTAATATAGTTTTGGATTTCCTTTATTAATATAGTCTGGTTTATCTTAAACGATTCAAAAGCATCAGGATAACGAACAAATGCTTTATTTAACTGTTTTAATATTTTATTTTTATCCCCACCTTGTTTTATCATCCTTATTACTAAACTAGAAACTGGTGGTATAAAGTCTGTTAGTTTTAAAGTAACGCGAGCTATTCTCAAAAACTCTGACATAATGTATATATATATATATAATATGAAAATAATAATGGCCTTGTGGTTACAAATCAAATAATGCTGCTTACCGAATACGTTTTCTTCAACTTAATCTTTCTTGTAGCGTGCATATCTCTTCTCCTCTGCTCTTTCTCCTTTTCTTCATTCTTGACGATTAGAATAAACTCCCAATATAAATATACACCAGGATCAGAACATACAAGAATAGCCAATCCAATCGGGCTGGTGCAATGCAGTGAAGAATTAGAGGATCCTTAGCAATAGATATATACTAGCAGTTCAGCCCAACTTTGCTTGGGCCCAATGTGCTGCTTATAATTTTATATGCATATGAATATATATATATATATATATATATATATATATATATATATATATATATATATATAATATGTTTGACTCTTGTCCAGGTAACCTACATCTAAAATTTCAAGTGTTCAGACCCAAAATTGGTGGGGGAGTTTGGTAGAGCCTGCAAAGGTCAACTCTTTCAACTTTGATCTCTTGGCAGCCAAATTTTCGTTCAAAAACCGATTAAAAAGCTTGCCCTATGTCTGAATACACTTTATGTAAAATTTCAAATCTTTAAACCAAAAATTGGCTGAAAGGTCAAATTTGTAAAACTTTGATCCCAATTTTGACCCCTTAACATTTATTGTTTTGGGCTCAAATCAAGTTAAAAAGTTTAATCCATGTTCAAGGAACCGACATATAAAATATCAAGTGTTTAGACCCAAAATTGGCTGAGGAATTTGGAGTTTTCAAAGGTCAAATCATTGAACTTTGACCCCTTGACAACCTAATTTCTGACTGAAAACGGATTAAAAAGATTTCTCAAATTTCAATACCCCTTATGTCAAAGGATCCTTAGCAATATAGGAATATTACACAAGTATACATATAATCTCAAGAACCCCAGGATATGTTGGCTCTGGGATACAGTTTTTTCAGGTTACGATGTGGAATACAATGTTTTTCTGTCCCCTGGTTAAGGTAATTTCCTCGCCTTATGGTGCTATTTAAAATGTTATTTGATTATATACATGTATTGCATTTTGTTAATAATTTTTAATATATACTGTAAAAAAATTTAGGGCCTAAGCAAATTTTTTACAGTATATATTAAAAATTATTAACAAAATGCAGTACAGTATATAATACATGTATATAATCAAATAACATTTTAAACAGCACCATAAGGTGAGGAAATTACCATAACCAGGGGACGGGAAAACATTGTATTCCACATCGTAATCTGAAAAAAACTGTATCCCAGAGCTACTGGTGATCCCAACCCTGGAATGGATTAATGCCGTATCCTGGGGTTCTACTGTATTAGAATAAAATTATGAAGCAGAAGTTAAATAGGCTGTGATTTAATACGTAAACTATGCAGGATATTTCTAGAAAAGTTAAGCTGTGATCTATCTTTCTATTATATAAAATGAACTTTTATGTGTGAGTTCATTCCCTACGGACTCCAAAACGGTTGGGCTGATTTTTATGAAATTTCACACAAATGTACTTTGTATCTGGCAGTGTTCTTAGATAGCTTTTGTATCTGAATGTGTTCGATAATTATCAATAATTGAAAAAAATCTGATGAAAGAAGGAACAGGTGATTTTGACCAAAGTTAACACCTTATACAGCCTAACATCACAAGTGCGTTTGAGAAGTTTTATTACCGCACAAGCAGAAAAGCCCAGCATATAAAATCAAAGCTAGGTTCTTTGATATGACAGGGGCGCATTAGAAATGAATGTTTCAGTTTAGAGCACAATTGAAGAATGATATTTGACTTTTTCATTTTAAACTTTAATTCAAGCTATTATATATAAAAATGATTTTATAAAATCAACAGTAGATTCTCTACAGTGCAATGTAGACTACAATGTATTTGTACTGGGGAGTCACTGTGAGGAGGCATGTGACGCTTCCTCTCGGTGCACTGCGATTAGTCCCCAACTAGAGCAGGCAATCAATCAATTTGGTTGAAAAATGGGTGATTTCATCGATTTTGACCTAAAATTTATAGGAGTATAGATGTTATCTTTACTACCAGCAGTAGAAATCATGTAAATTGATCAAGCAATTTATTTTTTGTTGCAATACTTATGTATAATGAGGGCATGCTCTCTCAAAGTTGAAAGATTCTATTTATGAACTGCTGATAGGAACTGACGAATCAAATTAATTCATGTTCTACTATCAGCCAATCAGAAACCAGAATTGCTCCACAAAAATTGAATCTTTTTAGCATTCCAGCACACAATTTTTCCGGGTCATCATGAGAAGGATCTTTTGCTGCAAAATTATAAACAGCTACCCACTGAAAATTCTTCATCTTCAGGACTTGTATAGAATAACTACGCATCGGAAGCTCCTCTGAAATTAAGCATGGCTTCCAATTCAAGATATTTTATGAATAAAATAATTTTTAAGTGAATTCCCCCATATTAAAAAAACAAAAATAAACAAAATAAAGAATTTTTTTATTTTTATTTACTTATTTTTTTTCATGAAGAGGTTACCACATATTAAGGCCCGGAAGCCACTCGAGCATAAGGGTTAATGTGTATATTGTAGTCATTGGGACAGTTGTGTAATAATCGTTTGTAGTGATAGTTTAGTATGATCAGATTATTTACAAGGATGGTTAAATAAGAACTCATTTACATTAGACTTGAAGACAATGATATTGTAGTCAGCTGGAAAGCAGGTCAGTGGAACTGAGTTCCACAGGCAAGCAGTTCTCGAGAAGAAGCTTTGTTCATGGAATCCATGTTAAGGATTAGGCACCGATAGAGAGTGGGGGAATTTATTGATAGTGATTTTGGCTAATTGAATCTATTTTTGTGAGGACCATGATGTATGTACCAGTGATGGAATGAAAATATATTGAAAAAAAAAAAATGGAAAAAAATAATGTATTAAAAAAAAAATGACGTAAATTGATCAAGCAGTTTTACTTTTTTAAATAAAATAACTTTTAAGCGGTTAATGAGAATTCATAGGTATTATCACATAAATCTCGCAATTATGCTGAATTATCTCCCTTGTTTCTTGAGACTATTTAAAAGATGGCGGTGCGAGGCGGTCTGTCCTCAGTTAGCTGTAAAATTTGATTTTCTTATTTAAAAATAAACTTTTATTTATAACCTATCGGTTTGCCAGTGGGGTGACACCTGATTGTGGTGGGGATGTTTCTAGCTCTACTGGTGTGAACAGACAATACTCAAACGTTAGGCACTAATTATAACACGGTCGTTTGCCGGGGAGAGCTACTTAATTCATTGTGTGGCATCAGCCTCACCTGTTTGAACAAACAGTATTCAAAAAAATGTTAGGACATACTTCAATGATGTGGACTTCTTCTTGGTTGTTGTCCAGTTCAGATCATTGTTTCCTGGGGTTGTTCCGGCTGTGATGTCTGTTGGGGGGTTGATTTCTGGCTGTGATGCCACTTAGGTGGTGACAAATGACACGCAACACAGATTTGTAAGAAAAAGAATTTAACTACTTTATTTTACAATATTATACATGAAAAAAAAAAGTTATGAAATTACAAATGATTTCTTTTATGCGTAGCCTAGGCTACCCTTAGCTAATTCTTTGTGCCGGAGGAAGGAGATGCCCCCCCCCTCCTCCTCTTCCTCCTGCGCAACTTGGACATCAAAGTATGTGTGTTTATTGTATGCTAGTAAGTCGAGAAAGAGTACTGTAAAAATGATATTTTTGGAAATCCTTATGTGGACAGGCCGCATCACTCAGCAAAAATATTTGCGTTACTACGCTGGGAGTGATAACTAACAAATAGTGCCACAAATTAATTCACATGGTTTTTGGTATATAATATTTTCTTTCCATTATGGGTACATACGTCATAGATATTTTTTCATATAGGGGTAATTCTGGACAAGCACTGTAAAATTTTATTTTTTAACAAATTTTAAACAAATTTTATTTTCAGAAAATCTGGCAGGCCAGTGATGTGGACATCCAACAAGTTTTTAAAGCAAGGCTTCACAGAAAAAATGATTAAAGCAGTTTGTGATAAAAGGCACCTTTTTTGTTTTCTTTTTTTTTTTAAATGAAGAGTTACAATGAAATCATTGTTATTTCCGTTTCTTTTTTTTGTTATTTTTAATATCTGTTTCCTATAAGAAATGGTAGACAGATGTATGTATATATCGTTTCCACTTTGAAAATAATAAAGTTATTTTTTTATTATGTTTTTGTTGTTTAATTATGATGTGTATCCGGAGAATCATGGGATTATTATGAACTAGCCTGGTTGCTCGGGTGTTTGGAGGTGTGTATTGAGCAAAAAAAAAAAATAAAAAAGAGTGGTGGCAGGCAGGCTTGAACCCGTGACATGAAGGCGGAAAAGAAAGTGAAAGAAAACCTAACATCTTACCGCTACTCCATGACGAATTGAATTTCTCAACTTGCGAATATGTTCGATGCTATACTTATCCATAATTAATTATCAAAATATTATTTGTAAAATGTCTGAAATAGAGGAAAAAAAAAATCATAAATGGTAAAATGACAAAGCTTTTCAACCCTTCAGTGACTTCTTGGACACCCTACTGATCGTGTTTCCGAATGATAAAATCAATTAGATTAGCAGGACCTGTAGAAATTCCATATTGCTGCTGAGCATTCTGTGGATGTTCAATGTGAATGGGGAGTCTGCAATATTATTATATATGACCTCCCTAAAACTGACAACCGGATATCTTTATGCGTCCCATAATATCTGGCATGGTTGTGCAATGCACAAAATAGCACGGGCCATACCTAACATCCTGACTCCACTAATGGGCACCATTAGCATCTTCCACATAAAAACCTCCAGAGATTTACTCCACAAGATAAAAAACATTAATATACATAACAAAATTATACACAGCTTAGATATAACATCATTATACACTAAATGTCCCCATTAAAACATGTTTTGATTTGCTTCATACACACCTAAAAAAAAAAATCAAACATTAACTTAACGGTGTGATACTATAAAGTGGCCCTGAGGTGTATTTGAGCCACTAAGTGCGGAGAGGGGGAATAGACAAAGGAATAGGAAATGGCTTAGAATAAACAAAGAAATAGACAGGAAGTAGCAAACAATAACAATAGAAATCTACAGATAAGACAGGGAAGGGCAGCTCCCGGTAGCCAGGGTGGGGTGGTTGACTTGAGATACAAACGTAGAAGGGACAGTCAGTTGATAACTAGATGCCCTTGACGGCGGATGGGAGTTGATAACGACAACAGTTGGACAGTTTTGAGTCGACTGTGAATCAGAAATAGACGAATTGCGACTGACAGACGAACGTAACATCGATAGAACAGGGGAAAGACACTCACACACTCACAAGTCCAATCGTCAATTATGTGAAACATTGTGTTTTTCCCGTTTGCTTCGTTCCACGATTTATCATATTTCTACTTTTGTGAAATCACGCGTGTATTCCCATCGACAGTCGCCAGCGAGAAAACGACGATCCGGCCATAAGAGGAATAGTCGAACGGAAAATCCACGATAAACGATGTTGAGTCGGCGATCTATCGGGGGCGCACGTCTGGTTACAAACGTTTCCTCTTGACATTTTAATAAAAATTATTAGACTCATAACTGACATGACTTATTTTCAATTTAATAACAAGCAAAATTTCGCTCTTTCTGTGGGTAACCCTCTTAGTGGAGTGTTATATGATAAGGGCTGTTCCCTTTTCATGTAAGTATAAAAATAGAGAATTTAGTTTAAAATGAAAATGAAATAGCAATAGACAAATTCGAACCTCGTAATCTGGGTTTAGAAATAGATTACGTGTGAGAATTTAAAAATGTAAAACAAACTTGTTTAGAATATAGATAAAATATTCAAGAAAAGAATGTGAGCTGTCAAGTTTATGAAATTTTAAATTGAAAGAATGCAGCTTATAAGATAATGTTTTTAACATATTGGATAAATAGGTTACTGAGAAATAGGAAAAGTTTTGGACACGTATGTCCAGAACACGTGAAAGAAGGCACATGTTTTAACATGTGTATGACGTCACAGAAAAATAGAAAGTTCTAGGAATAGAGAAAAACTTTAGTTAGTTAGACAGTCAGTGAGAAAACTCAGGGAGATTCAGTCGTCTAGGAGCGAGACGTCACTTCAAGAAAAAATGTGAGACTTTGAATTCTTGGTGATGGAACACGGCCGTGTGAAGAATAAACCATCAAGTGTTTTTTGTAAAGCTCGTCTTGTGTTTATGATTTTTATACAAAGGTAAAGTCCAATTGTATTATATATTTGTGTTATATGTCTTTATATACACATCATCATGTCCGAACTGTCTGAACACTATATCCCTTCACTCAAAGAGCTTTCTTCTTCTTCCATTCAACACAATTAAGGAATGAACTTTTAATATATAAGAATCTCTTATAACATGAACAATCTATCTAAGTCTCTTCCAACATATCTCTCTAAGACTCATCTTTTAATAAATATCTCTCACTAAGAACAAACACTCTTCTAATAAGACTCTAAAACTCTCTAAAACTATCCTCTCTCTCATTAAGACCCCCTATATAACAGGAGTATTAGCTGGTCTTTTCTTAGAATCTTGTCCTTTCAATTTCAAATTTAGTCTACCTCCAAACACAGAATATTTTAGATACTTTGACGACATTTTAATTTTTCTTCCTGAAAACACGCACATAAATAACATTCAAGACAAATAAGACTCGGTCGAACCACCCATAAAGTTCACCTATGAAACAGAAAACAATCACTCATTACCTTTCCTTGACATACGTATGTTAAAATCCAATAATAAACTATCCTTCAAAGTTCACCGCAAAACTACACACAAAAATGATTTAATACATTTCTATCCATATCATAATAATAAAATAAAAACAAGTATGATAATTGGTTGCTTCCTACGTGCATTCAGAATTTGCAATCCAGAATATACCTCACAAATGCTTTAAAAACTTTGCAATATCCCACATATTTTATAATGCTAAGAAAAAAGCCACACAAATATTTTCCAGGATAAATAAGCAAAAACCATATACACCAGACATTTCTCTCATGAAGACATCTTTTACCTACCTACCTACCTACACACACACACACACACACACACACACACACACCAATAATACAATAATTTGCAACACTTTAAACAAACTAGGAATTCCAATCATACAAACTACATCACAAACTATAAAACTTTAAAACAAAAAGCGGGTTTGTATTACTGTACACATAGATTCGAAAAAGTTGTCCAAAAACAAATATATAACAAATAAATGTTATCAAAGGCAAAATAAGTTACTTTTCTGCCAAACTGGATATATTTTGTTTTTATTCAAATTAACATGTTTATTAAGCTCGAAAAACATAGTGTTTACCGATGTATTGGAAAATTCAAAATGGCGCCCAACTCTCTCTTTAACACGGTAAGTTCGGGAAAAGGTGTTATAAATAATAAGCTAGACAAAATACTGTTAGAAATTTGCTCAATATATGTTACCGTGACATAACTTGATATATATTCGGTGGTTTTTTAATAGTATTTTATCTAGTTTATTATTTATAACACGTTTTCCCAAACTTACCGTGTTAAAGAGAGAGTTGGGCGCCATTTTGAATTTTCCAATACATCGGTAAACACTGCATGCTTTTCGAGCTTAATAAACATGTTACATTGAATAAAAACACGAAAATATATATCCAGTTTGGTAGAAAAGTAACTTATCTTGCCTTTGATAACATTTATTTGTTATATATTTGTTTTTTGACAACTTTTTCGAACCTGTGTGTACAGTAATACAAACCTCAAAAAGCATCTCCGGAACAAATCAATTTCTAATGCATATACACTGTTCATTGCTAAAATTACCATCATAGATATGTTGGTGAAACTCAACGTAGATTAGACAAAAGACTCCATGAATATAAGAGATATAGGAAATAGCAATTCTCTGAATTCATTATTCTCTCGTTCATTGCAGCATAGTCACTTCTGATTGATATTTAGGTTAAAAATATGCAAAAGAAATAATTATCTGCGGTGATTTTCGATGGTACATCTTCTTTTATCGTAAAATTGAACTCCTTAATAATAAAATATTGAAATAAAATGGTGATGTACAGTCTTGAACACGGGATCTTTCATATAAAAATAAAATCTTTCACAACGCTATGATTTTTTTTTTTGTTTTTTTTTTGAATTTCCAACATTTTTTTCAACATGGAACAAAGTAATTCATTTCATTACATCAAAATATCTTTTCAAATATTGTACTGGTATTTTACTTAATTTCATTCACCCAGAAGTCTTAGAATACAAACGAAACATTGATAAACTTGGTTGGTTTCATTTTTATCTTTCTCTCTCTCTCTCTCTCTCTCTCTCTCTCTCTCTCTCTTTGTCTCTCCCTCCTTGTTTGTCTGTCTGTCTCTCTCAAATTGGTTAAAGGAAAAATTATTCTCAACTCGCATTTAGGTAAAAATGCACTTTCGTAAATAATTGAATTATCGCAAAAACAAATAACATATATGTGTGTGTGTGTGTGTGTGTGTGTGCTTGTGTGTGTATATTAACCGCGAGACTGGGAAAATACCAGGTTGGAATTTCACGCAGGATAGTCTTGTCTCGATGGGGTAAACGGGGCTCCTTAAGAGAAGGCAACTTGTGTAAGTCGAAAGAAAACTTAAACATACAACTTACAGCTGAAATAACTACCGGTCATCTTGCTTCTGCTTGTCACTGGATCATGCGCACACATACATACATACATACACACACACAGCAATCTTTTCTTCATAATTTCTCGTTTTAATTGTTTAAATTCTGACCTCGTGTTTACTCAAAAAAACAAAACAAAACACACACACACACACACACACACACACACACACACACACACACACACACACACACACACACGCACGCACGCAAAATGGCGTTTCTTGGAAAGAAACCCAAGCATATTGGTCGCTGCAAAATGAGAAAATAAAATTCAAATACTTCAGACTATTAAACAAAACAAAGTTTGGAGTAAGGTCAACATTCCCACAGGTGACATTTTTTATTATGAACCCACCCCAAATATAAATGGATTCAAGGATTTTTATTCATAGTTAATACTTTGTTTTGACAGCGGGGCGCATAAAAAATAGGGGCGAGATGTATGGAAATGTAGGCGTGGTGTTTGAGAATAAGGTAGCAAGGTTTATGAGAATGGGGGAGTGGCGTTTGTGAATAAGGAAGTGGTGTATAAGGAATAGGGGCGTGGCGTTTGCGAAAAAAAGTAACGGGCATATTAGAAATATAGAGCAGGGGGTTATGAGAGTGGGGCGTGGCGTTTCTAAATAGAGGACGGTTTGTATTGGAAATACAAGGGGTGGAGCGGAACGGATGAGAATAGGAGGCAGATCTTAAGAAATACAAGCACAGTGAACAGTTATGGAACTCGGAACCTAGTGATTTATTTCGAGGTAAAAAAAGAAACAACAAATACAGGCGTTTATTTATTTATTTAATTTTTAAATCTGCAACAAAGCTTTCTCATTGAAGGCAGCTGTTCACATTTAAAACTTGGCGCCTTTACATACGATTTCCACATTCAGAACCATCAAGCTGTACTGGTTTTATCCATCAAATACTTATAAACTCGTCGTGAGCATGCGCATATATTTACACTATATATAATCATGTAGAAAAATACAAAAACAATAATAAAAAGGAACGCTTAGAGAGCACACAACTCCGCCATGGTTCTAAAAATACCCAATAATCGGTGTATAAAAAAGTAAATGACACAAGTTTACAAAAATATTAAAATTAAATAAAGTGAGAATCGCAATTTTCGACGCACGGTTAAAATTATATAAAGAGTGGCATTTTGTTAAGTGCAAAATCGGGTTAGAACTACACGTATCTAACATCAACCAAGATGGCTGCCGGAAGAACACACGATGTCGAGTCTTCTATGTATTTTTTTTTTTTTTTTTTTAGACATTATATTGTCATGCAATCTTTCTTTCTAAGCAAAGAATTTAAAAAATTTTCTGAGTAGTGTGTGTATATATAATTTATTCCAAATTGAAAGATATTCAAAAGATTAGAATCATTGAATTTGTTGATAGTGCTCAAAGAGCAGGTTTAAATTTTTATTTTTCTTCATGTAAATATGGTTGTACGAGGGGCATGCAATAAGTAATGCTCCTGACCCACTTCCAGTTGTCTGATCTAGCTGAAATTTAGCAGGTGCAATGATTTTTATCTCTACGGTTTATGTGGCAAATTACAGCTCTGAACTAATTGTGGTTTCTGTTTTACAGGTGTTTGAACTGAGTCAGGTGTGAAATGGAGCCTGTTGAATGTTGAGCAGTGATCCAGTTTTTGTATTTGAAAGGACGCACACCACAGGAGATTTTTGATGAAATGAAAGAAACTTATGGTGATAATGCCCCATCATATGACCTTGTAAAACGCTGGCATCATGAATTCAAACATGGCCGGAAGTCTGTGGAAACAGCGCCCAGTCCTGGAAGCCCCCCCCCCCCTTCTGCCGTTGATGAGGCATCTGTCCGTCAACTTGAGGCTGCCATTTTGGAAGCATTATTATTATATTTGGAATGCATTATTATTCGCCAAATTGTCGAAGATGTCAAGATTAGTACAGGGTCTGTGGAAACTATCATTCATGACCATATGCATAAGGTGTCTGCCAGATGGATTCCCAGGTTGCTCACACCATTCCAGATGCAAGAACGCGTCGAGTGCTCGAGAATGAATTTGGAGATGTGCCAAGAAGATGAGTCAAAGTTTTTCAAAAGACTGATTACACAGGATGAAACCTGGGTCCATCACTATGATCCAGAGACCAAAGCCCAGTCAATGCAGTGGAAGCACTTGGACTCACCACCTCCAAAGAAGGCAAAGGTGTAGCCCTCTGCTGGCAAAGTCATGTTCACAGTCTTCTAGGACCAGGACGGAGTAGTAATGACAGATTTCCTGGCAAAGGGTACCACAATTACAGGAGCCTATCATGCTTCACTTTTGAGGAAATTAAGGGAATCTATCAAAAATCAAGAGGCGGGGCAAGATCAGCAAAGGTACCCTTTTCCTGCAGGACAACGCTCCGGTCCACAACTCGCATGTCGCCAGATCAGACGCACAGACGTGTGGTTATGAAAACCTCCCCATCCTCCCTACTCCTCTGACCTTGCACCCTCTGACTTTCAACTCTTCCGTCATGAAGTTGTTTTTGAAAGGAAAGCGTTTCCCAGATGATGCAGCCTTTATTTCTGAAGTCATGTCGTGGTTGGAGGACCAACCTGGGGTGTTCTACAAAAACAGTCTCCAGAGCTACATCAAACGATGGGAGAAATGCATAACTCTGGGTGGTTCCTATGTAGAGAAAGACTAATAACTGTGCCAAGTTTCGTTGCTCTACTACTATGGGAAGTGGATCAGGGGCATTACTTATTGTACGCCCGTCGTATCTTGCTACGATGTGCAGACCGTTTCGTTCATAATTGATCCCATCAGGTAAGAAAAATTCCGACAATCAAGAAAAGTTTAAGAACTTTTTTTAATTTTAGAGGAGAAAAATATTTTACTTATAGATTAGAAGGTTGGACCTTGTAGAACAGCACATGACCAGTAACATACCGCAGTCAGCAGAGAAAATGGCATTAAAAAAATGACATTTAAAAAAAATTACATAAAAAAATAACATTTCAAAAAAAAAAATTACAGTTGATATTTAAAAAAAGGTCATTCATGATATTAAGAAAAAAGTCATTCATAAAAAAATGACATTTCAAAAAAAAAAAAAAAAATGACATTTAAAAAAATGACATTTCTCCCCCCCCCAAAAAATGACATTTAAAAAAATGACATTAAAAAAGACATTTAAAAAATGATGACATTAAAAAAATGGACATTTAAAAAAAAAAAAAATGACATTTCCAAAAAAATCACATTTAAAAAAAGGACATTTAAAAAAAATAATTTTCCAAGGAATGACATTTAAAAAAATGACATTTCAAAAATATGACATTTAAAAAAAACATTAAAAACATGACAGTTCAAAGAAATGACATTAAAAAAATGGCATTTCAAAAATATGACAGTTCAAAGAAATGACATTAAAAAAATGGCATTTCAAAAATATGACAGTTAAAAGAAATGACATTAAAAAAATGGCATTTCAAAAATATGACAGTTCAAAGAAATGACATTAAAAAAATGGCATTTCAAAAATATGACAGTTCAAAGAAATGACATTAAAAAAATGGCATTTCAAAAATATGACAGTTCAAAGAAATGACATTAAAAAAATGGCATTTCAAAAATATGACAGTTCAAAGAAATGACATTAAAAAAATGGCATTTCAAAAATATGACAGTTCAAAGAAATGACATTAAAAATGGCATTTCAAAAATATGACAGTTCAAAGAAATGACATTAAAAAAATGGCATTTCAAAAATATGACAGTTCAAAGAAATGACATTAAAAAAATGGCATTTCAAAAATATGACAGTTCAAAGAAATGACATTAAAAATGGCATTTCAAAAATATGACAGTTCAAAGAAATGACATTAAAAAAATGGCATTTCAAAAATATGACAGTTCAAAGAAATGACATTAAAAAAATGGCATTTCAAAAATATGACAGTTCAAAGAAATGACATTAAAAATGGCATTTCAAAAATATGACAGTTCAAAGAAATGACATTAAAAAATGGCATTTCAAAAATATGACAGTTCAAAGAAATGACATTAAAAATGGCATTTCAAAAATATGACAGTTCAAAGAAATGACATTAAAAATGGCATTTCAAAAATATGACAGTTCAAAGAAATGACATTAAAAAAATGGCATTTCAAAAATATGACAGTTCAAAGAAATGACATTAAAAATGGCATTTCAAAAATATGACAGTTCAAAGAAATGACATTAAAAAAATGGCATTTCAAAAATATGACAGTTCAAAGAAATGACATTAAAAATGGCATTTCAAAAATATGACAGTTCAAAGAAATGACATTAAAAAAATGGCATTTCAAAAATATGACAGTTCAAAGAAATGACATTAAAAATGGCATTTCAAAAATATGACAGTTCAAAGAAATGACATTAAAAAAATGGCATTTCAAAAATATGACAGTTCAAAGAAATGACATTAAAAAAATGGCATTTCAAAAATATGACAGTTCAAAGAAATGACATTAAAAAAATGGCATTTCAAAAATATGACAGTTCAAAGAAATGACATTAAAAAAATGGCATTTCAAAAATATGACAGTTCAAAGAAATGACATTAAAAATGGCATTTCAAAAATATGACAGTTCAAAGAAATGACATTAAAAAAATGGCATTTCAAAAATATGACAGTTCAAAGAAATGACATTAAAAATGGCATTTCAAAAATATGACAGTTAAAAGAAATGACATTAAAAAAATGGCATTTCAAAAATATGACAGTTCAAAGAAATGACATTAAAAAAATGGCATTTCAAAAATATGACAGTTCAAAGAAATGACATTAAAAAAATGGCATTTCAAAAATATGACAGTTCAAAGAAATGACATTAAAAAAATGGCATTTCAAAAATATGACAGTTCAAAGAAATGACATTAAAAATGGCATTTCAAAAATATGACAGTTCAAAGAAATGACATTAAAAAAATGGCATTTCAAAAATATGACAGTTCAAAGAAATGACATAAAAAAAATGGCATTTCAAAAATATGACAGTTCAAAGAAATGACATTAAAAAAATGGCATTTCAAAAATATGACAGTTCAAAGAAATGACATTAAAAAAATGGCATTTCAAAAATATGACAGTTAAAAGAAATGACATTAAAAAATGGCATTTCAAAAATATGACAGTTCAAAGAAATGACATTAAAAAAAATGGCATTTCAAAAAAAAAAATGATCTAGACTGTAGAATGTAATTTAGTATTTCCGAGTCCAAAGATGATCGGTAAGATATCTATAGTAGAACGGGATTGACCCTTCGTCTATATATTAATATGATAGTGTCTGGTATTTTGTGTGTCATTCTTACATAAATAATTTTACCAAGAATTCTTCCTAAATTTTGGTTTCGGTTTCGATTATAGCTGAAGGAACTTAAGTTTATATACAGGGTGGTCAAAAAGTCAGGTAACATGTTAAAGGTAGAAAAAACAATATGATCCATTATAATCTCTATTCGTTTAATATTATTTGTTTAAATATTTGAGTGTAATACATAAACTACCCCCCTGATTTCTGGCTTTGGGGCTATGTAAAGGATAGCGTTTATGGCAAGAAGCCTGATACAATAGTGTCTTTAAAGTTATTTATTGAAGAGGAGATTGCGCGGATATCAGCTGACATTATTACACGTGTTGCACAATCAGTGGTTAATCGCTGCCAGCGATTGATAGAGAGAAATGGACGACAATTAACAAAATAAACATATTTCATGTTTGTTTCATTTTATATTTCAATGTATGGTACTTAAATATACGTGTATTGCTAATATCGTTTTTCTTTAAAATGTTACCTGACTTTTTGACCATCCTGTATATATATATATATATATATATATATATATATATATATATATATATATATATATATATATATATATATATATTCTTCATTAGTTTTGGTTCTGGTTTCAATTCAAGCTGATGCACCTAAGTCATATGGATATATTATTTTATTCTTGAAATCATGATTTTATCATGTATAAGAATCGATAGAAAATTGATTTTATAATAATATATTCGAAATCTGCATGAATTAAAAAATCATATTTAGCATATTTTACGACCAGGCTACGCCAGCTATCCTTGCTAGCTTAGATAAATACATTTGCAGTTTTAACAAAAGAGCTGCAATAATATGAGAGCGTCTCCATTCACGCTGAACATACACAGAATGCCAACATCAACATAATACATATGAAAGAGTTCGCTGTGAAATTTCCACAGATTCCGCTAGTTGTTATAAATGTATTTACATATTTTACACCGAAAACTTCAAACCGAAAGAGGGTTATTTTCAATGACTCTTTCTCCATAATGTTATTAATTAAAACAGACATTGTCAATCAGAATAATTATAAAAAAAGTTATAAATATATTTACACATTTTAAACTTGAAAAGAGTTAGAAATGAAGTAAGTCACATTTAATCGTCAAACCCGGTGAATTGGTAACGGTAAGAGGACTTCCAATCAAGAGCGTTTTATACTCCAACTCTCTTGGAAAATAATTAATCGAAACATTGTTAATCAGAATAATTACACACATGTTATTAATTTATTTACATGTATAAGAGATTGAAAAAGAGCCAGGAATGAAATGATTCACATTAAATAGTTGAACCCAATGAATTGGAGGACTTCGGATTGAGATAGATCTATCTCCCTCTGCTCCCTGTATGACGTTATTAATCAAAACAGACTCGGTCCATCAGATTAATTATAAAATTGTTATAAATTTATTTACACTTTTTAAACCGAAAAAAGCCATGAATGAAATAATTCATATTAAATATTTGAACCCAGTGAATTGGATAACGGTAAGAGGACTTCTGACTGAGAGAACGGCAATTTTTACGACTCTCTTTATAAAATTATTAATCAAAGCAGAAACTCTTCATCAGATTAATTATAAAAAGGTTATAAATTTATTTACATATATTAAATGTGTAAATAGCTGAAAATAAAAACGTATTAAATACGTGAACCCAGTGAATTGGATAGCGGTAAACGGACCAATGGCTGAGAGAGATATATATCTTCTCCGATTCTCTCCATAAAATTCTTTATCAAAGCGAAACCTGTTGATCTGATTAAATATAAAAAGTTATAAATCGATTTACATGTTCAAAATTTGAAAAAGCCAGGATTTAAATGGCTCATTTAAAAAAAAAAGAAAATCAAACATCATTGTTTATATTAGTTAAAAAAATATGAGCATGGTATTAAAATATTTCAGTCTTTAACATAGTATGGAGTTGGCGTATAAGCCGTGAGCGTTTTTTTTTTTTTTTAATTTTTTTTTAAATTTAAAAGCTTGAGTGCATTTACCCAGACTTCCTGCTTTGAAAGAGGACCGCACTAAACGGTAGGCTAACCTAAAGACCTCGCCAAATGAAAAAGACTTTTTCAGCAATATTATCTCTTGGATCCATATTTTTTTATGCATTTTAATTATTTTTTAGACAAATGCTCATTTGAATTTTGGACTGAGAAAGGATATTTTCTCCGACTCTCTCTTCATAACAGTAATTGTTAATCAGAATAATTATAAAAAGTAATACATATATTTACATATATTATTTTTATTGGAATTCATTATTGAGATGAGTATTATTTATATTAATTTTTTTTTAATTTATTGCGGACTATTATTCTCATCTTTATTAGTTGTTGTTTCACGACGTTTCGGCCAACTATTCCTCTGACCTTCGTCAGGTGGTAACCCCGACGGGATAGGAACTCCGAATCTCCTAACTGCGTTCTCCGCACTCACTGACATCGGTAGTTGTTGTCGTCTCACCACGTTTTTGGGCAAGTAAGTCTCTGGATGGATGGCAGTGATTGCTGAGAATGCAATCAGGAGATTCAAAGTTCCCATCCGTCGCGGTTACCACCTGACGAAGGCCAGAGGAATAGTTGACCAAAACGTCGTGAAACAGCAACTAATAAAGAAGAGAATAATACTCCGCAATAAATAAAAATAATAATATATATATATTTACATATTTTAAACTTGAAAAGAGTATTTTATATAAATCATTTATAAATTATATAAATTATTTTAATTTATTTAAAAAATTACTTTAATTAATAAATTAATTATTTATGTAAAAAGATAATTAAAAAAAATAATATATATTTATAAAAGAAAATAATCAGTTTTAAGTCTAAGTAATCAGTCTTCCGCTAAAGCTATACCGTTTTGTGCGGACCACTTTCGAAGCAGGAAGTTGTCTGTCCGGGGAAATATGCGCTTTCCCCAAGATCTTTGAAAAGCCAGGCATTCAGAAAATATGTAAGAACAGCAATTTCTGGTACTTGTACAGTTTAAGCAAGACATTAAAAAAAAAAAAAAAAAAATGAAAATATCGAAAAAACGTTATATTGTATATATCCGTTATGGAATAAAGTTCCCCAGAAAAAAAAATTCACTTAATTTGATCAAGTAGTTTTAAAAATTTTTTTTTTATACTGAAAAAACAATTTATCATGATACCGATCAAAAGGTAGTTATGTTTCGATTTTTAAGTAGAAAAGCTATTAATTTGAATGGAGAGGGGGTGTCGGCGCTTTACACTGAATTATCTCCCCGCGGTGTGTTCTAAAAATCCAACATGGCTACCTTCAGCGCGCTGTCATAAAAACGTGTTTTTCCGCCGTGAAAAAAAAAAAAAAAAAAAAAACAACAACAAAAAAGCTGCTCGATCAAATTAAGTAAATTTTTTTTTTCAGAGAACTTCAGTCGATAACGGATACGGGCAATATAACTTTTTTTTTTTTTCGATATTTTCATTTTTTACTGTCTTGATTAAACTGTACAAGTATCCAATTTATTATGGTTCTTTTCACATTTAGGTATGTTTATAATGTTCATTAACTATTTTTGGAGGGTGGTGATGGTGGTGGTGGTGGTTCCTTTCAGACCCCTAAAATAGAATATCACGTAAACAAAATTGCCTATTTTCGAGATATTTTGCCTTTTTTAAGATGGGGTGAGGGGATATAATAATAATAATAATAATAATAATAATAATAATAATAATAAGTAATAAGAAGCTAATGGTCCTAAAACAGCTCGGTGTCGAGTTGGGGGTTGTGACATGTACCGAGAATGTTTCAAAGTATCGTTTAACGTTTGGTTTTGCGCTTAAAAAAAAAGAAGGGTACTTATGCATTATAAGGAACGTGCGGTTTATGGAAAACACCGCAATATGCCGAATAAAAGTTACAATAAAAAATATTATTTCTGTCAGTACCAAGCTAATTTAATGAAAAATTAAAAAAAAAAAAAAAAATGAAAACAATTTTAATGAGATGAGGATTTATTATTTATATTATTCGAATTTTTCGGACTACTGTTCTCATCTTAGGCGTTACTTAGGACTTTTATCCAGTCATGGTTGACGGAACAAGAGCATGCTACCGCTGTGAATTTAATAAAAGGCTCCGTTCGAAATTCCGTGCAGATTGCCCGAGTTTGACGGAAAGATTACCAAATTCGACAGAAAGATTCCAGAGTTCGACACGATACATCGACTGAAACATTGTGAAAATGACACTTAAATGGGAACAGTAGTCCAAAAAAATCCAATTAACACGAATAATTTTATGGGATTTAACATTCTAAAACCATAGAAATAAAACTTTGTGACAAACGCTCACAGCTTCTTTGCCAACCCAATAATTTTTAAACCAATCGATATATTGGTATATACAAACTATGGAAGCACATACTTGCAAATTTATAAAAAAAACCCTTTTCCGACACAGGAATTCGTATTAAGGTTTACGCGATCTTCTGTGCATAAAAAAGCAACTTCGGTGACAAAGCATTATCAAAAATGACAATAATAATCCCGCCATAATATCGTAATCGCCATTTTGTTTAAAATTCTTATCGCAAGCAGAGCCACAATGTAGAAAATGGGGGGAAAAAGCAAAAAACACCAAACTGGTGCTGAAAGAGACAAAATATTTGAATGTGTTTGTCTCCAAGAAAAATGTCTTTGAAAGTAACGCACATGCACGCGCGCGCACACACACACACACGCACACACACACACACACACACACACACACACACACACACACACACACACACACACACACACACACACACACACACACACACACACACACACACACACACACACACGTGCAGCTGCGGATTCCCGTTTTCTATTTACAAAATTTTAGTTAAGGTTTTCTCTTTTCATCCTCATGTAGTTAAATTCTCTTTTATAGTTGAAGTCTTTTGAGAAATCGGCTCATGCAAGTGCTCGGTCTATTTCTTTACAACAATTTTAATAAAGGCTTTTTCCCCTGGTCCTTATATAAATGAATTCTCTTTTGTAATCATAAACGTTTTAGAAGTCGGATTATGTCGGTGCTAAATCTGCGCTAGGTTAAATTATTATTATTTTTTTTTCCGGGAATTAAAACTGCATACTTTATTTTTTTCACATTTTTTTTTTATTCAAAGTTTTTTTAGACTATATATATATATATATATATATATATATATATATTGACCTTCAAAACTGAAATATTGTCGATACCCGTTTCCTTCCCCTTTATTATTTCCTACCCCACCCCTTTTTTTTCGTATTTCTTATAAAACACTTCTCCAAAATACTAACAACCATTTCTATAAGGTCTGACGAAGCTGTTGGATCGTAACACGGTCCAACATCCGAAACATATGTAACCAAACAGATAAAACGGTAACAAAAAAATAAAACACATATTTGCTCTGCAACAGTATTGAGCACTCTCTTCAGACTTTTACTAATTACCAGTTTTACCAAATATATATATATTTATTTTTACATGGGGGGGGGATCACCACTTATCAAGGCCCAGAGGCCACTCGAGGATAAGGGTTAATGGGTATGCATTAGTCATTGTGATTTTAGCGTAGTAAACATTAGTGGGAATTTTATAACTTGGATTACTTGGGGGGCGGTTCAATAAGAACTTGTTTACGTTGGACTTGAAGACAATCAGATAGTAGTCAGGTGGAAAGCAGACAAACGGAATAGAGTTCCACAGGCGTGCAGATCTATTGTTAAAAAACAAAGAATGCCAGATAGAATGCATAATGTTAATTTGCATGACTGTTGATGCTCTATTTCAAATATTGAGCACTTTTTAGGATTAGACTATAAAATATTAATTTGGATACTAATATAATTCGAGCTTTGACCACACACACACACACACACACACACACACACACATACACACGCACATATATATATATTTATAGTCATCCACATACAGTACTGTTTCGCTGTTTCACAGCTCATCAGTGCGACTAGACAGGCAACTGCCTGAAGCCAGGATCGAAACCCGACCGCCCAAATGACAGTCCAAGGCTTCTCACCAGTACGCTATACGGCTGCTGCTGTGTGGGTAATGAATTAACGATGTTTTGACATCGTCCAAATGCCTCCGCTCGATTTGTTTACACAAAGAGCGTCGCTTAATACGCTAATGTATCACTTCCTAATATGCTCAAACCATGATAGAGAGCATTATATATATATATATATATATATATATATATATATATATATATATGGAATTTGGTCGAAAAATGAGTGAGCGGCGAAGCTTTAAAGCAGTTCTAAACGACTAAAACTGCCACTTAATAACCATATATTCAAATATGAATGATTTACCAAAAAACATATATTCAAACACTACGGTAGTGTTTGAATGATATATTTGTATTTTAATTTATTAAAATATTCTTATAGACTTTAATTATAATATTATGCTTGCAGATAAGATTACTATATTAATATTAATATGTTTTAATTAGTTAATCTTATTATATTGATATTAATTAATTAATCTTATACTATTACGACTCGTATAAATATTTTATCAGTTTTAATTTTCAAATCTTTTATTCTCCTTTCTTTTCCTTTATTAATAAAGATGTGATCTTTTCAAATTTCAATTTTGGAAATTAATTTCCTCCATTTCATTGTGTGGCACATTGAAGAAGCTCCCTTTTGGAGGAGCTAGGGCTTTTACATTAATAAAACTTATGCCTAACTTATGCCTGCCTATGCTCCTGGGGAGGGGAGAAAGAAAGGCGTGGTTATTGAAAAAAACAAAAACAAAACAAAACAAAACAAAAAAACCCAAAACATGGCGGCTTCAGTAACTGTTGCCAATCAGGTATGATTCGAGCCAACAATGACAGTTGTTTATAATATTAAACCAAGTAAAACGATTTGAAATCCCAGATTCAGAAGGTCAAACCCCCAAAAAACTTGTCATCAAGGTCTACAAAAACTAAAAAAAGTTCACATGTTATGTATGAATTACACGTGTCACGTCGGTACAGCGGAAACGAAACCAGCTTTGAACACTAGTTTCGGTTTCGATTCTAGCCGATGGCACCCGAATACTTTTTTTTTTTTCACTTTTGAAATCACGACTCTATAAGAATATATACGAAATCTGGACAAATTAAAATATCATATTTAGACGTATTTTACGCCCGTGTAAAGCCAGCCTCCCGCTAGTATCCATATATATTAATTATTTCATGTATTTTTATGCTTTTACATTTGGCTCAGATAATTTTTATAAATATTATTTCTTTAATATTTATAATATACTTTAATTTTACAATCTTGGATCATTCTGGTAAATTTAATTGTGATTTTTATTTTATTATATATTCTTTCCTTATAACGTCTCCTTTGAAGTTTTGTTCTCTCTTGGAATAAATAATATCGTTGAAATTCAAAATATTAGTTAAATGCGCGTTTCTTCATGTTTATTTATTGTATAATTTTTCTTTTATATGTGTATATGTACTGTGTGCATGTGTGTATGTGAGTAGTTATATGTAAATATATTTAAAACTGACGTGGCACCTTCTCATTGGCTATACATCCTCCTCCTTCCTATTCCTTTCCCCTCTCTCGTGCATGCGCATCACTTTCACTGCACCGAGGAAAACTGAAGGATCGATAGAAAATTATGTACATGTAAAAAAAAAAAAGTGTCTTCATGATAATATTTTGTATTCCTGCACGTCACCAATAGAAAACGAATAAAGAAAAGTTATAAACTTTTAGACTATGTATATATATATACATATACATACATATGTCAGGTCATGTCATATGCTACTGGTACCATGTAACCCAGTACTACCTGCCTCATGGTCGGGTCATCGGCGACTAAATTCATTCCCCAACCAGACTTGTTTGGTGAGGAGGGCGGCTAGTCTCACTGAAGGATTAAAAACAAGACCTTTCAAAGGGCGACTGAACCCTTTTCGGGGTAAACGGCCAACTAGCATCAAGTGAGTTTGTGTGTATGTATGTGTGTGTGCCGGGGTAGCGAGGGCTCCCGTAAGCCGTGGTGAAGGCAACCTTTCTAGGGGAAGCAAATCTCTGATTTAAAAAAAACCTAAAGCGGGAGACCAGAACCCGCATTAAGTTGGTCTGCAGTTTAACTTGTTGCTGGCTATCTTGCTCTTGCTTGTTGTTAGATCTCAACATTTTGAACCGAGAGAGAGACTAAGCTGTCGTACAAAGCTAAGACTCTGTAACATTATCTGTGTATAGATACTCCCTTAGGCATTTGTCTATTAAAATGGTCCTGTGGTGATAGAAGTCACGTTTGGACTAATGGACTTTAGGTGTCAGAGGGAGTGGCACTACTCTGAAAAGACCTTGCAATCATCATATATATATGTACATGTATATATATGTCTATGTATAAATCTATATACATATATATATGTATATGTATATATACATATATATATGTATATGTCTTTATATACATGTATATATAGGTATATGTATATATATGTATATATATGTATATATACATGTATATATATGTATATATACATGTATATATATGTATCTATACATGCATGTATATGTATATATATGCATGTATGTATGTGTATATGTACATATACAGGTATATATATGTATATGTAAATATATATACATATATATGTATATATATACATATATATGGATATGTATATATATATGCATACATATACATATATATGC
>NC_136505.1:99938254-99985754 GCF_053919585.1 Euprymna scolopes
TATATATATGCATATATGCATATATATGTATGTGTATATATACATATATATATATGTATATATGCATATATATATGTATGTGTATATATACATATATATATCTATATATGCATACATATATGTATGTATATATACACATATATATATGTATGTGTATACATATATATATATGTATATATACATATACACATATATATGTATATATACATGTATATATGTATATATATGTGTTTATATCTTCCGCTTGTATCAAGCAATATATTTCGCATACAATTAAGCTGAGTGCACTTTACGTACTTAATAATTAAACATCCGAAAACGTTTTATTAAAATAGTCTATTGGTCATGTACGCCTTTAATTGGAATGTTATGTCCATACGGAACCGTTATCGAAAAAAAAAACACTACTTTAGGAAACCAACCACATAAATAACCCAAATGATTACTTAACACTTCAACCAGGGAATTAAATGCACTGAAAACTCCACAAGGATGAATAAATATTTGCTATTTATGCACCCATTTACATGTCGACAGTCTAAAGATCGAACCGCTTGAACTAAACATATTAAGTATTAGAGAAAGATTTAAAAAATAAAAAAAATTACAACCATCGAAAATAAGTTTATATATATATATATATACACACACATTTCCACAATAATTACCCCAAACATCACTCTATAGTAAAAATATAACTAACAATACACCACGTTTATTTAAATCTTATTAATAGGCCTATATGTCTATTTAAAATAACTACTAACTATAGATCTTATATATAAACAAACAAATAAGTAAATAAATAAGGAACCTGAAAAACTAAAAACAAATGAAAGAAGGAAAAAATAGCGAAGAATAAAAAAATCAAATTAATATGTAAAAAATAATTAAAATAAAAATAAAAACACACCACTAGAAAGTAGTCAGCAGTAAAGAAAGGACAAACATAAAACAACCTAGCATATAGGTAGTAGCGACAATAGGAATGTAAAAGTACTTTAGATCAAAGCAAGAACAGTAACCGCCTGACCAATAGGATTCTTACACCTCCCAACTGTCAACAGCTTAATCGCATGAAACGGTACTCCCCTCCCTCTCACCTCTACTCTTAAAACTAGAAAACTAAAAACAAATAAACGAATAAGAAAACGAGAGGTAAAAACTTGATAAATAAAATTAGCACTTGTCAAAAGATAATTAAAGTCATCACCAATAAAAGATATGCAACCATAAAAATAACCTAAGATATGGGAAATTTTAAATCAAGGACAATAAATAACCGCCAATCCAAAACAATCACCTAACACCTCCCTACTAATGACAACTTAAATAGAGGAAACAGCATTCCCCCTTCCCCTCATCATATCTCTAAAAAGGTTGCACACAAATATCTTATAAAAAACCAATGTAATCTTTACACCCGTTTCAATATCAATTCTTGTTTTGATCTGATGAAGAGTTGTCAATAAATTGAGACTTCACTGGAAAATGTATGCACATTTGTAACCAATAATGTTTGTATAATAAACAGATTATATATATATATATATATATATATATATATATATATATATATATTTAAGTAGAATGTGTAGAAAGCGGTAGAATGCAGAGGTAACGGGAAGACACAAACTGAAGCAGGTGAGAAAGTTTTATTAATACAACTTACAAATACATGTGTACATATTCATATATTTCTTATACACATTATATTAATATTTGTACAGTGGTCACCTGGGAAAATCTGTCGGGGTGTATATCCGTGTTATATAATATTTCGAGAAAGATCTCTTCGTCAGATATTTATTTGATTTTTGTTCAAATGTGCTGTCTACACATTCTATTTAACTACATACTATACAATGCTTCAAGCAAACTACATCCATCTCATATATATATATATATATATATATATATATATATATATATATATATATATATATATCCACATTAAACTCATAACCCTTAACTTAGAAACAATCTATAATTTATAGCGTATCAGTCCACGCAATTCATTTGCTTCTTTCTAGTGACTCCTGTCGATAATTTCATTTTAAAGTCATTACTTGTCTATTTCAGTTGACCCCTTTTTTCTGCCTTAATTCTTGCACCACTTTAACGTTATTTCGTCTAGGTCATTGTGACATTGCCTTTTCTATTCTAAAAATAACTCAATCACCGTTCATCTTTTCTGTTTTTTTACTCATTTTAAAAAAATCGGCCCCGGCAGATGGGTTTTAAAATCTCTCCATTTCTTCATTCTACGCAGAATTTATCTTTCTTTTAATGAACTCACTCTTTTTTCTTTGTATCCATTTGTGAATATATATATATATATATATATATATATATATATATAATGTATGTATGTGTGTGTGTGTGTGCGTGTGTGTGTTTATGTCAACCTCAGGGATTTTTATTTAAATCATTACAGGTTGTTTAAATTGACAGGACAATAAAATTATCCTGCCAATCTCATCAGACAATCTAAGCCGAAACATTTTGGCGCAGATTGTCTGACAAGATCGGCAAGATAATTTTATCGTGGCTACCGAGAAAGAAAGCCGATGCATATGACAGCGTAACACCACTTCCTGATTAAGTTATAGGTATAGACAGCTTCCGGTATTCAACCACGTGGTTATGCTAACAGGCATAAAAAATATGGCTACTACCGATTGTCCATGTATGTTCTAAAGAGAAAGAAAAATTCTCCAGTCGGATAGTAATTATTATAATTGCACATTTGGGATAATTTTAATCAAAACATCGTAAGTGAATTCGTGTTTGAACTTTTATTTTTATCGGAGAAAGTCGAATATTTTATTTTATTTATTTTTTTTTACTGCAAAACAAAATTTTTATATAATATTTTTCAGTCCGTTCTTTTAATAATAAATAAAACTTTTCACTTAGTATTTTAAAATATTTTAAAGTAAGCATTTTTCACAGCAGTTTTTTTTTACGATCGGTGAATTATCAATATTTTAGTACCGGGAGTAATTTATTTCTTTGAAATATATTTAAAACTTCAAGTTTTTGTTTTTTTTATAACATTTTAACTGTAAATAATTTACATGACGGGTTTGTTTTACTATACACATAGATTCGAAAAAGTTGTCAAAAAGCAAAACAAACAAAAACAAATATATAACAAATAAATAAGTACCAAACATGCGAACATTTTTTTGCATGATTTTCGAAGCGATTACACGTTTTAAAGTGAGTAAAACCACTAAAACCCTTTCCAGATGGGTAGAAGAGTAACTTATCTTGCCTTTGATAACATTTATTTGGTATATATTTGATTTTTGACCACTTTTTCGTATCTATGTATATAACAATACAAAACCCTAAAAACTTTTTCGAATCTATATGTACGGTAATACAACCCAAAGTTTAATTTAACTTGAAAATAATATTTAAAATACACGTGCGTACACTGCACAAGCATCCTTATTATTATTATTACGATAATAATAGTAATAATAATAAAAGAAAATTGGTGTAGATGACATCGACTGGTGCCACACCATACCAACTAGATGTGAAAGGCCAGGGAGAATGGAAAGACCGAGGTGAGAGAATACTGACCAAATCTCCACTGGAAGTGTGTAGTTCAAATCTGGTATCTTACGGGAGGCATTTTGTCACCCAAACCCTAGGAAACACCAATTGCCGATGCTAACGAGAAATCAGTGACAACGGCTGTTGTGATAACATGCAATCATCTGCACAAGAGGTCAAGAGGTGGAGAACACTGGAAATCTGGGGAGGTCACTTGGTCTCCAGAGAACACCACAGGTTACTGCCAGTGAGCGATCACTGATGATGGCCTGTGAGACAACTAATACGCTACACATTTTGATGAAAAACATAGAAAAAATGGACATAGAAGAACAGAAAACCAAAACTTTAAATATAATTTCTGTATTAAAAGTAATAGTTATTTAAATATTTCAACATATAATTTTGTGGAGAAAATCCAGCTTCTCAATAAAGCGCACTCTGGATAGGAACAAAAATAATTTCAGTCATGAAAGATTTCTCCTCCACCGGCCGAGGACAGAAAAGGTAAAATGTTGCATCAAAACAGATACTACACTGATCTTTTTTTCTGAAGGCCAAAAAATATTTGTTTAATGTTTTTTTAATTGTTTGCTCCCTAAATTCATAATTCAGTTTTATCAATATAAAATTGTATATTGCTTAAAATTACTTAATTTTACATAGATAATATTCATATTTTATATTAAATAAAGTTCCGTTTAAGTAGTAATCGAACTGTGTTCCTTTTTCTTTTTAAAAATGTTTTATTGCTCTTTTTCAAATGGCCCTCATATAGTACTGACAGTCTGACAAATCTTACCTACATTTCTTGCAGACATTTTTCAGTTAACAGGCCTTCTTCTTACTCTCGGTGGCCGTGATTTTATTGTTCTGTCGATTGAAACAACTCGTAATAATTTAAGCAAAAAATCCTCGAGGTCGAAATAATAAAAACATATTTAGCTCTAGTAACGTATTGAGCACCTTTTCCATTTTTTTTTTACCAAATATACCCTTTAGTATATATATATATATATATATATATATATATATATATATATATATATATATATATATATATAAGAACAAGTAGTTATTAAAACATGTTAAAAACACTTTGAAAAAGAGTTAAAAACATTTTAAAAAGGAAGCAAAAAATAAGTGGATAGTCCTTATTCCGCGGATTTTCGAAGAAATACTTTCTTTCTCATCAGAGGGTAGGGTTTAGTAAAATGCGGGATCGGATTTTGCTTGCGAAAGTATTTGATGAAACTACAAGTAAGTCATAGATCTTAATTGGTAACGAATAGTGAAGCAGAGAGAGAGAGAGAGAGAGAGAGAGAGAGAGAGAGAGAGAGAGAGAGAGAGAGAGAGAGAGAGAGAGAGAGAGAGAGAGAGAGAGAGTACGGTGAAGAAAAAAGTGATTTCACACGAATGGATAGTCTGGTGAAGGGTAAAATATCCAATAACGGTAAAGTCCAAAAATCAAAAATCCAAAAAAAGTTGGTTAAATTTCCATTTCCAAAAGTAAAATCCAAGGGAATCACGTAATTGGAAGATGGTCCAAAGTAATGCAAAAGGTAGAAATCCGTGGAATAATTCACAAATGGGTGCAAGGAAAAGGGAATGAGTTCAGATAATATTATTAAAAGAAGATGTGTGTAGAAAAAAGAATTTAAAACGACTGTCAAGGCTGAGCTGATTTTGGGAGAATGAGTGAAGAAGAAGGAGAAGAAAAAATTGAATGGTGATTGAGTTAACTTTAGAATAGAAAAGTCAATATATATATATATATATATATATATATATATATATATATATATATATATATATATATAAGGTTCTTTCTCTCTTTCTAATTCCGTCCATCTATCCAACCGTCTTTAGTTCTGCTCACTGTTCATCTGTTTTTTTTCTTTTTTTTTTTCTTCTTCACTCTTCCTTTCGTTCGTCTTTCTATCATTCTTTTCGCACTCTCTACGGTCACTTTGATCTTTTTTTTTTAATTACATTTTCACCCCACACAAGGCACATTGCCACTTTGATATAGGGGGCTACTATCAGAGACATAAGCTACAGGGTTACTATGTGGGGAGTTGGGCCGAAGATGTCGGTTCACTTTACACTTGAACTTCTGCATGTCAGTACAGTTGGGGAAGCAGGAACCCGGAAGGGAATTTCAAAGTCTAGCGGTTCTGGGGAAGAAACTACTGAAATAGAAGGCTCTGTTTCATCTAGGGATCTCAACTGTGAATGGGTGGGATTTTGCTGATTGTCGGGTTTGTCAGGGGTATTTACGTCGAGGGGGTACGAGTGCTTGCAGTTCGTCGGAGCATTCACCATTGAAATACTTGTAGAACAGGCAGAGAGACGCTACATTTCGTCAGTGGGACAGAGGCCGAATCTTCCCTTACACTGAATATTCCGCCTTTCATCCACTCTAGGACTCTTCAGCCTGAAGAGTTCTAGAGTGGATGAAACGCGGAATATTCAGTGTAGCTTAATTGCCATATATATTTTATAACTTTATATAAAAATTATTTTTCAGACCTAGAGTCTAAAGAGCAGAGTTTATTTTAATGTATTAGTAAAAAAACAAAAAAAACAGTGTCTATTGTACTGTAGATATATAATAAGCTCAATAGGTATAGGAATCCTAGAGTTATTTTAATATTGAGTAAAACGATTCATAATTGTGAATTAAAATCAGTTTCAAAAGGAAAAACAAACAAAATAAACGACTAAAATGCTAGTTTCATATCAAGGAATTTTTTTATTATTCTATGTAAGACAAAGAATTTTTTTATTATTCTATGTAAGACAAAGAATTTTTTTTTTATTCTATGTAAGACAAAGAATTTTTTATTATTCTATGTAGGACAAAGAATTTTTTTATTATTCTATGTAAGACAAAGAATTTTTTTTATTATTCTATGTAAGACAAAGAATTTTTTTTTATTCTATGTAAGACAAAGAATTTTTTTATTATTCTATGTAAGACAAAGATTTTTTTTATTATTCTATGTAAGACAAAGAATTTTTTTATTATTCTATGTAAGACAAAGAATTTTTTTATTATTCTATGTAAGACAAAGAATTTTTTTTTTATTCTATGTAAGACAAAGAATTTTTTATTATTCTATGTAAGAAAAATAATTTTTTTTATTATTCTATGTAAGACAAAGAATTTTTTATTATTCTATGTAAGACAAAGAATTTTTTATTATTCTATGTAAGACAAAGAATTTTTTATTATTCTATGTAAGACAAAGAATTTTTTTATTATTCTATGTAAGACAAAGAATTTTTTTATTATTCTATGTAGGACAAAGAATTTTTTTATTATTCTATGTAAGACAAAGAATTTTTTATTATTCTATGTAAGACAAAGAATTTTTTTATTATTCTATGTAAGACAAAGAATTTTTTTTATTATTCTATGTAAGACAAAGAATTTTTTATTATTCTATGTAAGACAAAGAATTTTTTATTATTCTATGTAAGACAAAGAATTTTTTTTTTATTCTATGTAAGACAAAGAATTTTTTATTATTCTATGTAAGACAAAGAATTTTTTTATTATTCTATGTAAGACAAAGAATTTTTTATTATTCTATGTAAGACAAAGAATTTTTTTTATTATTCTATGTAAGACAAAGAATTTTTTTATTATTCTATGTAGGACAAAGAATTTTTTTTTTATTCTATGTAAGACAAAGAATTTTTTATTATTCTATGTAAGACAAAGAATTTTTTTATTATTCTATGTAAGACAAAGAATTTTTTATTATTCTATGTAAGACAAAGAATTTTTTATTATCCTATGTAGGACAAAGAATTTTTTTTTTATTCTATGTAAGACAAAGAATTTTTTTTATTATTCTATATAAGACAAAGAATTTTTTATTATTCTATGTAAGACAAAGAATTTTTTATTATTCTATGTAAGACAAAGAATTTTTTATTATTCTATGTAAGAAAAAGAATTTTTTTATTATTCTATGTAAGACAAAGAATTTTTTATTATTCTATGTAAGACAAAGAATTTTTTTTATTATTCTATGTAAGACAAAGAATTTTTTATTATTCTATGTAAGACAAAGAATTTTTTTATTATTCTATGTAAGACAAAGAATTTTTTTATTATTCTATGTAAGACAAAGAATTTTTTATTATTCTATGTAAGACAAAGAATTTTTTTTATTATTCTATGTAAGACAAAGAATTTTTTATTATTCTATGTAAGACAAAGAATTTTTTTTATTATTCTATGTAAGACAAAGAATTTTTTTTATTATTCTATGTAAGACAAAGAATTTTTTATTATTCTATGTAAGACAAAGAATTTTTTTTATTATTCTATGTAAGACAAAGAATTTTTTATTATTCTATGTAAGACAAAGAATTTTTTATTATTCTATGTAAGACAAAGAATTTTTTATTATTCTATGTAAGACAAAGAATACATAGAATAATAAAAATCTTTGATATGAAACTCAAACATTTCACGTCATAAATTTTTAAATTCATTGAATTACTAAAATTTGATTTATATATATATATGTCTTATGATTGTTTAGTCGGATGATCCATTGTATGTATGTATATATATATATATATATATATATATATATATATATATATATATATATATAATAGTAAGAAACAGAGCTGTAAAATAAAGATTTTGTCATTTATTGATTATATATATATATATATATATATATATATATATATATATATATGAGATAGATATATATGTATATCCACACACACACACACACACGCACACACACACATTGTTATTAATGAGTTATTTATTTTTATGATTTCTTAATGGATTTTAGGTTTGTTTCATTTAACTATGACGCTGAGTTCTATTTGTGCATATTTTCTACATTCTGCATAACAGCGAAATGTTCTAGCAAAAAACAGTGTTAAACATAGCAGAATTCCTCTGCTTCGTTATACCTGCTTACTGTTCAGTTTTTCTAATAATCTTATTGTATCAAAATAATAAAAAAGAACGTTCAATATGCATCACGAACGTTTTCTATTTTTCGTCAAATCATTTTCGGGTAATAAATACAAATAATAATAATAATAATAATAATAATAATAATAATAATAATAATAAAAACTGGAGAGAAGAAAATAACTTTGAAAAGCCACCAAGAACCTGTACGTGTCTAATCAATTAGACACCAAAACTACGAATCCGTGCAGAGAGAGAGAGAGAGAGAGAGAGAGAGAGAGAGAGAGAGAGAGAGAGAGAGAGAGAGAGAGAGAGAGAGAGAGAGAGAGAGACGTTAACAATTTAAATTCGGGAACGCCAATTTTGGCTGCCTTTTGAAATTCCTTTCTTGATATATATATATATATATATATATATATATATATATATATATATATATATATATATATATATATATACTAGCAGGGGTGCCCGGCGTTGCTCGGGTGTTTGGAGGTGTATGCTGTGCAAAAAAAGCAAAAATACAAAAAAAATGGATAATTTTTTAAAACTTTGACCCCTATTATGACCCCTTAAAATTTATAGTTTCGGGCTCAAATCACTTTATTAAGTTAGATCCAGGTTCAAGGAACCTATATCTAAAATTTCAAGTGTCAAGACCCAAAATTGTCGGAGGAGTTTGATAGAGTTCTTAAAAGTAAAATCGTTGAAATTTGACCCCTTAACAGCCAAATTTCTGGCTGACACCCATCACATCGATTTTCCCAAATCTCAGTACCCGGTATTTCAAATTTCGAGTCTATAGACTAAGAATTGACAGAGTTATTGCGTAGGGAAATGTACACAGACAGACAGACAGACAGACAGACACGTTCACTTTTATATATATATATATATATATATATATATATATATATATATATATAATCTTGGTCAGAATAGATTTATTTGGTCATAGTATTTTTTCATTTTTGAATGAATAAACATTTTTTCTTTGTAGACATAAACTTCTTTCATGAACAGGTTTTCATGTTTAAAGTATAAACATTCTGTACATTATTAGTTTTGTTTGTACGCCGAAACAATATAAAAATACAACACAAAGGCATACGATTTTGTATCGCCGTACAAAATATTAATTACTTTCAAACTAATATGGCGTCCATTAAAGACATCAAGTTTTGTTATCGTCACTTTTCAAACATCAAACGACACATCTCTTTTTCTTCTTTTCTACTCTTTTACTTTTGTTTTTTTTTTCTATGCACAGTTATCTTTGCCGCTTTTTCCAGGTCGGACCTAGATATCAATGCATCTGATGAATATATATTTGATTCTTTCGTTTTATTCTTGCATCATTTTCTTTGCACTATAACGACTAATCTGTTCGAGTTCAATACTGAAAATGATTATTCCGGCATGGAAGATTATCACAAATGAGACAATTTTACATAATTACCAAAAGGTTTGAATTGTAGATGATCACCTCTGTTTTTACGTAACAATATTAATTATGTTTCCCTTTTTGACAGCTTTTCTGACTTACGAATAATAATAATAATAATAATAATAATAATAATAATAATAATAATAATAATAATAATAATAATAATAATAATAATAATCTGAAATATAAAAAAAACCTTGAATGTGGAAACTAACACACAGGAGCAACAAGCGCGGGCCAGACAAACTGCTGCAAAGGCAAAACATGAAACACTACATGGAACCAAGAATACTGAAATCGCATATCTATAAGTTCTCTACCCCCACCCCTGTCCTCCCATTTCCACATCACTGCCCTCCCCCCACCAAAAAAAAAAAAAAGAGTGAGATCAAATAACCAAGTAGAGTCAAAGAGGAAGGAAAAACCGAGGAATTGACCAGACCTCTGCCGGATAAGTGCGAAGAGAACTGGGACCTTGGGGAGGCTTGTTGCCACTCAAATTATAGCGAAGACCGATAGCCGCTGCCAACGAGAAATCAATGGCAAGTAACGGTTGTGAAAATGAAAATTTATTTGCAAATGTTATCGAAAAAAGAGAGACTTGTTGTCACTCATTTTCCAGGGAACACCACAGGCTGTATTCAATTAGATCTTTGATGACCTGTGTGAAAGCTCCTTGTGAGCCAATAATAATAATAATAATAATAATAATAATAATAATAATAATAATTATTATTATATTTAGTATTATTGTTATTATTATTGTTATTATTATTATTATTATTGTTGTTGTTGTTGTTGTTGTTATTATTATTATTATTGTTATTATTATTGTTATTATTATTATTGTTATTATTATCATTATTATTATTATTGTTATTATTATTGTTGTTATTATTGTTTTTATTATTATTATTATTATTGTTATTATCATTATTGTTATTATTATTGTTGTTATTATTATTGTTATTATTATTATTGTTGTTATTATTGTTATTATTATTGGTATTATTATTTTTATTATTATCATTGTTATTATTATTATTGTTTTATTATTGTTGTTATTATTGTTATTGTTATTATTATTGTTATTATTATTTTTATTATTATTATTATTGTTATTATTATTGTTATTGTTGTTATTATTATTATTATTATTATTATTATTATTATTATTATTATTATTATTATTCGTTATCATTTTACTTTAACATCAAACAACTTCCTTTCTCCTTTTTTTCTTTTTGTAAAATTTTCCAAGTTGGACTCAAGTAGCAATGCAGCTGATAAATAGATATTCGATTTTTCCGTTTTCAGCATGTTCATTTTGCGTTTTACCAGTTTATCGATTAATCTATTCTATTTCATTACAGAAAATACTTATTCCGGCATGGGAGATTATCTAAAATGAGACAATTTTAGGATTAATTAATTGTCAATGACTCAAGAAGATACTTCAAAATGAAAGGGACGAATTCGGGCCAACAAAGATTTCCTCCGATTGACCTGCACACACTTTAAACAAACTGAATGATATTAATGAATCACAAGCCATATCTATGTACAGATAATATGTTTTAATAATGATATATATATATATATATATATATATATATATATATATATGTGTGTGTGTATATATATGTGTGTGTATGTGTGTTTGTATATATGTATATATATAATATATACAAGTTATTTTGCCGAATTTTCTATTTTGAATTTGTATATCAATACATCTAACAAATCGATAGTTGATTCTGAATAGGATTTTTTCCTTTTTATTCTTACAACATGCTTTTGGTACTATAATCTGTTCTAATTCGTTTCCGAAAATAATTATTAAATTATAAAACATGAGACAATTTTAAGTAATAGCTAAAAGGTTTTGAATGAAAGGGTGATCACTTCTAGTTTAACTAAAAAGTGAAAATATAAATACCCTCCCTAATATATTCAGTCTTTTACAGCTTTTCATGACATTATTATTATAATTATTATTATTATTATTATTATTGCATTAATACTGTAGTACCTTTAACGTACGTACGTATGTACGTACGTTTGTCACGGTTTCTAGATGATAAATTATTCGATCAGGAGATCCTATTTATAAAAAAAAGAAAGATAGAAAGTGATAACACACTATGAACATTTAATTATTAGTATATAGATAGGCTAATTCAATTGTCGTAGTATATTATCACCTTATATCCCCCTTTTTAATAAATAGGATCTCCCTGTCACCGAAGACGAAATGTAAAAAAAGGAAAAATTAAATAAAACATGATGTTGCTTTTGGGCCATACGAAAAACTAAAATATACCTTCTTAGTCTTCTGGCTAGAATCCAAGAGTAGTATCTGTTCTGTCTAAAGATGGTATAATGATATTCTGGTGTTTCTATTTCCGCCGGGCGTCCATACAATGGAAATATGTCACAGATTCCTATAATAATATTGGAGATAAACCGTAGTAATTAAATATATTCTAACATTACATTAACCAGATTACTTAGATAAATACTTTTACAGTTTTAACAAAAGAGCTACATTAATATCGCGGGGTTACTATTCACAGCAGCAATATATTACACATGAAAGATGCCGCTGTGGAATTTCCAAAGGTCTCGCTAATTAATATTATTTTAATTAAAAATTAAATCAAAATCATATTAATAAATCCCGGACCATACCTAGTGTGCACAGATAATGTTTTAAATAATTTAATATATAAATAATCTTTTCGAATTTTTCATTTTAAATGTAAATAAACCAAATAAGTTAATAGTTTATTATGAATAACGCTTTCTTCCATTTTATCCGGGCTCCCCGTTCTTTACAGTAACATATGTGTAATTATCTTCAGTCTCATTCTGAAAATAAGTATTCTAACGAGGAAGATTATTAAAATGGAGAACATTTTAAATAATGATTATAAAGTTAAAACAGATAATTCTTATTTTAATTTAAAGATAGAAATATGAATTATCTCCCTTTTTTCATGACTTGCACATCATTATTTAAATTTATTTTAAAATTTAAACTAAAATTGTATTAATGAATACCAGGTTTCAAGATGTATGGTCTTTAAAAAAATAATTTAATGCACAGAGTTATCTTGCGGACTTTTCCATTTTATTTCATTACTTAATTCAGTATATGATTTCAACTAGCGATTTTTTGCTCTAGTTTCTTTCCGAAAATAATTATTGCGACAAGAAAGTTTATTACAATGGAGATAATTTTCAATAATGTTCTAAAAAGCTTAAAGATTAAAGAAAATAATTCCTATTTTAGTTTCGCATGCCTATAGATAAAAAAAAAAAAATGATTTTTCCATCTCTTTGAGACGAACACAATTTTATTTTAAAAAAAATTAAAAAAATCTACAAATAAATGACATTTATGAATCCCAGGCTATACCGGGTATGTACAAGTATTTGTTCAATAAAAAACAAACAAACTCGCTATCTCTCTGCTCCCGATAAAAGGAGAGAAAAGTGTCAAAGTGCGGTCGCTATTCCGTAAAAATTTAAAAGAAGAGACACATGAAATTCTAAATTGTTTTTACACATTTTCGTGTTCTTTGCTGTGTAGTTTTTGTTGTTATTGCGTAGTTTCCTTTTGTTGTTGTTGTTGTATAACTTTGGTTGTTGTTGCTGTTTTGTAATTTGTTTGTGTTGCTCCCGTTGTATAGTATTTTTGTTGCATAATTTTTGTGTTGCATCATGTGTTTTTGTTTCTTTTGCATAGTTCTTTTTGTTGTGGCTGTTAGTGTGTAAATTTTGCTTTTTGTGTGGTGTAACTTGTACTTTTATTGTTGTTACATAGCTTTTGTTGTTATTATTGCGTAGATTTTGTTATTGTTTCAATTGCTTAATATTTATTGTTGTTACGTAATTATTATTTTGCAGACATGTAGTTGTTTGCTGCTGTTGCGTACTTTCTTTTGTTGTTTCTTTTTATTGTTGTCGTGCAGTTCTTTTTGCCGTTGCTTTTTGCCTATGTTGTTGTTGCTGTTGCGTAATTTTTGTTGTTATGTTGTTTTTGTTAACGTTGCGTAGTTTTGTTGTTGTTTTCATTTTATTGTTGTTTATGTTGTGTAGATTTTTGCTGTTGCGTAATTTTGCTATAAACAAACGTTGTATAAACATAATTTGACTCTTTGATTAATGCTGTTTAACAAAAAAACCCAAACAAACAAAACCAAACATTAATCCTGAATTCTCTTCCTACCACGACTTGAAGGGGGACAATAGAACTGTCTATCTCAAAGACAGATAATAATATCTGTACAACGACGGCCGCCTTCTTTCAGTCGTTCAAAACAGATCTACGTGATCATGCATGTATGTTAACTTCCTTCTTTGGCTTGATCAACCTGTCATACACCTGTGGTGTTTCTGATCGCTTCGGTGACCAATTCTGTGTAGAGTCCAGAGTCCGCAAAAGATTTTAAATCTTGAGCTGTAAAAAAAAAAAAAAGATAAAGAAAAAAGCGATATGGATCAGATGTAGACACTCGTTAATAAACGAAACATGTATTAAGCGAAAAGACAAAAAGACAACATCCAATTTAGCAGCCATGTTTAACAAGCCATGCGAGATGTCTCTGCAACTGAAAAGACAATTCTGAGGGGTCCTGGATATGACCTTATGTTGTAAAACAAAACAAAACCAACCAACCAATCAACCAACCAACCAACCAACCAACCAATTAACCAATTCTGATGGGCACATGCTATAATAGTATTAAAAAAAAAAAAACTAAAAGTCATTTTAATTGATTTTCGTTGTTAAAACATCAAAAAATGATCCAAACGTTACAAACCCGTCAACGATATCTAATACATAAAATGTTGTCTGTCTGTCTGTCTGTCTGTCTGCCTTCATATTTTCAAACTCTATCTAGAAGTCGCAGAGCGGCACTAGGGGCATCAAATGATTGTTATTTTAATTGACTTTCGTTGTTAAATCAACGTAAAAAAATGATCCAGATTTTACAAAAACCGTCAACACTATCTATCAATCTATCTATCTATCTATCTATCTATCTATCTATCTATCTATCTATCTATCTATCTATCTTTGTTTCTATCTATTTATCTATCTTTGTTTCTATCTATCTTTGTTTCTATCTGTCTATCTATCTATCTATCTATCTATCTATCTTTGTTTCTATTTATCTATCTATCTTTGTTTCTATCTATCTATCTATCTATCTATCCATCTATCTATTTATCTATCTATCACCAATTATATAAATGCAACGTTGTGTGTGCGTGTGTGAGTTCGTTCCTTATAAACTCCGAAACGGCTGAAGAGATTTTCTTTAAAATTTACAGAACTTTAGTGTGTAAGTTTGGGGGTGATCTTAGTTAAGTTTTGTCTCAGAATACCCCCGATGATTACCGATAATCGATAATCGAAACCGTTATTTAAATTATCAGTAAAACCATTTTTCCATGTGATCGCTTAGCAACAATGACAGTACAACGTGTCGTGAAAATTTTACTGTGGGTAAATTGATAGCGTGTTTTTTTTTTGCATGATGTGATCTGTAGGTTCAAACTCCGCACGTAAATTTAAAAATTGTTTTTCATTAACTGCAAAGAATTTTGTAAGACTTGAAAATTTACGTGTTTATTTTTTTTTAATTTTATTTTTATGCATGGTGTGGTCTGTAGGTTGAAACTCCGCACGTTAATTTCCTAATGTTTTTTTTTTTCGTTAACTGGAAAGAAGTTTATAATAAAATAATTTTATACAAGAAACAGTAGGTTCTCTAGAGTGCAATGTAGAATAACATATATTTTAGTTACTGCATGGAGGCATGTGAAGAGATCTCCAGGTCGATTTCATGGATTTCGATGACAGTTAAAATATAGTAGTGTGAAATATTCGTTGATCATCATTCAATCCCGGCCAACGTCGGGTCTCCCTATTAGTCTAAAATATAAGAAAGCTATATGTCTGTCTGTCTCCATATATCCAAACTCTATTTCTTCTGAAACTAAAAGTCGCAGAGCGGCACAAGGGGCGTGAAATGATTGGATTTTTAACGGACCATTCTTTTATAGGTTTTAATCAGTTCATATGCGTGTTACGTTGGTACAGTAGTAACGTCACCAGCTTTGAATGCTACAGTTTCGGTTTCGATTCTAGCTAAAGGCACCCAAATACCTTTTTTTTTTAATACTTTTGAAACCACGACTCTATAATTATATATACGAAATCTGGACAAATTAAAATATCATATTTAAGCGTATTTTACGACCGAGTAAAGCCCCCCCCCCGCCGCTAGTCGAACATATACCATTAAGAAAATGAAGAAAAAAACAAAGTCTTCTTTTACGAAGTTGTTTGAACAAGGAAAGTCTCAGACAAAATTATTTTAATCCTTTAATAAAAATTTATAGTATTCGGTTTTGTAAATTTTTAAAGTTTCTCTGTTTAACAATTTGGATATATTCAGGGTGTCAACCTGATTAATATATATATCTGTATATCTATAAAAGTGAGAATGTGTGCGTGTGTGTGCGTGTGTGTGTGTGTGTGTGTGTGTGCGCGCACGCGCGTACTCGTGGATACACTTCTCAATCTATACACTCCACGAATTTTTGATCTACTAACTTGGAATATGGTATATAGAGTACTCAGATTTGTGTAAAACATTTAATCGGTTTTTATCAGAATGAAATAGCTGCTAAGGGGTCAAAAATAAAAAAAATAGTATGTGGGAAGTCACGGAATGTTTTTTTTTTCTGTTTTCAACATGTTTCACGACCACGCATGCGCAGTCGTGAAACATGACAACTTCCTTATATTAAGTATGAGTTGGTTTGAAAACACTCTTTAAAAAATATGGTGTACTGGTTATCCTACTTGACTCACGGTCTTTAGGTTTTTGTTTCGATCTCAGCCCGAGTATTTTTTTTTATTTACAAGAAGTGAACTCTTTAGAAAAAAAAAACATAATACTCGCATGCACATGTCTCAGTTTCAGAGAGCCACAGGTTAGTGTCTGGGGGCGTATTTAGACCACTAGGAGAGATGTACCCTTTAATCTTTGTTAAGATACACATGTATGAGATGGAAATTCTGATGTAAAACCTGAGGCCCATTGTCTGCTGTTTCTGTGGCAATTATTTGCACCGACTTAGTTAATCAATAGTTCCAAAAAGTGCGGATGGTGCTACACAAGCCTTCATCACTTAATCAAACCATTTATGTGGGGTTTTTTTTTGGCAATTTAACTTGACATGTTTTTTTTTTTTTTTTTTTGTAAATAACCTCACTGTTTCCTTACAACTGTTCACTGTCGATGGAGTGAAGGCAACGGGGGACAGGTAAAGAGTATTACTGGAAATCTCTAGTTGTGGCTCTGTACAGTGGTAGGCTGATGGTAGATGGCCGTTCTAGCACAATCATGTAAAGAATTGTGTAGTTTATGTCCTCCATTAGCAACAAAGCAGCCCTTTGTCAGGATTAGTACTGCTTTCCCCATGACAGGGAAGGGTCGATAAAAGCGGCCCTGAACATTGCGTACTAACCTCAAAACTTGGCAGCCACGCTGCAATTGTCTGGTCATCCAAGTCAGCAGTCAGAACAACAGAATATGACAACATAACAGCAAAAGGAAATTTTCTTTTGGATCCTGGAATGGTCGGCTTCAGAATAATGATTCTGCAGCAGAGCGTAAAATGGTTGTTGTGTCTCTTGAGTTGCAGAAATACAACATTGACGTAGCTGCGTTATGTGAAACACGCTTGGCCGGTAATTCCTAACTTAGAGTGGAAAAGGATAGGGATAACTTTTTTTGGTCAGGGAAGAATTTTACCAACTTATTATTTTCCTTACTAAAAGGTATTTCTGATCGGATCATCACAGACTATTTGACCAAGATAGGCATCAAGACAGTTCCTCACCCTCCCTATACGCCAGTCTTTGCTCTCTGCGACTTTTGGTTATTCCCTTAGCAAAAAGAAAACCTTAGAAGCTGTCGTTATGAAACAACTAGGAGATACAAGAAGTTATGACGAGCGTCATTGACACGCTCATACAAGATGACTTCCATGGGGGTTTCCAGAAGTTGTTGGAATGGTACAATAAGTGTATTGCAGCTGGAGGAGATTACTTCAAGGGGGATTAGCATTTAATATGTGCACCATACTACCAAATCGATGATTCGGGCGTATTCCTTTAATACCTTCTAACGATGTTCGCTTGGAATGGACTTCGAGAAAAAATAAACAAAAAAAAAAACAAACAAAAAAACAACTGGCAGTTTTTTTTGCTTGATAAAGTAACTATGAAAATATTATTTGATTAGAAGCGTTATTCTATGTTAAATTTGATTTGAAAATATACACGGTTTAAGTTTTGAGAGGCGTTGGGGATGCGTGACCTCAGATACGGTGTCATATTACATAGTTGAGTAAAAAAACAACAACGCATATATTGAGCGATAATGGCATCCTAATAAAACTTACTATTGAATTTAATGCAATATGTGAAGCCTTTATTATAAATAATCTAATATATAAAACAGCTATATGTCTGTATGTCTGCCTCCATATTTTCAAACTCTACCCCCCCAAAAAAAACCCCTAAAAATCGCAGAGCGGCAAAGTGACCTCAAATGATTGGATTTTTTACGGACCTTTCTTTTATGAATCTTTAGCCGGTTAAAAGTGTTTCTAAAGGGTCAAAAATGGGTCAAAATTGAAAACACCGTTAAACATTTTGTTCATTCATTTTAGCTTATTTTTAATTTTTAATCAATTCATGTGCGTGTCACGTTGGTACACTGACAACGTCACCAACTTTGAATGCTAGTTTCGGTTTCGATTTCCAGCTGATATCACTTAAATACTTCTTTTTATTTATTTTTTTACTTTTGAAATCACGACTCTACGTATATGAAATCTGAACAAATTAAAATATCATATTTAAGCGTATTTTACGCCCGGGCAAAGCCGTTCCCCACTAATAGATACTAATACGACACACACACACACACACACACACACACACACACACACACACACACACACACACACACATATATATATATACACACATATATTATTTATTTCTACAATTATGTAAGAAACATCGCCCGTTCAAAATTTCGTAGAGATTCGTAAGGTTGACAAGCTGCACTTGGAGAAGGTCGGAAGTCCAATCGACTGAACCGTTGTGAGAATAACACCCAAGATAAAAAAATAATAGTAGTTCGATCAATAAAGTGATACTAAACCTTAATTGATTAGAGAAATGCATCGGTATTTCAGTTAAAAATGTTAAACTATTGTAAGTTAGACAAGTGTTTCATTTTTTGAAAATGCTTTGAATAACTAAAAAAAAAAAAGAAAAAAAGAAAACAAAAAAAAAATATATATATATAAATTCAACTTCGAACACATTTGCAAACCCTTTTTTTGACACGCAAAAATTAGTTTATAAACAGATTCCCCCACCCACTAACACAATTCACTGTTCTGGTAAAATTATGACTCACTTTAATCATTTCAAATTTATAGTGTCTATAAATCCAGCTGTAGTACTCTTCGAGCAAGTTACCAAAAAAATGGAAATGTGATTTTTTCCATTTTTATCCTTCTTTTTTAGAGAGCTTGCAACTTTTATAGTTTTTCTTTTTTTGAAGAGCTCAGTCTTTTCTTTTTTTTTTTTTCTATGGCGTCAAATGGTTCAGAGTCACTTGACGAAATCACATTCGAGAAAAGCAGTAACGTTCTAAGATGTCTTCCGTACTTCGTATTGGACGGACTTCGTTAGCGGTGTCCACGAACTTGCTATTTACAATACTCGGATTTTTTTTATCGACCTTTATTTTTAATCAACTTTTCATCGACTCTGTATATTTTAACTTATCGTCATTTATTGTATATTTTAGTTTTCACTTTTAAATTCTCATTTTCGCTCCTTCAGACTTTTACTTCAAAATTGATGATTCGTGGACGAATCGAAAGCGCTCGTGACAGCAACAACTATGAAACTTTTATTAATATTTTTGATTTTGATACAAAAAAGATTATACGGAAAATCGAAAAATTTAAAAAAGAATCATAAAGCAAACTGTCTCCGTTGCATTTAATAATATTTGCTTGAATGATAAAATGCTGCCTAAATATACCAATATATATATATATATATATATATATATATATATATATATATATATATATATATATATAATATAAAGCTGAATGTCTGTATGTGTGTGTGTGTGTGTGTGTCTGGTCACGAATAGGCTCCTATATGGTTGACTATTTAAAAAAAAAACTGATTACATATAATGATAGAAGATGTATCGAGACACAGGAATAGGTATGTTTCATCTGGCAGAACGGTTGTTCATTAAGATTGTGGGGTCTGCTTACGCGCCTGGTCCACAATGTATGGAAATAAAAAATTTAAAACTGAAAAACAAAAACCCCGTTCACAAGTGTTTTTGATATAGATGTACTTTGATAAGTATGTTTTAACTTAAATAGGGATGGTATAATAAAATTGTGATGTCTGCGTTCGCACCTGGCCTACATAGAATGGAAATAGGCACAAACTTCAATATAAATTTTTTATATCTATCTGCGTAAGTATACTTTGATAATTATGTTTCAGTTTGAAGAAATATGGTATAATAAAATTATTGGGTGTTCGTTCGCACCTGACCTCCATAGAATGGAAATATGTCACAAAGTTTAACAAGGTTTTTTAATATAGATCCACAGAATATTGTGATAAGTGTTTCAGTGTGAACAGGTATGGTATATTAAATTATGGTGTTTATCTATTTTATTTTTACTTTCATCATATTTTGCTTTGGTTTTGATACCCCCAAATTCAACCCAAATTTACAACCCTTCGTTTTTATAACCTATCATATTTTCATAAATCAGAGTCCATTTTCTGTAGGCTGTTTTTGAACCCAGTCAACGACGGATACCTTTGCTAGTATATATATATATATATATATATATATATATATATATATATATATATATATATATATATATATATATATATATAAACAAAAAGAACAACAACATTATTATATTTTCAAAACGGATCGATTAGAGAAACGTCAGTTTTTCAGTTGAAACAAATGAAGGAGGGATATAGAATTTTGAAGATGCTAACAATTAGAAGAAACCTCTCCAACCACCGATATCCATGAAATATCCATAAATAAGTCCCTATTTGAGAATTCTTCCTTCAAACTCATCGGTTTAACATTCACAGAAAATATAAACTGGAATAAATACATTGAGGATATTGCGAAGGCTGCTGCAAGGAAGGTGGGCTCCCTTTATGGTGCTAGAAAACATCTGAGCTGGTGTATCTACCCATAATCTCTCCCTCTTGGATAAGGTCAAAAAAGGGTTTCCAATCTGATAGGTCCCAGTTTGTCAACAAGGCTCAAACCACTGTCCCATCGCTGCAGTGTTACATCTCTGCGCCCGTTTTACAAGTACTTTAATGGAATGTGCTCTGATGAACTCATTGGATCTCCTCGATGTACATATCCCTGACAAACACGCTTAGCAACAAAATCACACCCCATTCACTGTTGAGGTTCCTAAATATCAGAAAGTTTTCTACTTCTCTAGAACGGCTTTCCTTTCTGCTACCTGCTTCTCAAAATGTACTGATATGCAGAAGTTCAACTGCACATAAACCAACATCTAAATCTTTTATGGCCCCAATTAGTAGCCCCCTTACGGCCAAGTGGCAACATGCCTTGTTTGGGGTAAAAAAAATCTATCCCATCCAACAGATATCGTAAGCAAGTAGTATTTTTAGTCTTTTACATCAAGTGGTTCCATACTTTGTCTGAAGCGATTTCAATAAAAACCCGCTTCTTTCAACATGCTCTTTACTCGATACATGCCGGTAAAAAAACAAACAAACAACAACAACAACAACAACAACAACAACAACAACAACAAAAAACCTCAATAAACGCATTAAATAAAGAATTGTCAAAACTTACCACGTGTTTGCTTGAAAGAAGTGACGTTATGATTTGTTGGAGATTTTGAAAGGCCAGTCCGGATTTTGTTCGTTGTGATTTTTCGGGCTGTAAAAATAAATAAATAAATAAAAATAATAACATTACTACTACTACTACTACTACTACTACTACTACATCTTCTTCTTATTATTATTTCGTTTATCAACGTCTCTCTGGAAAGGGATGAGATTCATTTCCAGAGGATTTCCCTTAATCCCAGCTTCAAACCAGGAGCTTCAAAGGTCAAGGGTTTTCCTATGGATGTTGGTGGTACCTACAATTGCAGAGGTTTGAAGGCCGCCTAAAACATCGGGGATTTGTACTTTTTTCAATTGTCCTTCCAGACGAGTTGATACTACTCCTAGTGTACCAACTGCGACCGGGATTATTTGTGTTTTAACCCCGTGTATACGCCTTATCTCCAAGCCCAATGGAGCATAATTGATCCACGTCTCATTCTCCTTCTCTCTCACATTCCTGTCCCAGGGTACTGACAAGTCTACAATCTGACAGTTTTAAATATAAAGTCGAGTTTTAAAAAAAATGACACCCCCCCCTCATTTAGTCCCAAAAGTCCCTAGGGGACGTCAAATCCTAGTGAAAATGAACAAACGCTGCAGTTTTAGGCCTTAACATATGTAAATTTGAGTTCTGCACCATGCAAAAAAAAAAAAAGAAACAACTAAGTCCATCAATTGTCCCCCCTCCCATTTAGCCCCAAAAGTCCCCAAGGTCTTAACATATTTAAATTTGAGCTCAGCACCATGCAAAACTGCTAAATAGACATACACAGAAAATTTTGGACAAATATGGTAAAATAGTTCCCCCAAAATAGAGTGTTTTTATTAGTCCTAAAAGAGCCCCTGGGGCACACCCAGGGGTTATTGCGAAGTATAGACAAACAAAATTATATAGAAATTAGCTAGTAACAACTTTTCAGAAAGTTTTATAAAAATCCAAGACATCGATTTTTTTTTAATAAGCACAGATATGTCAATTTTAGACATTTTAACCCGGAAGGCACCCCTAGGTGGGCAACCGGAGTTTTCCAGGAAAATCCGTTCTGTTACTTTTTTACTCATATCATGTTTAATGTTTGTGCTAAATTTACAAAAAAATTCCTAGGCATAGTTATTGAGAAAAGTGCGGACAGATGAACGGACGAACGGATGAGGGTGAATTTACAGGTCCATCCTCCTTTTGTCGGGGGACCATCAATAAAACAACAATGAGACACTAAACAAAACATGAACAAGCAAAGTGAACACGAACATTGTCACAGAATCTTTCTAAGAAAGAATGAATCGGAGATCGAATCGTGTGGGTCCCTGATTATAAAAGTCAGACGAATACGTATCGCTTCTTAGAAATAGGGTAACGCTTCTGTCAGGAGTCTTGAAAGAAAAAAGTCAACAAGCATTCGACTAGCCACATCTCCATCGGCTTTAGATTCCGCAAAAAAAAAAGCGGATTTTCTTCCCCCGCAGCGGACGCTTCAGACGATTAGATATTTGCTTCAATGCATCATTTTTCGAAGAATCGTCAGAGAGAACGATGGAGACGAGATAAATGTTTTATTATGCGTCTATTTACCCTATTTTTACGATCCAATAATTGAGACGTATAAGAATAGGCTTAGTAAGATAAATGTCCATGTAACCTTAACAAGTAAGGTAGAGTGAAATCTTCCAATTAGAATCCAAGGAAGGCTGCATGTCTCGAATGTGACGTAACAGGCACAGGAAGCGAATAAGGAGATGTGTAAATTGGTAGATAGTTGCTACTCTACGTTGGTACTACCAGAAAGTACACTTCCGTTTTTGGATTGGGGGAGGAAATGCGGATTGTTTCATGCGTGTACATATATGCTTTGAACTCTTCTTCACGTGTATCTTGTAGAATTCGGGAATCTCTCTGTTGAACTGGGGAATCTGTAAGAAATTTATTTAATCCACGAGGATAGCATGCTCTCGTTCCGTCAGCCATGATTGGGTAGAAGTCTTATGTAATTTGCAATTGCATTCTTAGTATATCTCGTGATGTTGCTAGTCTCAATATTTTCTATAAATACTATTATAACATGTGTCCTCAATTATTGTTTGATCTATTCCCTGCTTCCTTTGTTACAGCTTGTTTCAATTGGTCTCCATCAATTCACTGTTTTCATACCTCATTGTAATACAGCTTCCTATTCCCGTAGCTTTTTCCCAGAACTACAAGCTTGTAAGGCTTTTATTCTACTGACTGTTTTCCTCCTACCTATAGATTTGATTTTTCAAGACTAATGCCAGTAGGCATCTCCTGCTTTTGAGATAATCATTATTCGTTTTTGTTAGCTCCTTACATCAAGTGGCTTTGTGCATTGTCTGGAGATTTGACATCATTACAATGCAATTTGCACTCCACTCTGATCCATTCGGGCGGAGTAAAAAAAAAAAAAATAGGAAGCATTACTTTTGGAACGCTCCTCGTAATTTATATTTAAATCTTGGTATATTTTATTTCCTCAATCATCTTTATCATTCCTCTGAGGAAGTCCCCTAAAAATGGGGACGAAACATCGAGAATTCTTAAGATTGAACTCACTACACGAGTTTGTAATATAATTCAAATCTTATCCGTAGCTGAATAATTGATGCTTCGCCAGGGCTATCAAGGGTATTTTTTTATCGTGACGCCATCACTAGAGGGGTTGCCTACCACGGCTTAAGAGATGCCCATCTACCCTCGGGAGAAGGATAGACCGCGCCAGTTTCCCAATCTGGTATTTTTCCCTCACGGTACATACAATGCCTCTCCTTCCCAAATGGTCACCCATCTGGTACTGTATACTGCTCGTGTATAGAAACATGGCAATCGTGTTAATCACGAAACCTGTTCTGAAAAAGATATTCATGAAGAAAAATGATAACCAAGATCATTTGAACGTTATTGTTGAATATACAAAGGTTCCAAGAGTAAATTTTCCTTTTGTTTGTAAGGAAGTAACGTTTTGACGGTGGCTAAGTGGTTAGCGACATGGTCTTGTAACCCAAGTGTGCCAAGTTCAAGTCCAGTTTGTTCTACAGAAACATTTTCACTAAGAGATGTTGGCAAACTTCACGTCCTCCTCTCCGTAAGTACTCGGTATCTTTCTAGAAATAATTATAACTAGAAAGCTATCGGGGAAACGAATGCTAACAATAATTGTTGCATATTAGCACTCTTGGGGTATCACCGAATTATGTGATAAAAAAATTTATTATTATTATTGGCTAACAAGGAGCTTCTACACAGGTCATAAAAGATTTCTCATTGAGAACAACCTGTCGTGTTCCCTGGAAGCTGAGTGACAAGTCTCCCCAGATTTCCTGTACTCTCCACCTCTTTCGATAACATTTGCAAATGAATTTGCATTATCTCAACAGCCACTTACCATTGATTTCTCGCTAGTAGCGGCCATTGGTCTTCACCGGAGTTTGAGTGGCAATAAGCCTCCCCAAGGTACCAGTTCTCTTGGCATTTGTGACAGCAGAAGTTTGGTCAGCGCTCTCTCCTCAGTCTTTCCATCCTCATTGAGCCTTCTCGATTATTATTATTATTATTATTATTATTATTATTATTATTATTATTATTATTATTGTGTGGATTGAATTAGATTTGTTTTAAAAAGAAAAATACAATTCTAGGACACATATGATTAAATGGCGTTTTAGGAATTTAACTTGACTAAATTCTATAAACAATAATAAGAGGGAATTTTAGATAAATAAAAGCAAATATGTTTTCAGAAAAAGGAATGTGCGTCTACAATAATAATACATAGATACGTGATACAGATGTCGGCTGATAGAATTCTTTGTAGACGTGCAAATGATGTAATCACAAAGAAATAGTTTTAATATATACGTTAGTTAGAAGGGTTGGAAGTCAGTCGAGGAGGACAGTAGGGAAGTCAGTCGCAGAAGTTGGGAAGACACCGTAAAAGCCGGCGAAATCAAGATCTAAAATGTGAAGTCAAAACGTTGTAATCTTCGAAATGTTGACACGGTGTGTGAATAAATGTTACGAGGGGCGTGCAATAAGTAATGCCCCTGACCCACTTCCCATAGTAGTAGAGCAACGAAACTTGCACAGTTATTAGTCTTTCTCTACATAGGAACCACCCAGAGTTATGCATTTCTCCCATCGTTTGATGCAGCTCTGGAGACCGTTTTTGTAGAACACTCTCGAAAAAGTTTCAGCAAAAACCTAACAGCCAGCCATGGTTCTCTCCAGAATGTGCTGCTGCCATTGCGCACAGAAATCACTTTTTCCACTGCTTCCAACGTAATAGATGTAAGGAAACTAAAGCCGCTTTCAGGACTGCCAGCAACCATTGTAAGAAAGTAATAAAGAACGCAAGAGAGTTGTATGCTCAATCCGTTAAGTCCAAAGTAGCTGAGCAGCGGCTTGGTTCCCACCAGTTTTGGCAAATAGCAAACAGAATCCTGAACAGAAGCGTGTGCTCCATCCCAACTATTATCAATGGACCCGAGGTAATCTCGTCAGCATCAGACAAAGCCAAACTCTTTGTCAAGAACTTTGCAGCTAATTCTACCCTTTGCGACCAAGGCAGCCAACCCCCAATATTTCCTCCTGTATCAGAAAACACGCTATGTGATATACGTATATCTGTACGTGATGTTACCAAGCTAATCAAAAACCTTGATTCCAGTAAAGCAACTGGCCCTGACGGTATTCCAATTATAGTACTCAAAAAACTTCAACCTGAACTAGCGCCCATACTTACAAAACTGTTTGAACGTTGTCTTAAGGAGAATAGTTTCCCATCTCCCTGGAAAATTTCATCAGTATGCCCTGTATTTAAGAATTCAGGTGATCGCTCATCCCCCTCTCAGTACAGGCCAATAAGTCTCCTGTGCGTCATGAGTAAGTTGTTGGAATCTGTGTTAAATGCAGAAGTAATCAACCATCTCAACAAAAATAACCTTCTTAGTGACACTCAATATGGTTTCCGTTCTGCTAGATCTACAGCAGATGTGCTTACAGTTATATCTCATAGGATTAGCAAATCTCTCGACGGAGGCCACGTTTCTAGGGCAATTGCTCTTGACATATCTAAGGCCTTTGATAGGGTATGGCATAAAGGGTTACTTCATAAGATCTCTAGCTATGGAATATCTGGAAATGTCTTCTCAATTATTAAATCATTTCTTTCTGATAGGTTCATAAGAGTAGTAGTTGAGGGGCAAAATCAGAAGCTCACAGTATTAATGCCGGTGTCCCTCAGGGGTCCATCCTGGGCCCAACTCTTTTCCTGATCTACATTAATGATCTTCCAAATCACATCCTTACATCATTTGTAGACATTTATGCTGACGACACTACCATTTATGGTAGCACATCTAAGACAGTAAACGACCAAGTTCTCTCCAATTCTCTCTCCTCTGATCTTGAGCACCTAGTACAATGGGGTAAGGAGTGGCTGGTTACTTTTAATGCATCTAAAACCAAGCTTCTCTCTTTACATCATCAACATTCTGATCCACATCTGGCATCAATTGAAATGAATGGCTCTCGTCTTCAGGAGGCCTCAAGTTTTGACAAGCTTCTGAGCTTGACCTTTACTCCTGATCTTAAATGGAACACATACATCAAATCTGTTGCCAAGGCCGCTGGAAAAATGGTGGGATCTTTCTATCGATCCGGTAAATATCTCACTGCTGATGCTATTCTCTATCTATATAAGAGCCAGGTACGTTCAAGGATGGAATATTGTTGCCACATCTGGGCAGGAGCTGCTAGAAAGGACTTGTCCTGCCTTGATAGAGTTCAATAGACTTCGTAGCCTCGTAGGAGATGTCCTTTTCTCCTCCTTGCAACCTCTATCTCACAGAAGAGATGTTGCGAGTTTGTCTCTGATGTATCGTTATTTTCATGGAAGGTGTTCAACTGAGCTTCAATCTATGGTCCCCCCTCGCCAAACTTTCACAAGAAACACTCGTCTAGCTGTACACACTATCAATAATTTCCCCCACTCTTTATCTGTGCCTAAACCTAAACGTAGATTCCATGAACAAAGCTTCTTTCTTAGAACTGCACGCCTGTGGAATTGTCTTCCGTTTTCCTGCTTTCCGGCTGACTACAATATGGTTGTGTTCAAGTCTAACGTAAATAAGTTCTTGATGAGCCGTTCTATATAAGTTATCAAATTTACCAAATTTTCATTACTAATGATTACTATATTGTCCAATGTCTACTGTACACTCTTTAACCCTTATCCTTGAGTGGCCTCTTGGCCTTGATAAGTGGTGACGCCTATGTAAAAAAAAAAACACCTCAGGTTGGTCCTCCAACCATGACGTGACTTCAGAAATCAAGGCTTCATCATCTGGGAAACGCTTTTCTTTCAAAAACAGCCTCATGGCTCAGAAGAGGTGAAAGTCAGAGGGTGCAAGGTCAGGAGAGTAGGGAGGATGGGGAAGGATTTCATAACCACACGCCTATGCTTCTGATCTGGCGACATGCGAGTTGTGGACCGGAGCGTTGTCCTGCAGGAGGAGGGTACCCTTGTTGATCTTGCCCCACCACTTGATTTTGATAGCTTCCCTTAATTTCCTCAAAAGTAAAGCATAATAGGCTCCTGGAATTGTGGTACCCTTTGCTAGGAAATCTGTCATCACCACTCCGTCCTGTTCCCAGAAGACTGTGAGCATGACCTTGCCAGCAGAGTGCTGCACCCTTGCCTTCTTTGGAGGTGGTGAGTCCAAATGCTTCCACTGCATTGACTGGGCTTTGGTCTCTGGATCATAGTGATGGACCCAGATTTCATCCTGTGTAATCATTCTTTTGAAAACTTTGACTCATCTTCTTGGCACATCTCCAAATTCATCCTCGAGCACTCGACGCGTTCTCGCTTCTGGAATGGTGTGAGTAACCTGGGAATCCAGCTGGCAGACCATATGCAAATGATCATGAATGATAGTTTCCACAAACCCTGTACTAATCTTGACATCTTGGGCTATTTCGTGAATAGTAATGCGCCGATCTTCCAAAATGGCAGCCTGAACTTGACGGACAGATGGCTCATCAATGGCAGAAGGGGGCGACCAAGTCTGGGAGCTGTTTCCACAGACTTCCGGCCATGTTTGAATTCACGATGCCAGCGTTTTACAAGGTCATATGATTGGGCATTATCACCATGTTTCTTTCATTTCATCAAAAGTCGCCTGCGGTGTGCGTCCTTTCAAAAACAAAAAAACCTGATCACTGCTCAACATTCAACAGGCTCCATTTCACACCTGACTAAGTTGAAACACATGTAAAACAGAAACCACAATTAGTTCAGAGCTGTAATTGCCACATAACTCGTAGAGATATAAATCATTGCATATGCATTGCACTAGATCAGACAACTAGAAGTTGGTCAGGGCATTACTTATTGCACGCCCTCGTATATGAAATATAATTTTGTGGTGTCATTTTTCGAAGAAACAAGTATGTGAATTCCTCCCGGTTGTTACTGTCATGTTGATCAGCATTAAATCCCGGGCAACGTCGAGTCTCCCTACTAGTGAAATATAACTTTGTGTGGTGTCATCTTTCGAAGAAACAGGTAAGTGAATTCGTTCCGGTTGTTACTCTCGTGTTAAATGTTTATCGAACTGTTTTACATGTTTACAGACTTTGTCTATTATGTATATATATATTTTGTTATTATATGCCCCCTCTTCTTCTTTTTCTTCTTCTTCACGAAAAAAACATTTGTCTAACTCTCTATCAATAGAACATTATTTTCTCTCGTCGTTTGAAGCCCCTTCATGCACAAGTATTTGGTATCCCTTAAAAATAACATGTCGATATGTCCACGTCATCCGAAAATGCACGAATCATCATCATCATCATCATCATCATCATCATCATCATCGTCGTCGTCGTCGTCGTCGTCGTCAAACAACAACAACAACAACAACAACAACAATCTTATCTATCTCTGGACTATTTCTGTCAAACTCAGGAATATTTCGGTCCAATTTATGAATCTGCACGGAGTTTCGCAATTGTGTTTTAAGTCTGAAAGGACCCATGGCACAGTCGATAAAGTATTTGATAAAATTCAGTTGTAAAAATCACACTCTTCTAAAGGTTGAAGGTTCAATCCTCGGTATGCGCGCGATACTCAAAATGCAATTGAGAATTACTTAGGATGTCCACCCAGACATGGGCTGTCGAAACGAGAACATGCTGATCTTATGATTCGTGTGTTCCACAAAAAGATTTCACGAGTTCGGCACTCAGATTCCCGAGTTCGACAAAATACACCTGTAGAAGGTCGGATGTTGCATCGACCAAAACATTGTGCAAATTACATTCAAGGCGAGAACAGTAGTTTGAATAATCCAAATAAAACGAATAATGAATCCTCATCTCAAAAATTCAGAAACGTAATACAGAACATTCAAGGATGAATTTTCTGGTAAAAGACCTCAGCGTAGGCCTCTAAAACGCTGGACTGGCTCAAAGTGATATAAATGGCGAAAAGATTGGAAAAAGAAGGCACAAAAATGGAAGGAGTGTGTAGCAGAAAGTGTTTGAGAATTATGCTATTAAGTAAACGAAGTTCTTAGCTATCTATCGATCTATCGATCTATCAGGTGAAGAAGGTGATCGCTTAATGTTGTTTTATATACCAGCAGATATTGTTCATCTCCACAGAAGCGTTTCATCTAGTTCAATAAGAAATGTCCGCATCTGTTCCTGTTGATGTACCATGCCTAAGCGGAGACAAGTGGCGGCCATGTTCGATCGTCATTTTCTATGACGTCATCTGCTTATGACCAATGAAATAACAGAACAATCGGAAAAATATTTTTTGTCGAATGAATGGCGCAATTATCACCTCATCCATTTGCTTTGTTTTCGTTGCATTATTTTCGTTTCTCGTACAAAATTAACGTTCGTGTGTTTCTTACGGTCAGCAAGTCAATAGACTCATACGTTTGTGTATTATCTTGTTTAATAAGTTTTATCTTTTTTTTTTTATCTATCTATGAATCAATCTATCTACCTATATGTATCACATCGTGTTTATCTATGGTGAGCTACGATGTTCACTCTTTCGCTGCCAGAAGTTCAAGTGCCCCGAGACGTTTTCTGCGCATGCGGCTGGAGGCGCCTTTTTACTGAATTACTTTGGAGGTTCAATGTTTTGATTTTCTGACCAATCAGAGAGTTTTCCGGGCTGTCGGAAATTCGGTGTCTGTGGGAGCCGATGAGAATCTTTAAAAGAGCTCTGTATTTTCCAAAAAAAAGACCAGTTAACAAAAATTCAGAGATAGTGTTGGAAGGTATATATTACTACTGTCTGCAACTCAAATCTAACACGACAACACTTTGAACATAGCAGTCAGCTAATCAGACAATGTAGGCGAACACACAGACACAGTAATTAACTTTTGCATTCCCCCTTTTATTATCGTATGCTCACTTGAAATTAAGTTTATGAAAATATTTTAAAACTTCTCACATTTCTCAATGAACCTTCCAGAGTGATTAATTAACTCTACTCAAAAACTTTCAGTGAAAATTATTTTATATAGTTGAGTGTAGAAGTTTTCTTTACGATTTACTGACCCGTGAACTAATCACGGCTCTTGAATTATCAACTCAAACTTCCTCGAAATCTCAAACTAATTTCCCCCTTTTGTTCACTCATAAATGAACTATTATTTTCAATGAAAATATTTCCTAAAATGTAATAAATCTTTTTCCTTTTATAAATTGAGAGTTAACCTTGTTTGTTATGTTGATATATTTTCTACGAAAGAACCTCGTAAATTCGACTCTCTGTCTCGCTCTCTTTACTTCTTTTCCCCACAATAATAACATTAATTAATAATAATTAAACGAGAAAAAAAATAAGGAATAGGCCAAACATACATTACTGATAAAAAAGAAGAAAAATCTAGTTATTTGTATGTATATATGTGTACGTATGGATGTGTATGTATGGATGTGTGTGTATGTATGTCAGGTCATGTCATATGCTACTAGTATCATGTAACACAGTAATACCTGCCCCATAGTCGGGTCACCGGCGACTAAACTGGTTCCCCCACCAGACTTGTTTGGTGAGGAGGGTGGTTAGTCTCCCTGAAGGATTAAAAACGAGACCTTCCAAAGGGTGAATGAACCCTTTTTCTGGGTCAACGGCCAACTAGCACCGTGTATATTTGTGTGTATTTATATATGTCTTGGAGTGGAGAGGGCTCCCGTAAGCCGTGGTGAAGGCAACCTTTCTAGGAGAAGTAAATCTCTGATTTAAAAAAAACCCATAAAGCAGGAGACCAGTACTCGTATTAAGCTGGTCTGCAGTTTAACTTGTTGTTGGTTATCTTGCTCTTGCTTGTTGCTGGATCTCAACATTTTGAACTGAGAGAAAGAGACTTGGCTGTCATACAAAGCTAAGACTCTGTGACATCATCTGTGTATAGATACTCCCTCAGGCATTTGTCTACAAAAATAGTCCTGTGGCGATGAAAAAGTTGTGATGCGTGAAGGCTTGAAATGCTGGAAGCATGTAATAATTGATCTCAATGACCATCTTCAGTGTCATGCCTGCTTGAGCGTGTGAATTTGCCGGTAGGACTAAAAAACAAAAAAGAAGCCATTTTTGGGCTCATGGACTTTAAGTGTCTGAGGGAGTGGCACTCGTCTGACAAGGCGTTGCAATCATCATCATCATGTGTGTGTATGTATGTACGTATGTGTATGTATGTACGTCTGTATGTACGTACGTATGTATGTATGTATATGTGTCTTGTTTTTAATCTCCCAGGGAGACTAGCCGCCCTCCTCACCAAACAAGTCTGGTGGGGGAACCAGTTTAGTCGCCGGTGACCCGACCATGAGGCAGGTAGTACTGGGTTACATGGTACTAGTAGCATATGACATGACCTGACACATTCCAAAGGGCGAATGAACTCTTTTTCTGGGTCAACGGCCAACTAGCCCCGTGTATATTTGCGTGTGAGTATACACAATTCTTTTCCACGACAATGCCTGGACACAAATTGCTAAACTGAACCTGCAGAAGTTGAACGAATTGGGCTACGAAACTCTGGGGTGGAGAGAGCTCCCGTAAGCCGTGGTGAAGGTAACCTTTCTAGGAGAAGCAAATTTCTGATTTAAAAAACCATAAAGCAGGAGACCAGTACCCGCATTAAGCTGGTCTGCAGTTTAATTTGCTGCTGGCTATCTTGCTCTTGCTTGTTGCTGGATCTCAACATTTTGAACCGAGAGAGAGACTTAGCTGTCGTACAAAGCTAAGACTCTGTAACATGATCTTTGTAGAGATACTCCCTCAGACATTTGGGCTCATGGATTTTAAATGTCTAAGTGGCACTCGTCTGACAAGACGTTGCAATCATCATCATCATGTATATGTGTATGTATGTATGTATGAGAGAGACATTTATAAAAGAATGGGATGATTCTTGTTAACACAGAGGAGGGGAGATACTTCATTTGTGATGGAGGAGGCACATTGCTTGTAAAGGGATTATACAAGAGTTTGTTTATAGATGAATATACAAAGCACATTTACCTTTGCGGTTGTAAGGAATGATTTCTTTATTCCTCAACCGGCCGATTGATGATGTCAGAAATTCAAGCCTTTTCGACTACATGGTCTACTCTTCTCCCTTCGCCTCTAAGGGGCTCCCAGTCTCCAACTAACTCTATCACTGTGTGATCTACTCCGATCATCTGATCCACTTTAACTTCGAATCCTCGATTCATATATCGAGAAATCTCCTTTGTTTATGACGTCAGAAGTATGGTTCCCAACGTGACTAACTTTCATGTCTGTCCAAACACACTTTTGGCAACAAAGAATTTCCAATTTTATTTGTTTAATATCTAACCTATTTTTTAATTTATAAACTCGCATTGTCCATTCTTTTAACTGACATATTTAATATCCAGTTATTCTAAGAGAATGGACAATAGCTTTTTTTCCGACATAAATAATATTTAGTTATTTCTAAAAGAATTAACAATGGACTGCATTCCTAGGATTTCAATTATCCACTTGCCTACGGGGTTCGATTCTAATCTTTTCCTAATATCATTTTCACTTATCTAGTCTGCCTTATTACTTATATGAGAAAGGGACAGCCCTTCTTATTTAACAAATACAAGATGGAGAAAAAAATTTCTTATTTCAATTCAAGCTAGGCCGAAAAGCTGCTGAAACAGCTCGAGATATCAACGAAACGTTTGGCCTAGGATCCACTACTGAACGCACAGCACAATGGTGGTTTAAAAAATTTCGTGTCGGCGACGAGAGTCTTGAAAATGATGAGTGTAGTGGTCGGCCATCGGATGTTGACAATGATCAATTACGAGCGTTAGGCGAAGCCAATCCACACACAACTGCTCGAGAACTTGCTTCTGAATTAGGCATAACGTATACGACGATTTCCAACCATTTCAAAGAGATTGGAAAGACATAAAATCTTGATAAATGGATGCCTCACGAATTGAACGACAATCAAAAGAAACGCCGTTATGAAGTGTCAACATCTCTTCTTTTAAGCAACAAAAACTACCCGTTACTCGACCGGGCCGTGACTTGCGACGAAAAGTGGGGGGGGTTTACGATAACCGGTGACGCTCAGCTCAGTGGTTAGACGCCGACGAAGCTCCACTACATTTCCCGAAACCTGAGTTGCACCAAAAAAAGGTCATGCTGACTGTTTGGTGGTCTACGACTGGTCTCATCCATGACATTTTTTTAAAATGTAGACGAAACCATTATGGCGGAGAAGTACTGTCAACAAATGGATAAAATGCATAAGAAACTTCAACAACAACAACACTCAGCATTACAGAAAATACACAATTCTTTTCCACGACAATGCCTGACCAACAAATTGCTAAACTGAACCTGCAGAAGTTGAACGAAACTCTGCCTCATTTGCCATACTCTCCAGATCTCTAACCTACCGACTATCACTTTTTTCCAGCATCTTAACTGTCTGCGTGAGAAATGCTTCAAAAACCTAAGCGTTATCAAAAACGCCTTTAGTGACTTCATCGCCACAGAACGCGAGATTTTTTACGTCAATAGCATTAAATACACTTGAATTGCGTTGGCAAAAGTGTATTGATTCTAAATTTTTGTTTGAGTCAATATATACTCATGTGAATTTAAACCCGCAAGAACTTTTTTGTCTCTCTGTCTATCTCTTTACCTCCGTCTATCTCACATATTTATTTACCTATTACCGCACCTTTTCTCTATTCCCTTCTGTTCTTTCTTCTATCTATCTATCTATCTATCTATCTATCTATCTATCTATCTCCAACTATCTACCTATTTTATATATTTATTTACCTATTACTGCTCTTCTCTCTTCCCTCTGTTCTATCTATCTATCTATCTATCTATCTATCTATCTATTTATCTATCTCTTTATTTTCATCTATCTACCTATCTTATATATTTATGTACCTGTTACCGACCTTCTTCTCTCTTCCCCTCTGTTCTTTCTTCAATCAATCCATCAATCTACCTATCTATCTATCTATCTATCTATCTAAAGACCGGTAAGGTTATCCACCGATATCCCTGTACATTTCAATGTTTAATTGTTTTCCCGAGGGAAGCCATGCTTCGTCATGCACAACGTTATCATTATCATGCAAGGCTGTCCACAAAATGGTCGATGTTTGTGAACATGCGCAAAACGCACTTACCTCCCTTCCCTCCTCGATAAGAAAAATGTCAGAAAGACCACACACGATGATGACCAGCATTGCATTACAATGGTACAATAACTAGGAAACTAAACAAATAGATAGACTTCGTTTATACCGAGTAAACCAGGCAACCAGGATAATAAGCTTCATGTCTGTTTTAATCTATCTATATTCCTATAAATTCATTTTTCTTTTGTGTGTATTGATCTTCATATTAAAAATCCTCTTTTTTATTTATTGTATTTATTTGCTTCCCCACCAAAGAAAATCAGGCACAAGGCCGTTTTTAATGTGGGGTAAAAACTAGCTCCCCTAAAAGTAGGCAAACAGGGGGCACTCTGGTTACCAAAAATAATAATTGTCCCAGTATAGAGGGTTTCCCCTCCATTGACTGGCACAAATTATCTTAAGTGCAGTATCTGCAGAACAGATACTCCACTTTGATCCCGGCCCGAAGGCCAAGAACAACAGAAAAAAGGCAAGGTACTTATTTGGTCCCCCATCGAGCAAATTAGGCACAAGGCCGATTTTTAATGTGAGGAGTGAAGGGGAAATGGGGACCAACTCCCCGGGGAGTAGGGGAGCTGGATAGTGATAATTGGTATGAAGGTCTTATATGTGGAGTTTGCCCCACATATGGTCTTTGCTTGCAGTATCTGCCGGAACAGATACTACACTTTGAGGCATTTATTTGCTCCCCCACTGAGCAAATTAGGCACAAGGCCGATTTTTAAAGTGAGGAGTGAAGGGGAAATGGGGACCAACTCCCCGGGGAGTAGGGGAGCTGGATAATGATAATTGGTATGAAGGGTTGCCCCTACATTGACCAAGGTCTTATATGTAGGATTGCTCCCACATATGGTCTTTGCTTGCAGTATCTGCCGGAACAGATGGTATTTATTTGCTCCCCCACCGAGCAAATTAGGCACAAGGCCAATTTTTAATGTGAGGAGTGAAGGGAGGGGGAAGGGAAAAAGGGGACCAGCTCCCGAGAGGTGGGAAATGGGAGCTGGTTAAAGGTCAGGCATGTGGGGTTGCCCCCACATCTGGTCTTTGCTAGTCATAGCTAGTCATAGCTTGCAGCATCTGCCGGAACAGATACTACACTTTGATCCTGGCCCGAGGCTAAAAACAACAGAAAAAAGGCAACCCTCTTTTCTACTTCTTTAAAAAGAAAATACAATTTTCTTATATATGGCATTGCATTCACTAGCAAAAGATCTAGCTAATTTGCACATTCTTTTAAACATTCATTTTAATTAATTCCCTATTAGTTGCTTCGGTTTTCTAATGGGAAAATCATCTTTAGTTAACTATTCCGTGTAATTATATTCATGCAGATATTCTACATAATTTATACTTGCATAATATTTGCGTAAAAAGTTTATAGTAAACACAAAATCGTTTCCATATATATTTATGTATACGTATATATTTTTGTTTAACAAATTTTGCCTAACAAATTCCTCCTATAGTTTTTGGTCTACAGACATGAAACTTCATATATAAGGTATTTGAATCCATACAAAACTTTATATTTGGGGTTTAGCCCGGAAAATTCGGTGCAAAAGTGTGAAAATTTAAAAAAAATGAAATTTGCCAGGTGAAGGTCGAACGCCGGCATTACGAATGCATAAAGTAGTAGCTATTGGTTCATGTTTTAATTTTTAGCCTTGCAGTAAACATGTTTTCATATCCCAGTCATTGACGGCAGAGGCAAACTAAATTGTGAGCTGAACGTTTTGGTTTCGATTCTCTGTGGTGGCGTATGAGACTTTTTTTTTAATACTTTTTAAATTATTACTATACTAGCGGGGGTACCCGGCGTTGCCCGAGTGTTTGTTTCCGGGACGGGGGGGGATTTTAAAAAATGTTATGGTAGGTAAGTAGGAAGGATCAAACCCGGAGTCATGAGTAAAAGTAGGAAAATAAAGTGTGAAAAAAAAACATCTGCAACGTTAACAGTTCGGCCACCAAGAAAAGTCCATTCCAGTTGTTTAGGGAAGAAAAACAAAAACAAAAAAAAAAAAACGACTACGGTAGGTCGGCGCGAACGTGAAAATATAATGTGAATTGTCCAGCACGCTAACCACTACGCCACAGAGCACTGCAGCTTAGTTTAGTGATTTTAAATAACTTGACATGAAAGAACTACGAAGCCAAACCGGTGTTCTCTTCTCAACTGTTCCTTGTGAACGATCCCCAAACGGTGTTAAGTGGTGGCAGGAGGAGGAAGAATTTATTAGAGAGAAAATATTTTACCACTTCCATTGATCTTAACCGATTTTGGCCGTGACTTCTCAGCAGAAAAAGTATAGAAATCTAAGATTATCGAGGAATTTGAGAAATAATAAGCCTATAACACACCTCAGATATTGTTCTGCCGTTTGTGCATATTATATTTGCATGAAATATCTTGATTTTTAATCCTATTAATGTCAAAATCAGACGGGAAAAAATGAGTTCATTTTATTTATTTATTATATTATTATTATATTATTATATTATATATTATATTATTATATTATTACTATATATTGCATCCAATCTATCTATCTATCTATCTATCTATCTATCTATCTATATAACTATAAAAGTTAAAATATATGTCTGTCTTTTCTCTATGGTAGATATGGAAGACTATTATACAGAAAGGCATTACTTTACATATTCACACGTTTTAATATATACATATGCACATAACCTTATGAACAGTGCATAGGGCCTGAGCAAAGCCGGGCGGAACTACTAGTCTATATATCTATAAAAGTGAACGTGTCTGTGTGTCTGTCAATTTTTAGTCTACAGACTCGAAATTTGATATACAGGGTACTGAGATTTGGGAAAATCGATGTGACCGGATTTCGGCCAGAAATTTGGCTGCTAAGCGGTCAAAGTTCAACGATTTGACCTTTGAGAACTCTATCAAACTCCTCCGACAATTTTGGGTCTAAACACTTGAAATTTTAGATAAAGGTTCATTGAACATGGATCTAACTTAATAACTTGATCTGAGCCAAAAACAATAAACTTTAAGGGGTCATATTAGGAATCAAAGTTTAAAAAAATTGACCGTTTTTTTTTTTGCTCAGCATACACCTCCAAACACCGGGCAACACCGGGCACCCATGCTAGTATATATATATATATATATATATATATATATATATATATATATATATATATATATATATATATAAAAGTGAACGTGTGTGTGTGTGTGTGTGTGGTGTATGTACATTTCCCTACGCAATAGCTCTGTCAATTTTCAGTCTACAGACTCAAAACTTGATATACAGGTTACTGAGATTTGGGAAAATCTATGTGATCGGTTTTCGGACAGAAATTTGACTGTTAAGGGGCAAAAGTTCAACGATTTGACCTTTGAGAACTCTACCAAACTTCCCAGTCAATTTTGGGTCTAAACACTTGAGATTTTAAATATAGGTTCCTTGGACATGGATCTAACATAATAACTTAATTTGAGCTCAAAGCAATAAACGTTAAGGGGTTATAATAGGGGTCCAAGTTAAAAAAAAATTACCGCTTTTTTTGGCTCAACATACACCTCCAAACACCCGGGCAACACCGGGCTGAAATGCTAGTATATATCTAAAGGAAAAAAATGTATCAAATGTAAAGAAGTATTAGTTTCGTATTTTCAATTGGTGTAACCCTCCCCCCCTTTTTTTTTATAGATATTACCCTAATTAACAAATTATAGTAAATAAATATTAGATAAAGTAACCATAATAACTAGGGTACATGTGGAAATTCCACAGAGGACGAATTCATACTGGTGTTGACATTCTGTAGATGTCCGGTGTAAATGGAGACGCTCTGATATTATTGTAGCTTTTTTGTTAAAACTACAAAAGTATTTATCTAAGCTAGCACGAACGCCAGGCAAAGCCCGGTAGTAAAATACGCTTAAGTATGGTATTCTAATTCTTGCAGATTTCGTATATATTATTATAGGGTTAATGTTCTATCGATTTTTATATATTATAAAGTTGTGATTTTAAAAGAAAATCCATATGAGTTGGGTATATTAGCTTAAATCGAAACCGAAATATAACTTATGAATATATATATATATATACGTATATATACATATATATATATGCATATATATATATACGTATATATATACGTATATATACATATATATATGCATATATATGCATATATATACATATATATACATATATATATACATATATATACATATATATATATGCATGATGATTGCAACGTCTTGTCAGACGAGTGCCACTCCCTCAGACACATAATGTCAATGAGCCCAAAAATGACTTTTTCTTTTAGTCCTACTGGTGAATTCACACGCTCAAGCAGGCATGACACTGAAGACGGCCATTGAGATCAAGTATTACATGCTTCCAGCATTTCAAGCCTCCATGCATCACAACTTGTCCATCGCCACGGGACTATTTTTGTAGACAAATGCCTGAGGGAGTATCTATACACAGATGATGTTACAGAGTCTTAGCTTTGTACGACAGCTAAGTCTCTCTCTCGGTTCAAAATGTTGAGATCCAGCAACAAGCAAGAGCAAGATAGCCAGCAACAAGTTAAACTGCAGACCAGCTTAATGCGGGTACTGGTCTCCCGCTTTATGGTTTTTTAAATCAGAGATTTGCTTCTCCTAGAAAGGTTGCCTTTACCACGGCTTACGGGAGTCCTGTCCACCCCAACACACACATACACAAAAAACACACACGGTGCTAGTTGGCCGTTGACCCCGAAAAAAGGGTTCATTCGCCCTTTGGAAGGTCTTGTTTTTAATCCTTCAGGGGGACTAGCCACCCTCCTCACCAAAAAGTCAGTTTAGTCGCCGGTGACCCGACCATGAGGCAGGTAGTACTGGGTTACATGGTACCAGTAGCATATGACATGACATGACCTGATATATACATATATATATACATATATATATACATATACATATATATACATATATATACATATATATATATATACATATATATATATATATACAAAAATATTTTTAATCATTCGTTAGAAAACCATCTAGTCAGTAAGTCATTTAATCACCTGCAATCACTGCATCAACTCGCTCTCAAATTTATTATAGTACTAATATTTTATTTTTTAAGGGATCATCAGTTGTTTACCATGAAACACTGTTTCGGGGATTTAAAAACAATATATATATATATATATATATATATATATATATATATATATATATATATATAACTTGAGTTCCTTCAGAATTCTTGATAAAATTATTTATAAAATATAAAATATAAAATATAGATGACTTAAGTGCCATCAGCTATAACCGAAATCGAAACCAAAACTTATGAAGAATTCTTGGTAAAATTATTTATGACAAGAAATTGAATTACATAACAATTAAATGCACCGGATGTAAGCGCGACACAGAAAATAATACACACGCTATCGTATTAATACATAGTAAATAATTGCTTTATAAAGTTAAAACATTTTAAAAACATTTTCAAAATCAAAAATTGAATAAAACTTAAAACCAACATACGATGTTTTGAATCTTCTTTCTTTTTTCTACTTGCGGCATTATATTGTCATGCATTTTTTCTTTCTAATTTTTCTGAAGAGTATATGCAGGAAAAGAGGCAGTATGGACATAATAATAACCGATTATTGCTGCATAACGAAACGGATCCAAAAAAAAAAAAATGTACCGAAATTTTAACATTCTGGAAGTGCTGTTTTACATGAAAAATAAATATTTGGATCTTAGAATGTAATTGTACTCTTATACTTTATCATTAAAATACGGTAGTATTAAATGTCAGTTTTACTTATTTAGAACTGCTTTTGGTTTCGATTCTTAGGGGTGGCGCATGAGCCTCACCACTCACTCATTTTGCGACCACATTGCAATTTTTACAGTTCATAGATCACTTCTCAGCTATATTTTGAATAAATAAATAAATAAATAACTTTCGTTCAGTAAAACAAAAGTTATAATAAAATTACTGGTGTTCGAAAGTTCTCTGAATCTATTAGGAACGGAGAGACGTTTTCTTTTTCTGGTTTGTTGTTGGTTACCATAGCAGTCAAATCTGTTTGCCCTCTTTGCAATGCTTTCATTCGTTGTGCTTCCGCGTTGTTCGCCCTGTCGCCACGATTACGTCGATTCAGCTACTACTGTAGCTAATAATCCACCGCTGTCCCGATCTGTGGCTCAGCTGTACTGTCGCTGGGCTAAATCGCTAACCAACATTTCGTCTTGTCTCGCGGGCCAAAACTTACTACTGGCTATTCATTTACTTAATTAAGTCTTTTATTTTTTTTTTATTTAGTTACTTTAAGAAGTTGGATAGGGTTCAAAAAGATAGTCTTCGATCTATGTTACGTTTTGTCAACTATACTACAACCCATGTCCCATCGCCTTAATGTTTCCAGAATTTTTTTTTGTACAGGCAGTTAGAATTGTCGTAGACGCTTGAAAATTCAGTATGCTATTGCTATCCATCTTATAAGATGACTGAGCAACTTTTATGATTCAGGTTATACTCAACAGCTAGAGTAGGAATTGGAATACACCTCACTAAAGCCTGATTGTCACAGCTGGTGAATTTCAAACATGAAATCTGGACGTGAGAACATGGTTTCGAAAAATGATTTTGCAGTCGAATTATACAATCGGTATATGATAAATTTATTAAAATTTGCTCTAATTTTGTACCTCGTCTTATTTGACGGTCGCCTTATACGCCGAAATATACGATGTATATGTATGTATGTATGTATATATATATATATATATATATATATATATATATATATATATATATATATATATATATATAAGATAAAGAAAAGTAAAACTGTAAGTTGAACTTTACAATCAAAATTTATTGTTCGACTGAATACTAAAAAAAAAAAAAGAACTTTGTAAATTACAAAGTCCTTATTCCGCGGAGTTTCAAAAACTTCTATTCCTGTTATTCTTCTCATCAGAGGACATAAACAATCAACAAATTATATATATATATATATATATATATTCTTCATTCATTGATATTCTAATCCAGTGATTTTCGGTCTTACAAAATATAAGTAGATTCAATTTTATTTTGTTTAATATATGCAGTATTTTCACAGATTACTCTAACTTCATAATTTTGATTAAATATTAACATTAAAAATCACTGATAAGACTACTTTTATGCATTTGACTTTACTTTATATACTGGACACACATGTTTTCTTTTAACCAGCATAAAATAGATGGGACAATAATTAATAGCTGTTTTTTAAATTTATTTTTCTCTCTTTTTGTCTTTCTCTCTCTTTTCTTAGAATATCCCTGAAAACAGCAATATATAAATACATAGACAACCCCATCCATAACATCACTTGCCTTTCTTTTTCTTGTCTTCTCTTTTCTCATATTTCTATACAAATTTGTCTATGTATACGACTAAAATTTTGACCTGTATAATTTGAATCTGCATGTCTTTTGACACGTGCCAACTATCACAATATTCCTTTTTTTTCTTTCTCTCTTCAAAATATCTTCAACCACTACTTTCTATTGTCTCTTATCATCGAAATTAATTCAGAATGTAGAATAGAAATTAAATTTGAGATTTTTTTAGGCGTAGTAAGTATAATTAGTTTCACTTATGCGGTTTTATAAATAAGCTGCATCTGAGTTTTTTAATGACTATTATGCTTTGATAAACCATTCTTTTATTTTGCCTACGGATATATTTTTATTCACTATTTGGATGTACCACTTGGATTTAATTTTTGACTCTTATATAAACAAATTATTTGCCGGATATTTTATACAACCACTGCTGAATCAAAGGAAATATGTTTGCATGTGATTGCGACCTAATACTTTGGAAGGATTACAAGACGCGATGGATCACTTTTACCTCCTTACTACCAGGAATTTCCATTTCAAGATTTAACATTCATTTTGGATTTAAAGTACAATATCCTTTCTCTGCTTAAATATCCAATTCCCTTATTATATCTAAAATCTTTTAAAAACTTTAATTTTCCATTTCTATTGCCTTTAGCAAATATGCAAACCAATAAAAACATTTGCTAATATTTTTCATTAGAGGAGATGAATAAGCATCGAAAACTCATGGGTTAAGGAAATAGATTTATTTAATTCTATATTTTTTGTTTTCAAACAATAAAAAAATCTGTATTTGAAAATTAACTTTTTCAAATCATACAATTTAAATACATAAATTTTGATCTTTTAAAATTTATTATTATGAAATACTGGACATGCTAATGTTTCGGAGGAATGGTCGGTTAAAACCAGAAGTCCTCGTCAGGCGACTTAATAAATAATTACTTTCTACAGAAGAAACAAGTTCACAAGCTTGTATACTTTTAACCTAGTATATATATATATATATATATATATATATATATATATATATATATATATATATATATATATATCGGTAATCTTATAAATACAAGACTGATAAATTAAAAAATATATCCATTTTAAATGTGGAAATTGATGAATCACACAGGTAAGAAATTCATTTTTATAGTATGAAAAGGTTAGTAATTGCAATTAAGAATAGGAAATTGGATCAAATGTTTGTAACATGTCTTCTTCCTAAGATTAAGGGTGGTGGTGTTTGATCAACACTGCTGGGAAGCTATGATGTAATATACTGTTTTGCTTTTAAATCCCCGAAACAGTGTTTCAGTGTAAACAACTGATGATCCCTTGAAAAATAAATTATTGGTACTATAGTAAATTCGAGATCGAGTTGATGCAGTTATTGCAGGTGATTAAATAACTTACTGACTAGATGATTTTCTAACGAATGATAAAAATATTTTTTGTATAGTTTTAAAGGTTAAAAACTTCAAATTTTTTTTTTTTATTACATTTTCACCCCAAACAAGGCACATTGCCACTTTGGTGTAGGGGGCTACTATCAGGGGAAACATCTACTGGGGTACTATGTAGGGATTAGGGCAGTGAGATGTTGGTTCACGTTGCACTTGAACTTATGCATGTCAGTACAGTTGGGGAAGCAATGACCTGGAATGGAATTCCAAAGTCTAGCAGTTCTGGGGAAGAAACTACTGGAGTAGAAAGATCTTTTACATCTAGGGATCTCTACAGTGTGGGGGTGGGATTTTGCAGCTTGTCGGGTCTGTCGAGGGTGTTCACGTCGTGGGGGCACAAGTGCTTGCAGTTCTTCAGAGCATTCACCATTATAATACTTGTAGAACAGGCAGAGGGATGCAACGTTTCGACGATGGGACAGAGGCTGAAGTTTTGATGCCAGTTTAGGGCCTATCAGATTTGCGACTCTCTTTTGAACCCTGTCAAGGAGCGAGAGACTAGTAGCCGATGCACCGGCCCAAATATGACAGCAATACTCCATACATGGGCGAATAGTGGCCTTATAGAGGTACAGGATACTTTCGGGTGTTAAAAGTTTTCTAGCACGGTAGAGAGAGCCCACCTTCCTTGCAGCGGCCCTGGCAATGCCCTCGATGTAACTGTTCCAACTCATGTTTCCAGTGAACGTTAGGCCAAGGAGCTTGAGAGACGTACTCTCAGATAAAGAGTTGTTGGCCATTGCTATGTGGTAGAGAAGGTTTCTTGTAATTATTGAATGAAACCAGTTTTGTCTTGGTGGCATTGAACGTTACCATCCATTTTTGTCCCCATTCCACTACTGATTGGAGGTCATCCTCTAGTGTTTCTGCCATTACTTTAGATATATGTTCGTTTGTTTTCCTGTCGTGCCTGCTATAGAGTGTGGTGTCATCAGCATATATCCCCATCTCAGAGGCAATCTTGTCGGGGAGGTCATTTATGAATATCAGGAACAGCAGAGGTCCAAGGATAGATCCTTGGGGCACTCCTGCATTTATATCATATTGTTTAGATGTACGACCGTCGAGGACAACCTGGATTTTTCTCTTATCTAAGAAGGATTTAATTACGTTAAGTATTCTACCAGTGATACCGTAAGATCTAATCTTCCTGAGGAGACCCTCATGCCATACCCTGTCAAAAGCCTTAGATATATCTAGAGCTACCGCTCTGCCCTCTCCCGCTTTGTCCAGTGAATGGTATATGCGTTCAGAGATTACAGTGAGGATGTCTGCCGTGGAACGGGCTTGTCTAAATCCATATTGATGGTCGGTCAGAAGTTTAGCATCTGTAAGGTGCTGGACTAGAGCATGGTTAATTAAGGTCTCAAATATTTTGGCAAAAAGTGGGAGGAGGCTAATAGGGCGATAATTTAATGGGTCAGTTCTTTCGCCAGAATTCTTGAATACTGGTACTACAGAAGCAGTTTTCCAACAGCTCGGAAAGCAAGATTCATTAAGGCATTTGTTGTAGAGTTTGGAGAGAACTGGAGCTACTTCGGCTGAGCACTTTTTTAATAGCACAGCTGGGATGAGGTCTGGTCCACATGCTTTGGAAGTGTCAAGGTTTTTTATGATAGCATGCACCTGAGCAGGGGTGATTTTCAGATCGTCTAGCGTGGCGTCTGTCCGCATAGGAAATTGAGGTAGGGGGTGGTTTAGAGGGTCCAGTGTGGAGTTTGAGGCAAACCGACTGGCAAGCATGTTAGCCTTCTCGGTTGCTGAGCAAAGAACCTCAGATATATATATATATATATATATATATATATATATATATATATATATATATATATATATTCCTCATAAAGGAAATGTTTGTTTTCCCTAATATGGCTGTTCTTGTGAAAATTTTCAAACGACATATTGATTGAATTTGTCGAAATGGTCTTGAAACAATTATAACTAACAATGAAATACACTTTTTGTTGTTATCAACCCATTTCTTGAAGTCTTGGTTTTTGTTAAAACAGTACACACACACACACACACACACACACACACACACACACACACACACACACACACACACACACACACACATACACACATATATATATATACACTCTAAATGTTATCATAATAGGCATGGAATTTAATGCTTTTTATGTATCGCTAATTTTATATGTAAATATGTACCTAGCAATTCCTTAGCAACACACACACATACACACATAAACGCATACACACGTACACACATGTATATAAGTATTTTTCTTACATAACATCATAACCTTGGATAATTTGACATGTGCTGAATAACATTCCCTCCCATCCACTTAATAATAATAATAATAATAATAATAATAATAATAATAATAATAATAATAATAATAATAAAATATGAAACGCGATAAACCACCTTCGGCGTATCGCACTTATCACTAGAAATTTTTTATGCGTGAAAACAAATATGAACTTGGCAGTAAATTAGGGATACATTCTTGGCGGACGGGAATGCTAACTATGTTTAACCCATCTCCAAACAAAAAATGAACTAACACACACACACACACACACACACACACACACACACACACACACACACACACACACACGGATATATATATATATATATATATATATATATATATATATATATAAAATAAGACTTTATCTAAATAATATATAGTCAATCATTCATCAGACGTCAGACAGACTGTTTCACTGTATCGCAACTCTTCAGTGAAGTTAGACTAGTACCTAACCCAAGCCAGGAATTGCACCTACAACCATCTTGTTGATATTCGGCATTTCTACCCATAACAGAGAGCAAGGTGAGCATATTTTTATCTACAAATGAACTGTTTCGCTGCATCACAGCTCTTT
>NC_136505.1:99988254-99993254 GCF_053919585.1 Euprymna scolopes
CAAGGAGTCTGTGAGTGATGATGAGAGTAGTAGGAGTAAGCAAGTCAGAACATCAGAATTGATTGGTCAAATAAATAATTTCATGGATGGATATCAAGACAGTTCCTCGCCCTCCTTATTGTCTAGCCTTGCTCCCTGTGACTTTTGGTTATCAACTCAGCTCAAGCAAACCATAGAGATTGTCGTTATGACATTGATGAGATGAAAGAGACTGTGACGAAGGTCACTGACACGCTCACACAAGAGGACTTCCATGGGGCTTTCCAGAAGTTGTTGAAACGGTATCAGTGCATTACAGTTGGAGGAGATTACTTCGAAGAGGACTAGAGTTGCATCAGTAAAAGTTCTCAAACAAAAAAAAAAGTGTAGAAAATTCTTGAATGCTGCTTGTACTCTAAAAATGATGCATTTAAAGAGAAATGTTGCAAGTAGGTGGTGCTGTCAGGCAACGATTATCTGTTGGTGGTAGGTGGTGCTGTCAGGCAACGATTATCTGTTTTCAAAACGAGGTTGATGAGTAAAGTAAAAAAACCGGCCAGGAAATTTGAAACTCAGACGAAACGAAACAAATGGCTACCGTAATACATAACTCATTTTTGTATCGCACCAATGAATATGCGAAAAAAAAACAAACAAAAAACAAACAAACAAAAAACAACAACAACAACAACAAAAACAGGAAAAAAAGAAAGAAGAAAAAAATGGAAGTTGGAAAAACGAATGAAAAGTTGGAAAAGAAGATGATTTACAAAAAATATAAATAAACATAATAGCAGGATTGGAATTTGTGGCAGATGGAGAGCTGTGAACATCTTTTGAATAGTGTGAAAAAAATCCCTAGCCTAATAGGCCCGCACTGTCGATTAAGCTCCAACCCCTGTCCCATCGCTGCAATGTTCCACCACTGTGTTTGTTTCACTAGTACTTTAACAGAATATTCTCCGACAAACTTTCTACATTCTCCTGTCATGTAAATACCCCGCAGACTAGCAGCAAAATCCCACCCCATCATTGTAAAGAACTCCAGATATCGGAAAAATTTTATTGTACACAGATTTATGTAAAGAAAACTCTGAAAATTATTACATGATCATTGTAAATTTTCAGACACGGCTGCGTGGCGAAAAGGTGGATAATGCGTGCTATATTAAGTTTAATTTAGTTCTATGCAAAGAAGACAAAGTGAGATTGAAAATATGATTTTGATTAAAAATAGAATAAGGATTCTAGACATAAACTTTAGTGGCAGTATGTATTGATTTTAATCTACACAAGGGATTATAGGAGCAACCGGGTTAATGAAAAAAGAATTTCAAAAACTATCAATGCCATGCCTAGAAGGGTCCTAGCATTAAAACAGCACTCAGTATTAGTTATTAAATTTGTGACCATTTATTTTTTATTTTGTTCTAAAAATTATGTTTATAAATAATTCCTAAGAAAAAATATTTTACATGTTTGAAATTTACAATTTAAATATATTTGGAAGTCAAACTCCGTCCTCAGTATTTTGTTTAAAAATTCTGAGGATGGAGTTTGACTCCGAAATATATTCCAATTATAAATTTCAAACATGTAAAATATTTGTTTATTTTCATAATATTGCGTTGTTATTTAGCTTTCAAGCTTACTGGATACGTATTTTATTTTATTTAAATTAAATCAACCCTTCTATAACGGAACTCACACCCCTAGTATATATATATATATATATATATATATATATATATATATATATATATGAACAAATGAATAATAAAACATGTTAAAAGACATCTTGAAAAAGAGTTAAAAACATATTTAATTTTAAAAAAGGAAGCACAAGATAAGTGGATAGTCCTTAATCCGCGGAGTTTCGAAGAAATACTCCCCTTCTCATCAGAGGGCAGGAATTAGCAAAATGCAGGATCGGATTTTGCATATAAAAGTATTTAATGAAACTACAAGTAAGTCAAAGATTTTACTTGGTTAAAAAAAGGGTGAGGTAAGGGGAACAGGAGGCAAAAGAAAAATAATAAAAAGATTTCACAGTCATACCTATATTCCCGTCACGGGAGATGAAGTTAGGTGTTTTCAACTCTTGTAGGGAGATATCGACGTCCTCCTGTATACAGTCCATATATATATATATATATATATATATATATATATATATATATATATATATATATATATATATATTCTAGCAAAAGTACCCGTTGTCGACTTGGTTTGGGTTCAAAAAACGCCTACAGAAAATGGACTCTGATTTATGAAAGTATGATAGGTTATGAAAAGGAAGGATTGTAAAGAGATAGCTTCGAATTTGGGGGTATCAAAACCAAAGCAAAATACGATGAAAGTAAAAATGAAATAGATAAACCCCATAATTTATTATACCATACCTGTTCACACTGAAACACTTATCACAATATTCTGTGGATCTATATTAAAAAACCTTGTTAAACTTTGTGACATTCTATGGAGGCCAGTATTCTTGTGTACATCTATATCAAAAACACTTGTAAACGTTTTGTTTTAATTAATTTTTTTTTATTTCCATACATTGTGGACCAGGCGCGAACGCAGACCCCACAATTTTAATGAACCACCGTTCTGCCAGATCAAACATACCCATTCCTGTGTGTCGATAATCTATGATTATATGTAATCAATTTTTTAAAATAATCAACCATATAGGAGCCTATTCGTGACCACACACACACACACACACACACACACACACACACACACACACACACACACACACACATTCAGCTATATATTATACTAGCATTTCGGCCCGGCGTTGCTAGTCATATATATTTATATATGTATATATATGTGTGTCCTCCCCTTCCATCATAATAATTTTATTGTTTATTTATTTTAATGTAGTTTTGGAATGCACTACGTTGGTTGGTCATCACAAGCTTTGGATTCCCCTATAACTCAAGATTCAACATGCAAATTATGCACCATCAAATGTGTTGCATAATGCCTATGGTTCGGCCATTCGTGAGCACTTAATAAATAACCGTGTCTGTGCTTTAAACTTGAGCAAGTTACACTTTATCTTTCACTTGAAAATTTTAGAAACTATCTATATTAATTCCTTGAGATCTTCTCCTTGCAAACAAAGAGAAAATCTTTCAGGACTTAATGTATTTTCTATTCGATTCTTTCCTTATTTTTTATTCCCTTGTCCCTCTGTCATATAATACATATAACACACACACACACACACACATACATACACACACACACACACGCACACACACACACACACACACACATAGTTTCTTCTTAATCGTTATTAACCTCGATTTAGCTCTGTTGAGCGAGGTCCGCAAAAGGTCAGCTAGCTTTTAACTTTTTATTTTTTAATTTATCATGGTTAATAAATTCGGCCTGTACATAACTATCATTAAATTTTGTACCCCTGAAAAGGTATATATATATATATATATATATATATATATATATATATATATATATATATAAAGAGAGAGAGAGAGAGAGAGAGAGAGAGAGGGAGAGAGAGTAGAAGAAAATAGCACGAAAGATACGGTAAATAATGAAGTAGAAAAGCCGAATGAAAAGGGAGATAAAAAAGTAGATATTTTAAACTGGTAAATAAACTCCGACAGGTGGCGCCAATTACGTGGAATCTTCAGTAATCATGCGTTATTCAGATGAATAATTCCGTGGAACTCTTCAGGAAAAAGAGGAACTGTAGTCAAGTTTTGCCAACAAACAGACAAAAAAGAAAAAATGCATGAAAAAGAAACAACAACAACAACAACAACAACAGCAACAACAGCAACAACAAAAACAAAAACAAAAGAATTGACGACAATTGGCACAATGCCAAACCGTCTTGCTAAAAAATTCGGAAAGTTCGAAAAGGAATGAAACACTCAAAAGGAGAATAAAAATTAGCAACAAAAAAACAAAAAAAATCATCAAAACAAAACACAAAAAAACAAAGCAAAAATAAAACTAAAGCAAAAAGGAAAAAAAACAAACAAACAAACCATAAAAAACACACCCACAAAAAACGAAAACAAAAACAAAACTTGCCACTTTAAACATTATTTTATGGCCAAGAACTTGCTTAATGAAAAAGTTCGTACCCCCATAAAACGATGTTTGGCACTGTTTAACTATGTACTAGTCGTTAGCTGAACATCAGAGAGAACAGACGACTCAAAGGGGGAGTTGGTCTCTCCATCGCGCGGGGAGCGGCGTTTTCATAGGCAGCCAAGATGTGAAGACGTTGTAGTCTCTGAAGATGCCGGCCGAAATCATGAAAATAAATGTTCGCATATAATCCAAATGTTTTTTTGCGTTATTTACATTTGTTAAAAAGAACTGTCTGTATACAACTGTTTCGATACGTCCACGTCAATCGGTTCCTGTTAAAACTGCTGCATAAATTTTTAAAATATATATACTAGACGATCGACTAAATGATACTGCGTATAGACATACACGCATTTACACGTACATGAATATACAGATAAAATATAAAACCCCACTATTCAACGTGTACGTTGTTATGGATCGTATTCATATATACACACAATGTAAGATACGTTGATGATTGGCCGCGATCACGAACAACCACCGACGCAATTCAAATATAACTGAAGAGGTATCCGATGAAGGCCGATACGCGCAATGGCCAAAACACTGTAAAACATGATAACACTCAAGATAAGGACAACAATTAGAGACGTAATCACATTGATAACTTGGCATCCGTTAGATCACCGAAGTTAAGCAATAGTGAGTTTGGTCAGTATTAAAATGGGTGACCATCTGCTAATACCAAGTGCTGTATGTACTCTGAAACCGTCGCTAAGCTATTTTTTCCCCAGACACGCTGCAGCATGAAATAATGTAACTCCATCACGACCCCCGGAGGGTTAAGAGACGCGCGGAGCGACGTATGTGTTTTGTATATGAGTTTAAAATGCAAAAGTCAAGTAGCATGCTTTAATTGTGCTCCAAACAGA
>NC_136505.1:100000754-100090754 GCF_053919585.1 Euprymna scolopes
AAAAAAAAATACACTTGTAGGAATAATCTGTTAAAAACCAAAAAATATTTATTATTGACACCGGTAAGGTGAATTTTCTTTAAACATTCAAAAAGAAAAAAAAGAAACAATAAAAGGACAAAAGAATCGTATTTGCACAAATTTTTCCGATTCCGATACTGATTCCGATACCCCTAAATGTTCCGATTTTTCCGATTCCTGATTCCGATGAATCGTCCCAACACTAATATATATATATATATATATATATATATATATATATATATACGTTTTATTTTTTATTACCATATCTTTCTGTTAAGTTACATTATTGTTTCAGCTACCCGGCCGTTTTTTGGCCGTCTGTAGCTTCCTCAGACTTTTACAGAAAACAGGAACATTTCTGTAAAAGTCTGAGGAAGCTACAGACGGCAAAAAAACAACAAAAAAAAAACGGCCGGGTAGCTGAAACAATAATGTAACTTAACAGAAAGATACGGTAATAAAAGATAAAACGCATATTTGCTCTACAACAGTATTGAGCACTTTCTTCAGTTTTTATTAATTACCATTTCCACTATATATACATATATGTATATATGTATATATATATTTTATACACACACACACACACACACACACACATATATATATATATATATATATATATATATATATATATATATATAGCTTAGATGGCTTCATACGTATCTTAACTAACTTTCATTTAAAGGTTAATTCCTGGTGACCGAGAGGAAAAGCACAGGTTTTCAAAGCTATGGTTTACTTTGGTGACTGTTTTCGAGTCTCGCGACCGGCTGCAATTATCATTTCTTGCAGCGATGATTGCGTAAGCATGAGACATTAGTGTTTGTGTGAAAAATGAATAGTGTTTATTGGAAAACTTATATTTATATAATTATTTTAACACAGCTTTTCAGTGTAGCTAGACTCGCACCCACCCTGAGTCAGAGATCGCACTTGCAACCATTTAGCTGATAGTCGACCGCATGGAATCTGTACCCGCAAACGATCTAATTAAATGTCTATTCGTATGAACATTTTTACCGCTACTTTTACAGTGCACAATTAGCTTGTTTACAAAAACAAAAAAAAGCAGCAAACGTTATGCTAATTAAATAACAGACGAAATCATTTACGACAGTGCTCAACCCCAAAAGGGGTGTTTTTTTTCTATATGAGTCAAACAAAATAAATAACATTCTTTTCTTTCTCTCTCTCTCTCTCTCTCTCTCTCTCTATATATATATATATATATATATATTCATGCAAATATTCTAATGATTTATACTTGTGTAATATTTGCGTAGAAAGGTTATAGTAAACACAAACTTCTTTCTCTATATATTTATGTATACGTATATATATATATATATATATATATATATGCTTAAAAAAATTTGCCTACAAAACTGCTACGTCAGATTTTGGTCATATATAGAGTATGCAAACCCATGCAAAACTTTATATTTGGATTTTAGCCGGGGAAAATAGGTATAAAAGTGTGCAAATTAAAAAAAAAAAAAAAAAGAAAAGGAATTTGCCAGGTGAAGGTCGAACGACAACATTACGAATATGTATGCGTGACGTAATAGCTTTTGGTAATTTTTTTTAGTTTTGCAGTAAACATGTCTTCATAGTAAAGTCAATTACGTCAATGGAAAAAGTAAATCGTAAGCTAAACGGTTTGGTTTCGAATCTCGGTGGTGGCGCACGAGTCATTTTTTAAAAACTTTTAAAATAATTACTATACATTGGGTCTAATATAATATACTAATAAATACGAAATATGCATTCATGAAAATGTGAAACATTTCAGCGTATTTTACGACCGGGTAATGCCGGGCGGCCTGTTAGTATATATATATATATATATATATATATATATATATATATATATATATACTTAATTTACTCACATAAAATTAATATACGTAAGTATAGATTTATGCGTAAACTTTAAGTATTTACTTCAAAAGTGCGCAATACGTAGGTAGAGCTAGTTAGTAAGTTATAAAATGTATATCGCGATTCCGCGTTTCATCCACTGTAGGACTCTTCAATCTTAAGCCAAGAGTTGATGAAACGCGGAATATTCAGTGTAGCTTAATCGCTATATACATTTTATAACTTACTATATATATATATATATATATATATATATATATATATATATATATATATATATATATATATAATAAATATTATTTATTTGCTATTTTTTGCGATACTTTTACTAAATTCAACTAGTTATATAGGAAAACATTTTAACTAAATTGTAGGTGGGAATAATTTGGAGAACAGCACATATTTGTAAACATAATAATCCACGGACACGAATTTCGTTGTCTTATGACTTATCAGCGTGGTTAAACTTAGTGAAGTTCGAAATCAGGACCTCACGGACTGAACCCCAGGCACTTTTTATTCTTGTTCGACGCTTTTAAAAGCTTAAGTGTTTAAGAACATCTAATGTGTAACGAAAATGCCTTCATATTTTTTTTTATATCGTATCGATTCTTCACTTTTGAAAAGAAAACAAAATATGAGCTCGTTTCTTTTATGAAAGTGTCGACGATGCTTTAACATGCGGAAAAGTGTAAAGCGATAACCCATTGGAGAACATGAAAGCGGGGATGGGTAGGTGGATGAGTCTAAAGTAAAAAAAAAAATGTGCCGGTCGATGATACCGGATTCCGAAAAAAGAAAAAAAACAAAAACAAAAAACAAAACAAATAAAAAAACAAGAAAAAATACAAGAAAAAAAAAGAAGAAAAACAAAACAACGAATTCCTGCATCCGTTTTTGGCACGATCGAAATCTCCCCCAAAACGCAACCTGGAACGCGTATAGATGCCAGATGTACGCCAGGTCTTTTTCCTGCTTTGACAGTGCACCAAACCGTCTTCGAAGTCTAGTGGGCGAGGACCTTTTCGCCTCCTAACTACCTCTTTCTCTCAGAAGAGCTGTTGTGAGTCTAACTCTGCTCTATCGATACTTCCATGGTAGGTGCTCGACTGATCTTCCACCTATGCAGCCTCCTATAAAACATTCCCAACACTCGTCTATTTACAACCACTGTAAAAAAAATTCCCTTATATGAGCAAAATTTCCTTCCAAGAACTACCCGTCTGTGAAACACAATATCGCGGAGCTGCTTCCCAGCTGACTATAACACGACCATTTCCAAGTTCTTGTTGTTCTTTTATATAACCAAACCTTTTCTTCACCGGTCATCCGACACTCATTAACCCTTATCCTGGATTGGCTTTTGGGCCTTAATAAGCGGTCGTCACAAAGTAAAAAAAAAAAAAAAAATATGGATTTTCAATTTACGCAGAAAATACATGGAACCATTTAATGTAAGACCTTAAGAAGAATGAAATAATAATAATGCCACCTATATATTAGGTTGGTGCAAAAGTAATGTCGTCTTTTAAGGTACATATATCTGATAAAAAACGACATTATTTTTTGCCCCAACCTAATATTATCACGGTAGTACCTTTAACGTACGTACGTTCATGTGTCACGGTTTCCAGATTATAAATTATTCGACCAGGAGATCCTATTTATTAAAAAGGAGAATAGAAGATGATAACTAGGGCTATGACAAAAGAATATTCTTACTATTGTTTTGGCTCTCGGGTATATATCCGACACAGTTAGACACAATTAATCTACTGAGAACCACATCATTCTATATAAAAGCATATATCAACGGATACACACTCGAGAGACAAAACAATGAAAAGAATATGCTGTTGGCCTAGCCGTACTACGAACATTAAATTAGTATACAGAGAAGATACTTTAATGTTCGTTGTATCTTATGACTAGGGCTATGATGTCCGCTTGCATTACATTTGAATTTCTGCGTGTCAGTATAGTCAAGAGAGCAGGATATGAAATGTGTGTAAGTATGACAGTCATTTATATCTAGCTACCTTTTACATGTGCGATGATTTATTTTTTTTACTAGCGGGGGGTACCCGGCGTTGTCCAGGTGCTTGCAGATGTGTGCGTTTGGGGGGGGATAAAGAAGAACAAAAAGGAAACTTAACCCTGTTTAAATATAAAAAAGATTTTAAAAACGGAAAAAAATAAGGGGGTGGGCTCGAACACGGAGCCTCGAGGCCCGTAGGCTCTACCTGAACACCTGCGCTACGGCGACAGTCAATGTAATAGAGATTAAAAAGTGAATGTCAAACGTCACGCTATTCCGCAGTTTTTAATAAGGTCCAATCGTTTTACTGCGGGATGGTTGACGATGACGTTTACATCCGGTTCGAATCCAGTTTCGCTGTTTTTATACTGAAAAGTGAAAGCAACATGCGGCGATCCAAATATGTGGAATATTTATCTTTTGAAAGTCGGGCAAATTAAATAGACAGGTGACCCCCGTTGTTAACTCGTACATATTATGATTTAGATGTGATATAAAACGTTTTAAGAAGAAGCGACACCTACGAGAAGGCGTCGGAAAAAAGCCTTTCTCGGACATACACGAAAACGCGCGCGCACACATATATATATACACACACACACACACAAACATTTTCGCTTTTATATATATAGAAGATCAGTTCTTTTATTGCTTTTTTTTTACGTGGAACTTTCTTTGTACCTATGTTCTTTTCTAACACCGAGAACCGGAGAAGAAAATGAAGGCTATGGAACTTAAAAGAAAAAAAGTTGAAAGGGGCGATGATTGAAGGTAAGAACGCGTTATCTTCGCTGAATTTAGGTGTGTTATGAATAGTCAGGATGGTATGCGGATAATTAACTCTCCATTCTTTCTCACGGCAATGATTACTTTGAAATTAGAGTTAAAAAAACAAACAAACAAAAAAACAAACAAACAACAAACCAAAAACAAAAACCAAAACAACTCAAGCGATTTAAGAACCGAGTTCCAAGGTATTTATTTATTAGTGTTGGACCGATTAATCGGAATCGGGAATCGAAAAAATCGACAAATTTAGGAATATCGGAATCGATATCGGAATCGATATCGCAATCGAAAAAAAATTGGTGCCTATTTTCCGTTGCCAAAACGATTCTTTTAATTGTCTAAAAAAGATTCTATTTAAATCTTCCATTGCTGGTAATAATGATAAAATAATAAATATTTACCAGTAAAGTTAAAATCAATAGATCATCTACTACAAATGTAAATTTACGTTTAGGAAAATATCTACATATTTAACGTAGTTTTTTTTTTTTTTTTTACAGAAATCGGGGAAAATAACAATTTTATAATTAAATATCTAGAGATTTATAAAGAATCGGAATCGGTAATTGTATCGGAATCGGTAATTTACTACAGAATCGGTATTTATATCGGAATCGGGAAAAATACTGGAATCGTCCCATCACTAATGCATTTTATTTTTTAGGACGGAACGTGTTTATACCTGATCCATCATACAATTCTCTCTTTATATAAACCCATAAAATCCATCATGTAATCCTATCACTACATAAAATCATCAGATTGTGTTCTGCTGTATCCCCTGGGGAGGCGCAGCTTAGAGCATTTTTTCTTCTGCTTTGACGAAATACAAAATAGACGACATTTATCTCCCTCCCACGGCGGTTAAATGCGACACAAGGGTTAGAAAGTGCGATTAAAGAGACGGCGCTCTTGGCGAGCAGCTCTCTGGCCAGCAAAAATGTGTGAGGAGCCTCATCGGCATTCTCCGATAGAAGCACCTCAGGCAAATAGCAATAAACTATTTTCTCAACGAGAAAATGTAAACTCTGGGAGGAAAGAGCTAATAGAACTGCGCAGGGCTGGATATGTACTACTCTCAATAGGGAAGCAGCCATTTCAGAAAAGAGCTAGAGTTTATTTACTTTGGTGGCGAAGGAAAACAAATTACCCCGACTTCGCGAACATGAAGCCACTTGATTTAAAAATACAACTTCTAGCTAAAAACAAAACAAAACAAAACAACAATAAGTGTCATATCGAAATATTTCGACTCCAGAAACAGCAATTCTTCCCCCTTTGTCAAAAACGTCGTTCATGGAATGTGAGAACCAAGGGACACAATAAGAGAAGCGAGAGTTACGAGCTTGACGAAAGTAAACCCAGGAGTCTACTTTCTACTTATCACAAGTAGGGGATAATTTGCTCTGTTCTCTACTGCTCATTCCTAGGGCAAGGGATATTACTAGTCTTTCTCTACTCCTTATTCGCATGCATCATGTTTGCTTGAGCTTATTTGTACTAGTTACATAATTATTACAGTTGACAGATATAAAACCTGAAAAAACACTATATAAAGGGCACTTGTCTGTGTGTTTGCATGTGCATATATCTAGCTAAAGGTAAAACACTACAAAACAAACACTCACAACTTAACTGCTTATTTATTTCGACTGTTTTCCTATATTCTGTAAAAGTGCCATTTTTGCCTATTTATTCACTTTTGCCATTTTTATCGTTGCCATTTTTACCGTTTTCATTTTTACCTTGTCATGTTTCTACTAAGCACCATTGGAATCGGTATTGAAATTGGAAAAAAAAAAAAAAAATCCCAAAACGATTCTTTTAATTTTTTCTTAACAATAAAATGATACAAACACAATGCATTAAGTCATGAGAACACTAACCTAAGACTAAGGACAACCCCCCCCCCCAAAAAAAAAACCGCACATTATAGATCCTATTCCCAGATTTACCATTGACGCCCCAACTCTAATTAATTTTTTATTGATACATTACAATAAATGAAGTAAATATTCTAGCGTTCATTTTGCGAATTCCCTTAGTAAATCGTTTCATATGAACAAATATCTTTTCGCACTTAGTTCCTAAATGCTTATATGCCGCGCCCCAGGGAGTTCACAGTTGATTTTTAAAAGATTTAAAATTCTCTAGACATTCTTTTCAATTTCGCTGTTTGCCGAGTTGACTCTGTCGTTGTCTAATCCTTTGGTCACAAGTGAAAATATAGATGAAAATTTTACAATGAGTTTATAAATATTTTAAATAAAATATATTTAGAAATTGCTGAATTAAAAGAGAAAAAATATATAGATTTTAAAAGTGCCCCCCCCTCCAATTATGAGATTCGAGTTTTTGGCACTGTAACTGACAGAACAAAAAAGAAGAAAAACAAATATGCAAGAATTAAATGTTACCAAATACAAAGTAAGTTATTCTACTACATACTTGGTAAGTTTATTTTTGTTTTAACTTATTTTAAAGCGTTTTTTTAGTTCAACACAAACCTTAGTATCCCCTCTGCTAAGTTAGAACAAAAAATTGTTGCCGATAAGCTTTGAACAAGATTCTTTCTCAACCGCCCAAAATCGAAAATTAAGCAAAATACTGGTACAAACAGATCCAATAAATATCAACAATGAAAGTGAAATATAACGTTCTACCAATTATTTGGACTATTTTTGATTTTTGAGCGATTATGTAAGATAAGATAAGCGGTAAAACATAGTGAATGTATTTAAAATGTTAAGATAGGCAGGCAATGATGATTATGCTAAATTTATATACGAAACTGATCTCCAACTCGAAATTGTAAAATAATTGTTTTTTTTTTTTAAATTTTCTTTCTGTCACGTAATCATCTAAAAATGGCCTAATCTAATTTTAGGGAAATGATAAAGGTGTTAATCTAGACATTATTATTATTATTATTATTATTATTATTATTGTTATTGTTATTGTTGTTGTTGTTGTTGTAATAATAATAATAATAATAATAATAATAATAATAATAATAGTAATAATAATAATAATAAACTAATAAGAGTTCTCACACAGGTCATTATCAAAAATTACTTTCTTATAATAATCAGTGGAGTTCCTTGGAGTCTGGGTGACAACAAGTCTCCCCAGATTTCCAGTACTTACCACCTTTTCAGATAACCTTTTCAAATGAGTTTGCATTATTGCAACAGACACTTACCATAGCAATGACCATTTGTTATTATTATTATTATTATTATTATTATTATTATTATTATTATTATTATTATTATTATGTACTCACTAGGAGTAGTCACCCACGCCATCATTAAAGATTATTCTTTGAGAATAACTTATGGTATTCTCTGCAGTCTGAGACACAACACGTCTCCACAGATTTCCAGCACTCTTCACCTCTTTCGATAACCTTTGCACAAGTATTTGCGTTATCACAACAGCCGCTTACCATTGATTTCTCGTTGGCAGCGACCATTGGTCTTCACTGGTATTTGGGTGGCAATAAGCCTCCCCAAGGCCCCAGTTCTCTTTGCACTCAACCAGTGGAGGTCTGGTTAGTGCTTTCTCTCCTCGGTCTTTCCATCCTCCTTGACCCTCCTCATTTATTTAGTGTGGTGACAGTTTATGGCGACACACCCCAAAAGGGTGGCGGTATTATATAATTATACCGTTGATTCCATATGATGCTCCTTTGCCTTTTACATCTGTAACGGTTTCTGTTTGTCTAGTTTATGTGTGTTAATCTCCACATTCAAGGGGGTTCCTTAATATTTCTGCAGTTTTCATTATTGTTATCTTCTCAGCCATTCCTTTGATTTCAATCTTTCTCATTCTTTTTTCAGAGTTTTTCGGTATCGTTCCTGGCGCTCCTACAAGTAGTGGTGTTATCTTGACTTTCTTCATATTCCAGATCCGTTTGAGCTCTCTGGCCAGTTCCGTGTATTTGCTCTGCGTTCTTCGTGTCCTTGATCTTCACACTGTTGTCTGTTGGAACGGCAAAATCTATAATCTGGCAGAACTTTACCTTCTTATTAACTATTATGCTATCTGGTCTTCTTGCTTGGATGTGGATTATCCGTTTGTATATTCATGTTCATAGGATCTTGTGACTTTCATTTTTCATAACTGCTACCGGACATTCAAGATGCAATCGTCTTCATAATTGCTAGTGTACTGCTCACTTCACCGCGCCTATTTTTATATTCTTTTTAGTTTGCTGCATTCACTTATGTGATTTATTGTTTCGTCTCTTTGTCCACGTGTTTATTAAAGAATGCTCAATGCTAAACTGAGCTGATATATAGTCTGTTTATTATGCAAACATTATTGGTTACATATGTGCATACATGTTTCAGTGGAGTCCCAATTCAGGGACAACACTTCATCTGATCAAAAAAGAATTGATACATCAATATCAATTTTTAATGGCCCTGTCAGTGGGGCATTAGAATACGCCGACTGCTCCCCTGCAGAGGGTAAAAGTCCCTCTATGGGGGTCCTGGATATGACCTTAAACTATATATAGTGGTGAGGCCCCAGCTTGTGGGCTTTAGGGAGTGTGGAGCCACCCTTTAATTACCATTGCTCCCAGGTCCACTCTGACCAGGAGTGGTAGTACCTGTTAAGGTCCCAACTATGGGTTGAATAGAAACCGACGTGAAAACAACAAATATATTCTATTAAAAATTTTTTTCTTCAAAATCTTTGGATTCGGCATTAAATAACCCGAAAAAGGTTGATATGCCGTAAAACAAAAACAACCAATTTTTAATGCTCAAATATTTAATCGACCTATATTTTAATTGACTTCTCATCGTCTTTATATATTTTAACTTACCATCACCTAACGCCGTTTAATGAATACTTTGCTTTTCACTTTATAATTTCCATTTTCGCTCCTTCTCACTTACACTTCCTCAACAGCCAAAGATGATTCGTGGACGAATCGAAAGCGCTCGTGACAGTGACAATTATGGAACTTTCATTAATATTTTCGATTTGGAAATAAAAAAGACTATACGGAAAATCGAAAAAAAAAATTATAAAGCAAAGTATCTCCGTTGCATTTAATAATGTTTGCTTGAATGAAAAATGCTGCCTAAATATACCAATATATATATATATATATATATATATATATATATATATATATATATATATATATATAATTATTTACTAAATAATTATCACTACAGACACTAGTGTTTCATCGTTTCGGGAATCATCAGTGCGAACCCGGCAAGGACCTAATCTATTCGGCCACCGTTAACCACGAGACATACTGTTGAAATTTAAACATTTATATTTAAAATTTTTAGCGTCTGTCAGAGTGATTTAATTATTATATGATGATCTGCGCAATTTACTCACATACAATTAATATACGAAAGCATAAATTCATGCGTAAACTTTAAGTATTTACTTCAAAAGTTCTCAATACGTAGGTAGAGCTAGTTAGTAAGTTATAAAATATATATGGCGATTAAGCTACACTGGATATTCCGCGTTTCATCGACTCTAGGACTCTTCAGGCTTAGGCACATAAGCCTGAAGAGTCCTAGAGTGGATGAAACGCGGAATATTCAGTGTAGCTTAATCGCCATATATATTTTATAACTTACTATATATATATATATATATATATATATATATATATATATATATATATATATATACACGTATGTGTGTGTTTCTGTGTTTTAATATATTCTACAGGCAATTAATGGCTTGCTGATTAATGTGTATTAAGACGTTCCAAAAGTATGACTTAAGAGTATCTGAAGGGTGGCCTTGTCAAGAAGATTCATACGCTAAAGCTGACAGGTGTTGCCCTAACATTTCAACACATCTGACAAAACACTTCAGATATACCTCCGCCTAATGGGTAAAAAAGTAATGTTTAAAACGCTGAAGTAAAGGAGAAAAACATACCGCAACGAGATATAAATTTCTAACACAGAACCTTTGCGAATGTCATCACGTAGCAAAAATGTGATCTGGAGTTTGGGTTTCGGATCAAAGCCCGGAAGAGCCTACCATGTCTAGCCACACGTTTAAATAAATATTTTTCGTATCCAAACTGAGTATTATGTATGTACTAGCCTGGGTGCCCGGCGTTGCCCGGGTGTTTGGAGGTTTGTGTTGAGCATAAAAAAAAACAACAAAAAAGTGGTAGTAGGCAGACAGGCTCGAACCCGTACCGTGAAGAAGGGAAAGAACGTGACCCCCACCCCCCAAAAAACGTAACGGCTTTGCTGTTGTGTCCATCGTCAAACCGGAAGTGGCGAAGGTTTAAATTAAGACTAGTCCATCGAAAAGAGGGGATTACTTTCGAAAATATCGGCGGAAAATCCGACTCGTCCCTGTAGAAAAGTGCCCAGTAGAGGATGAAGGAATTAATGTTTTTAGCCAATTTTTCGATATTCGTCGTCCGAAAGGTCGAGTTTCAAAACGATACCGATCTCGTGAAAATCCATTGCCCCTGTCGAAAGTTTTAGACAGACATAAAAACATACATACATACATGCATACATACGTACATACATGCATACATACATGCATACATACGTACATACATGCATACATACGTACATGGATGAGATTTATATTATAGATGTACAGGATGCCCCACTTAAAAGTAGTCCGATCTCTCTAACCTTTCTCTTATCGACCAACTGACACCACAACACAAAATGCAATTCTTTTTCCAAACAAGATGGCGCTACCTGCCACACGTCTCCCAGATCACTGACACGGGTTCATGACATGTTTACGGAAAAGAGAACAATAGGCAAAGGATTATGGCCACTACGTTCCCCGGACTTGTCATAATCTCCTCTTTACTACATTTTCTGAGCTACTTTTAAGTGGTTCATTCTATATATATGTTTGCTACGCTTTTCTTCAAACGTCCGCATGCGTGCTTAGCGTGCCGTATTGAAACGTACTCTTAAAAAGCAGGATAATGATTAAATCAAGAAACGAAATGTACAATTTGTGGCAGATTTCTCCTATCTAAAGCTGGTTTGGTGAACCACGTAAAGTCACACTTGAATGCCTACTGGAGAGAACTTGAATGCCTACTGGAGAGAACTTGAATGCCTACTACTACTACTACTACTACTGTACAAGGGTTTCTCAGAACAACCTGACAAGGAAATACTTTTCCCTATAAGTAAATCCTAACTAAATATTCAAAATTGCATAATATTCGCAACCCAAATAAGATCTCCTTTCTATGGCTAATCAACATTAGCTTTTACAATAAATGGTGCATCTTCTCCAAGTGATGTTACCTCAAGTAATAGCACGAAGCTGGATACTCCACCAGACCAGATAAATTCTTGCCCTGGAATCCAGTAAGACCAAGAGACCAAAACGAAAGATATACTACAACATATGAAAATGGTTAATTGGGGAGAGGAAAAAGTATGTTACCAATTTCTTTACTAACTCAGTGTTTGAGAGATAAAGAACTCTAATGAAACATTCTAATAACTATATATCTATATAGAGTTCAAATGTTAGTGGGTCCCTTGATATCTGAGAATTTCGCTGAAGTAAAATAAAACAACATCAAAAAATGTATTTTAGAGACGTGGAACTTAAAATTAAAGTAAATCACCGAAAAATGTTTTTATTATACAAATACCTGGTTCATTACAAAAAAAAGACAACACCATAAATTTTATGAGGATGTGCTGCCACCCAAACCACTCAAGTATTGTTTTAATAGCTGTGGTTTGACAAGACACTCAAAAGTGCATGATATAGTCCTTCTACAAGAACCAGCAAATACTTGCAAATTCCTCTGTCACATCTGTGACATATCTACAGGTGACTATGTAAATAGATGAGCAAGATGTTTGTTCACATTACATTTAAACTTTTGAATGTCAGTACAGCAAGGGAAGCAGGAAGCAGGGAGGGAATTCCAAAGCTTGGTTGATAGTGTAGGATCTATTATATTGGAGATATTTTTGGTGGGGGGGTACGCTGTCTAAGAGTGAGAGACTAGTGGAACATGCATCAGCCCAGATGTGGCAACGATACTTCATGCATGGACGAATCGTAACTTTGTAGAGATGTAGCATACTCTCAGGTGTGAGTTATTTTTTTAGTACGCTAAAGAGAACTAACCTTCTTTTCAGCAGCCTTGGCAATGTCTTTCTATTGAACCATCCAACCAAGACGTTAAAGGAACTAACTTTTACAATATCGGATAAGTTGGTCTTTTAATAAAACCACGTAGACGATTAGTTTACGTTATTTCTTGTATTACTCTCATCAAACTGTTTTTTCGTCACATACTGAAGATGGCGGTGGCACAATGTACACGGAAACTACAATAAACGAACCTTTAGAAGGTGTGCAGGAGTGAAGCTCGGTTAAAGAATAATCTACATGCTAATGGATTCCTGACATCAACCTGAAAAGCTAGTTTCCAGCTACAACCGAAACATATCCGTTAATGTGTAGCTAAAATGTTTATATAAATCAAATGTTGTTTTATAAAATAAATATATAGCTTTATATTGTTGAACATTCTGTATCACTGTGGTACTACAGTCTGTATTGTAGGAAAGCGCTTTTACCAATTGATTTACACTGGTAGAGTCATGTTTGCAATTCTTATCTACCACGAAATGTTTCGGATATCTTTTAAGAACTTTGTAAGAACCGGAGAAGGACATGCTGGTTGTTGTTTGGAAAAGAAAAGAGAAAAGTTACTGGCTCCGTAGATATTTTCGTATTCTTTGAGTTAGTCTCTATTTTATGGTTATTATTTCGTATTTGTGAAAAATTGGTCGACAAAGCTGAGGCAACTCTAATAAAGATCGACAGGATATTATCTCTCTTTCATCGCCGAAATCTTAAGGGTGCACAATGTTTGTTTGTTTTTTTCTACAACTAAAGGCTCCCAAATGCTACTAATCTCTAGGCTTTTCTGCTTAGTAAGGCCAAACCGACTGAAGCGTTGCACCAATAACACTTAAGATAAGAACAATAGTCCGATCAAGTGTTCTCATCTTGAGTGCTATTTGTGCAACGAAGGCCAATCCGACCGAAACGTTGCACAAGGGTGTAAAATGTTTGTTTTTTCTACAGTTAGAGGCTCCCAAATGATACTAATCTCTAGGCTTAGTCTGCTTAGTAATTTTTCTTTTTTTAAGCATATATGATGCCTCCTTGAGTCGCTTGAAGGTCAAACGGACTGAAACGTTGCACGAATACCACGTAAGATGAGAACAATAGTCCGATCCATACGAGTAATATAAAATGTGAAATGTTTTTGACTCCTGATTGGGGGGGGGGTACGAGACTAATGATTTCGACGATCGTTTTTATAACCACAAGTCATGGTGAGCAACCAATGAAAAGCTTCTAAAGTTACTATAAGAATTGTTGAATTTTGGATTCAATCAGTTCGCCGCCATCTTTGTTACTGGCAATCACACTCAGGATTTGAACTACACTGCTTCTACGCCGTCATCTTTGTTACTGGCAATTACATTCAGGATCTGAACTACACTGCTTCTACGCCGCCATCTTTGTTACTGGCAATTACACTCGGGATTTGAACTACACTGCTTCTACACCGCCATCTTTGTTACTGGCAATTACACTCAGGATTTGAACTACACTGCTTCTACGCCGCCATCTTTGTTACTGGCAATTACACTCAGGATTTGAACTACACTGCTTCTACGCCGCCATCTTTGTTACTGGCAATTACACTCAGGATTTGAACTACACTGCTTCTACGCCGCCATCTTTGTTACTGGCAATTACACTCAGGATTTGAACTACACTGCTTCTACGCCGCCATCTTTGTTACTGGCAATTACACTCAGGATTTGAACTACACTGCTTCTACGCCGCCATCTTTGTTAAAGGCAATTACACTTAGGATCTGATCTGAACTACACTGCTTCTTCGCCGCTATATTTGTTACTAGCAATTACACTCAGGATCGTACTACACTCTGTTCAACATAATGTCTCAACACTTAACAGTACGTTTGCATATAATAATCTAATTGTGAACAAACAGACAAACAGACAGGAATACAACTATATTATAATAGACGAGCACACTGATATTTTAATTCATGCAGATTTCGTATTCATTATTTTGGAACCAATTCTCTATTGATTATTATGTTGTACCTAATCTATTGTAGTTATTTGTCAAAAGTCAAAAAAATTCATATGACTTGGGTGCCATCAGCTAGAATTAAAAACCAAAACATTTAGCGCTCTAGTAATATTTGCTACCATATAACCTAAGGACACGTGGATATCAAAACTTCAAAAATGAATGCAGTGAACCATATGAATGTACATTTGTGCGTACACGGAGGATACAAATTAAGTCATCTTATGCGTGCCAAGTTCCAATTTTTGTCAATTTTTATCCCATTAGTAGCTATTTATTATAGCTAGAAACCGAATCGAATTTGTTCCACAAATCCAAATACTTCAAATCTGCAGACAATTAATAGAGTTGTTTGATAGAGACCATTCTGCATACACAAAGAAGGTCATTTACACACACACACACACATACATACATACATACATACATATATATATATATATATATATATATATATATATATATATATATATATATATATATATATATATATATATATACTAGCAGTCCAATCAATAAAAGTAATATAATGATTTTTTTGTCTGTGATTTTAAAGTTGAAGATTCTATTTTTGTCTGTATGTTACGACGAAATTTTTAATAATGTTTTTAATCTTTCATTCTAAAATTGAAAATGTCATTTTCGTCAGCACGTAACGCTGTACTTTTAAATAATATTCTTTTTGTCTATTATTTTAAAAATTGAAAATGTCATTTTCGTCAGCACGTAACGCTGTACTTTTAAATAATATTCTTTCTGTCTATTATTTTAAAAATTGAAAATGTCATTTTCTTCAGCATGTAACACCGTAGTTTTTAGTAGGATTTTTTTTTATCTGTCATTCAGAAAAATTGAAAATGTTATTTTCGTCGTTATGTAACGCCGTGCTTTTAAATAAGATTTTCTTTTGTATGTAGTTGTGAAATTGAGCATGTTATTTTTATCAGCACGTAACGCCGTACATTCGAATAAAATTTTTTAAAATCTGTTATTTTAAAATTGAAAATGTTATTTTCGTCGTTATGTAACGCTATATTCATGAAAAGTATAATAATAAAATAACCTTTACATTTAATTCACTTTTACCCGTTTTTTATACTCCGTGTCTCTATAAGAAACAATCTTTCTAGTCGCCATTTTGTTTTTTCCTAATTTTTATAAACTTCACTTTTACAAGTCAATGCAGTTAATTTCCATAAGTATCTAAGAATCTAATATTCTGCATTTTTCATAAAGCAAAATCCATAAATAATATTGAAAAAATTGTTTTCTACCAAAACCGATTTTCCCCTTCTATTTACTTCCGTTTCGTGTAAATCTTTAACAAAGAAAAAAATGTCCGCCATTCTTGTGTAAGATTTCAAATAACATCTATTTCTTTTCTCAGTCTTATTCTCATTTCTTTCCGTTTCTCTAATTTGTAACCGTTGATTGAAATATGACTGATCCAGTGACATAGTTTTGGCCTTATATACATATATATATATATATATATATATATATATATATATATATATATATATATATATGTATACCTGAATGAAGTAAAATATCTTATTTTTGCGTATCTTAAGACAAGGCAATGCCTGGCGCCTGCCATATATATATATATATATATATATATATATATATATATATATATATATATATATATATATATATATATATATGTATATATATATATATTTTGTGTACAGAAAGTTGTTAGTTGAGACAGATCATTGGTACCGTCGGTTTCAAGCCCGATAATAAGGCCCGTTTAAGGTATCCTTATCACGCTCTCTTCAGCCAATATTCGAATATTGGCTGAAGAGAGCTTGATAAGGATACCTTAAACGGGCCTTATTATCGGGCTTGAAACCGACGGTACCAATGATCTGTCTCAACTAACAACTTTCTGTAGAGACGAATATTGGCTGAAGAGAGCTTGATAAGGATACCTTAAACGGGCCTTATTATCGGGCTTGAAACCGACGGTACCAATGATCTGTCTCAACTAACAACTTTCTGTACACAAAATATAAGTACGCTCTTAAAATTTGGATTTTCCTTTTAATTGAGCACTCTGCTGGAATTCTTTTTCCAAAAAAAGACTAATCATATATATATATATATATATATATATATATATATGATGAAAATAATGGAAATAGTATCCTTCAAAGTTGACCGCAAAACTACACATAATACGGTTTGTTCCTTTTTATTTTCTCTCTCTCTCTCTCTCTCTCTCTCTCTATATATATATATATATATATATATATATATATATATATATGTGTGTATATACTCTATATCCCCCCCGTCTCTGTATATCTTTTTTTCTCCATCATTGATAGGATAGTTTAGTAGGCACTGTTCCATACACAGACAGAAAATTTACTCATATATATATATATATATATATATATATATATATATATATATATATATACTTCATTTACTCACCTAAATTAATATACGAAAGTTTAAATTTGTTCGTAAACTTTAAGTATTTACTTCAACAGTGTTCAATACGTAGGAAGAGCTAGTTAGTAAGTTATAAAATATATATGGCTATTAAGCTACACTGAATATTCCGCGTTTCATCCACTCTTGGATTCTTCAGGCTTCTGCGAGAATTTTGTGGTTGTCTCGCGTTTTTATATACGCACCTTCTATTGAGTTTTTAGTTAGCCAATCAGCTTTCTAGTATCCATCGCGCCCTTCCTAATCAGCCAATGAGCAGGCACTTACGTAGGTATGACTTCCTTAGATTTCAAAACTCGATATTATGACCACAAAAGTACATTCAATAATAAAAAAAAAACACCGTATGAAAACAACGCTAGCAAACAAATACTGGGAACTCAAGGAAAGCGGACGTTCGCCGGTAGTCGAATGGAAAATAGTAACACAAGCAAACACATGTAGAGACCCAGACGATCCATGTAGATTATGCCTTCATGAAAAATTTGCTATCCTATACTTTAAAGAACCCTAATATCTATTAAACTGTAGCAGAGAAATAGCGAACAACTGTGTTCACAGGATAAAATTTACTCTAGGATAGAGATACAAAATAATTTTAAAACTAACAAAAACAATAGAAAATAAACAACAAAAAAATAAACATGGATACACATAAACTATCACACACACACACACACACACATATATATACATATATATATACATATATATATATATATATATATAAACTAACATAAAAACTTAACCTAGATTTAAAACAGGTCAAGGCACTAGGTATCGCCGCTAAATAGCACACACACAAAGGAACGGGTCAACCGGAGGTCAAATGGGCCTTTGTCCTGTAAATGCCTGCTTATTGGCTGATTAGGAAGGGCGCAGTGGATACTAGAAAGCTGATTGGCTAACTAAAAACTCAATAGAAGGTGCGTATATAAAAACGTGAGACAACCACAAAATTCTCGGATAAGCCTGAAGAATCCTAGAGTGGATGAAACGCGGAATATTCAGTGTAGCTTAATCGCCATATATATTTTATAACTTACTATATATAAATATATATATATATATATATATATATGTACATATATATATATATATATATGTGTGTGTGTGTGTGTGTGTGTGTGTGTGTATGTGTGTGTGGACATGCATTTAAGTCAGGAAGCCGATATCTTTGGACAATCAGATCTGGTAGTTTCAGTTGAGCAGCTTTGAAACGCCCATAATTTGATAACGCTGTATTACCTCGAAATATATTATGGAACACGGTCACATACATCAGATCATGGATAAGGAATCACAGCAGTTTTGTTCTCTTTCGCAACACTAACATATTTCTGTCTATTGCATTGTGACAGCTTTTTATAATTCCTCTATTTAGTTAAATATTTATCGATGCCATCCAAAATGGCAGTGGTTCGTATTTTATTTGTTATTGATCATCCTGTCAGATATGAAAATGTCTTTTATAAAGTGTAATATTTCCTTTGAATTATTTATATCTTCCTCGTCTTATAATCTCTTTAAGTTTTTATTTATATTGACTGGTTTCGTTTATTTATGACAAGTTATATTTACCTGGCGTTGCCCAGATTGACATATATTGCCGCATGAGTGACTAAGTAAAAAAAAAAAACAAACAAATAAAAAACAAACAAAAAAACAAAACAAAAAAAACAAACAAACAAACAAACAAAATTCACTTGTTTGCATGTGTCCGTCCGTCTGTCACATTTCTTTTAAATAACGTTAATTTATCTCATTTCAAAATATCACAAATCCGAACTAATTTAACAGAATCAATTATCTCTACACTTATATAAATGCAACTTTGTGTGTGAGTTTGTTCCTTATAAACTCCGTAACGGCTGAACAGATTTTCTTTTAAATTTACAGAACTTTAGTGTATAAGTCTGGGAGTGATCTTAGTTAAGTTTTGTCTCAGAATACCCCCGATAGTTACCGATAATCGATAATCGAAACCGTTATTTTAATTTATCTATCATCGTTAAAACCATTTTTTCCATGTTGTCGCTTAGCAGCAATGATAGAACAACGGGCAGTGAAAATTCTACTGTTATTTTTATTTTTTATTTTATTTTTTTTTGCATGGCGTGATCTGTAGGTTTAAACGCCACACGTAAATTTCTTGATTTTTTTTATTAACTGCAAAGAATTTATAAGACTTAAAAATTTACGTGTATTTTTCATGACGTGGTCTATAGGGTCAAACCCCAACACGAAAATTTCTTAATGTTTTTCTTCGTTAACTGGAAATAAAATAAATAATAAATAAAATAATTTTATAAAAGAAACAGTAGATTCTCTAGAGTGCAATATTTAATAACATATATTTTGGACTAAGTTACCGCATGGAGGCATGTGAAGCTTCCTCCCGGACGATTTCACGGATTTCGATGACAATAAAAATATAGGAGTGTGAAATATTCGTTGATCATCATTCAATCTCGGGCAACGTCGGGTCTCCCTGCTAGTCCACAAATAAATTGAATAAAATTGAAACCGAAAACTTGAGAGCTTCATTTTGATGTTTTATGAACTAAGATTTTTAGCTTTTCTGAAAAACAAAACAAAAAAGAAGATCTTAAACTATATGAGTGGATCTGCTAGCCTAGCAAAAATGACACCGGAAGTATTTTTCATTTAAACTTATGTTGAATGTGAATGTATTAAACATGAGTTTTTGGAAATTCGAAACACTTACGATTTGACAAAGATGTATTACCTCGAAATACATGATAGAACACAGTGGCACAATCTAGATCACCATATAAAAGTTGTGTCCATTTGAGAAAGAGGTATTACCTCGAAATTTTTTTTACAATGGAGTCACCACTTATCAAGGCTCAGAGTCCACTCGAGGATAAGGGTTAAAAAGTGTACAGTGGTCAATGGGACAATGACGTAGTCATTGTTAGTAGTGGAAATTTGGTAAATTGGATTACTTAAGAGGAATGACTCATCAAGAACTTGTTTACATTGGACTTGAAGACGACAATATTATAGTCAGCTGGAAAGCAGGCAAATGGAAGAGTTCCGCAGGGGTGCAGTTCTAAGAAAGAAACTTTGTTCATGGAATCTACGTTTAGGTTTAGGCACAGATAAAGAGTGGGGGAAATTATTGATAGTGGTTTCAGATAGACGAGTGTTTGTCGTGAAAGTTTGGCGAGCGGGGACCATAGATTGGAGTTCAGACGAGCACTTGTCATGAAAATAACGATAAAGTAGATAACGAAACCTTAAAATCTTCATTTTATGCCACAGGAACTTGGCTTGGTAGCTTTTACTTAAATATTGGTCTGCAAATATTATCTTATTCTGAGTGGATCTACTAGCTACCAAAAGAATGAGACCGGAATTAGCATTGTCCTGTCAGATATGATATATTTGTTTATAAACTTTACATAACTTTCAATATTTTTCAAAAGTTAATGTATTTTACCTTCTTTTCATAACAGTAAACACATTTATAAATTTCAGTATTTACTAATATAAATCTCACCTATCTGTTAGTGTGTGTGTGTGTGTGTGTGTGTGTGTGTGTGAATGTATGTAGGTTTGTATGTTTGACTAAATCTTTCGACACACGCGATCAACACTGACAAAATATGTATCGTTTGAAAGCTCAGTCTCTTGGCCGAAAAATATCTATTATTTCAGTAATTATACTTTCAAAAACTTCCTGGGAGATATATCTGGTGAACCAAGTGCAAGTGGGATGCAAACAATTGCATTTAAAGGGATGGTCAGAATCTTACAAAAAATAAACATAAATATCTACTATTACATAGAGGTCATTGTGTGTGTGTGTGTGTGTGTGTGTGAATTCCTCATAGGTTCCGAAACGACTGAGCTTATCATTTGAAAATTTCACACAAAGATAATTTATATGCCTGGTAGTGTTCTTAAATATATTCTGTACAGAAACCCATTCGCTAATTATCGAAAATCGAAAAAAAAATCTTAAAAATAGGTTTTCTCTTTTACAGCTTAAACAGAAGAATTTTTACAGGCGAATATTTTACGTGACACCCGCCAAGGGAGATAATAAAATTTCAGCAAATCATTTCTTAACAGATTTATTGTCATCTAGAGATATAGATCCATGGTAGAACATTCGATTACAGATCAAATGATCCCATGTTAAAGCACTGTTGTACATCACCATTTTATTTAATTTTTTTTTATTAATGGATTCAAATGTACGATAAAAGAAAAGGTACCATCTAAAATCGCTGCAAATCATTTCTTCGTTTGCATATTTTAAAACTAAAGATCAATCAAAAGTGACTTTTCCAGGACATTTCTTGTCAAGACCAAATATCAGCTGACGTGATATTTTTTTAACAAACACAGACGGAATTTGGAGAATGACATTATTAATATTATTATTATTATGAAGAACGTTGAGATATCCATTGATGACGTGAAGGCTGGCTTACGAAGGATGACAAATTGGAAGGCACCTAGTCCAGAGGGGGTGATGAGCTTCTGGTTCAAACAGTTCAAATGCCTTTATTCACCTATAGCTGCTGCCCTCCAAAAGGGTCGTAGAGTCGGGAGATGTCCTCGATTGGCTTGTTAAGGGAAGGACGACATTAATTTGGAAAGATCCTGCAAAAGGAACAGATGGTAGCAATTATAGACTAATTACATGTCTACCACTAATGTGGAAACTGTTAACTGGAATGTTTGCGGAAAAAAATTACGGACATTTTGTAAGTAATGGTGTTTTCCCTGATGAATAGAAAGGGCGCCGGAAAGACTCGGGGGGCACCAAGGAGCAATTACTGGTTGATAAAGCATTAATGCAGGATGCAAAGAAGAAGAGGAATCTCAGTGCAGTATGGATCGATTACAGAAAGGCTTACGACATGGTTCTCCATTCATGGATCCGTGAAGCACTATTGATGATGAAGGTTGCTAGGAATGTGATAGGGCTTTTGGAGACAAGTATGGCTCAATGGAAAACGGTGCTGACAGCAAACAGAAATATGCTGGGGAGGTTAGCATTAAGCGTGGAATATTCCAAGGAGATTCGTTATCTCCACTTATTTTTGTAATGATAATGATGCCACTGAGCATCCTCTTGAAGAGAGAGAAACTGGGGTATAACTTTAGATCTGGTGACAGACGCCTCAACCATCTACTGTTTATGGATGATTTGAAGATATTCGATAGAAATGAAAAGGAAATGGAGAGACTGGTAGGGCTCGTAGAGAAATACCTGGAAGACATCGAGATAGAGTAAATGTGCGGTGCTGGTGATGAAAAGAGGAGTAAAAGTGCATTCGAATGGAATAGTGCTACCAATGGAGAAATTATGAAAGAAATAGGATACAGGGTATAAATATTTGAGAGTATTGGAGAATGTAGGCACTATGAATAGAGAAATGAAGGAGAAAGTCAGAAAGGAGTATCTTAGAATAGTGGAACTAATTGCGAAGTCGAAATTGTATGGAGGAAACCTAATGAAAGCGGTGAATACATGGGCAGTCAGTGTTTTGAGATACAGTGCGGGAATTTTAAAATGGCTGACAAGGAGTTGCATATCATGGATATCAAAACAAGAAAAGTTTTAGCAATGTTTGGTATATTCCACATTCAAAGTAGCATAGCAAGGCTGTATAAAAAGAGGGAAGATGGTGGGAGATGATTCAAAAGTGTAAAAGATTGTGTTAGAACTGATGAGATGTCGTTGAAGGAGCATGTGATTCGAAGTGAGGAGTGGATGCTTAAGGTTGTGGCCAATGAAGTGGAGGTATGTGAGATCAAGGCTGATTATGTGAAACGTATGGATAGAGAAAGGGCAGAGGAACTGGCTAGGAAAAATGCATGGAAGGTTCTTCCAGGATATAGCAGAAATAGCTGATGAGAGCTCATGGCAATGGCTTAGAGCTGGGTATCTGGTTAAGAGTACTGAAGTTTTTGTTAGTGCAGCACAAGAGCAGGCATTAGGAACACGATTGTTCAAAAAAATGGTTCTAGGAGAGGAAGTTGCTGCAGAATGCCGGATTTGTGGTAAGACCTCAGAGTCAATTGCGCACCTTGCAGCAGGATGTAGTGGACTGGCCCAGAGAGAGTACCGCAAAAGACACAATCGCATAGGACTCCAGATATATTGGGAGATCTGTAAGAAAATTGGGGCGAAGTGTACTGGAAAGTGGTTTGAGAAGGTGTTTGATGAAGTGAGAACAAGTGAGGATGGAAATGTAGAGGTATGGTAGGACAAAAGTGTTATAACGACCAAGCAATTGGAACATAATTGTCCAGATTTGGTCGTCATTAACAAAGTCTTAAAAAACTGTCAGATTACAATCTCAGTACTCTGGGACAGGAATGTGAGAGAGAAGGAGAACGAGAAGTGGAGCAATTATGCTCCATTGGCCTTAGAGATAAGGTGTATACACGGAGTTAAAACACAAATAATCCGGATCGTAGTAGGTAGGCTAGGCGTAGTATCAAGTCGTCTGGAAGGACAATTGAAAAAACTACGAATCCTCGATGTTTTAGGTGGTCTTCAGACTTCTGCTATTGTAGATACCACCAACATCCTTAGGAAAGCCCTTTGAAGCTCCTGGTTTGGAGCCTGGATTGAGGGAAATCCTCTGGAAATGAATCCCATCCCTTTCCAGGGAGACGTTGTTAAATGAAATCAGAATTATTATTATTTTCGAATTAGTCTACTGCGCAAATTATTTCTCGTAATATATAACAATCAATAGAGGATTGATTCGACAATAATAGATACGCAATCTGCATAAATTAAAATATCATGATTAAGCGTATTGTACGACCAGGCTACGTCGGGCAGGCAGCTAGTAAACAATTAAAAAGAAAAATAACAACGTATTTAATTTCAGTGTTCAGTTCGATATCCAAGGCCGCGCGTCTCGCATCACTTCTCATTCGTCTCTTAATAACATCGATTTTGTCGCGAGCCGTCATCATATTCCACAGATTTTTCGTTTTTCTGTTTGTCAAGAACAGATGATGGACGCGTGTTTATTTCTGTCTTTTATATCGCGTCGATAGAATGAAAATACTTAAGGTTGCGTTTTCAAACACAGAGTAGAGAGAGAAAGAGGAGTGCGATAGAGAGAGAGAGAGAGAGAGAGAGAGAGAGAGAGAGAGAAAGAGAGAGAAAATAAAGATGAGGAAAAGTGAGAGATAGAGAAAAGAGAACGAAAGAAAGTTGTAAGAGGAAATATGGGAGTAAAAGTGAGAGATAGCGAGAGAAAGAAAGAGGGCGAAAAAAGAATAGGAGAAAATAGATAGATAGATAGAAAAATAGAGAGAGGGAGTAAGAATGAAAGAGAGAGAGAATGAGAGAGAGAAAGAGAGAAAGAGAGAGAGAATAAAGATGAGAAAAAGTGAGAGATAGAGAAAAGAGAACGAAAGAAAGTTATAAGAAGAAATATGGGAGTAAAAGTGAGAGATGGCGAGAGAAAGAAAGAGGGCGAAAAAAGAATAGGAGAAAATAGATAGATAGATAGATAAATAGAGAGAGGGAGTAAGAATGAAAGAGAGAGAGAGAAAGACAGAAAGAGAGAAAGTGGCAGAAGTAAATGAAGAAAGAGAGAAAGAGATAAAAGTAAAAAAACGAGAAAGAGAGGGAAAGAAAGAGAGAGAAATAGACAGAAAAACGAGAGAGAAATAAATAGAGAGAAAAGAGAAAGCAATAAAAAAGAGAGGGAGAGAAAAATAGAGAGGGAGAAAGAAAGAAAGAAAGTAAAAAAAGAGAGATAAAGAGAAAGAAAATAAGAAAGAAATGAAAAAAGAAAGAATGAGAGAGAGAGAAAGAGAAAAAAGAAAGAAAGAAAGAAAGAGAGAAATAGAGGAGAAAAGAAAGAGAAAGAAAGAGAGAGAGAGAGAGAGAGAGAGGGAGAGAGAGAGAATGAATTAAAGTGAGAAAGAAAGATAAAAAGAAACAGAGAAATAAATAAACAGAGATAAGGAGGGAGAGAAAAAGAGAAAGAAAAAGAGAAATACAAAAAGAAAGAGAGAGAGAGAAAAAGAAAGGGAAAAACGTGACAGATGAAAGATAGAGAGAGGAGAGAAAAAGAAAAAGAGAAAAAGGAGAGAGAGAAAGAGGGAGAAAGAGACAAGAAAGAGGAAGCAAGGAATAGAGAGAGGAGCAAGAAAGAGAAAGAAATAGTAGAAGAATGGAGAGAGGGAGAGAGCGAAGGAGGGGGAGAGGGGAGGGAGGTGGTGAGCGAAATCTCATCACTTGTCGGATGTCATGTGACGCCAAAGAAATAATAAAACCAAATACCTGTTAAAACTTTTTATATTTGGAGTCGCGTTGATTCGTTTTTCTTTTTCCTTTTGTTTTTTTTTTGGTCTCCCAACAAAAAGAGGCTGAACGTGTAAATTCACTCTTGTCCGTTCGTCCGTTCGTCTGTCCGCACTTTTATCAATAACTACGCCTTGGAATTTTGATATGAGTAAAAAAGTAACAGAACGGATTTTTCGGGAAAACTCTGGTTGCCCCCCCCCCCAGTGTTGTCTTTCAAAATTGATGCTTTGGATTTTTAAAAACTTTTTGAAAAGTTGTAACTAACTGATTTCTATATAATTTTGTTTGTCTATACTTTGCAATAACTTTTGGGTGTGCCCCAGGTGCTCTTTTAGGTCTAATAAAAACACTCCATTTTTGGGACTATTTTATCATATTTGTCCAAAATTTTCTGTGTATGTCTATTTAGCAGTTTACTATGGTGCTGAACTCAAATTTAAATATGTTAAGGCATTGGGGACTTTTGGGGCTAAATTGGCAGGAGGGGGCAAATAATGGACTTAGTAATTTCTTTTTTTTTTTGCATGGTGCAGAACATAAATTTACATATATTAAGGCCTAAAACTGCACCGTTTGTTCATTTTCACCAGGATTTGACGTCCCCTGGGGACTTTTGGGGCTAAAAGGAGAAAGGTAACTTTGTTTTTTTTTATGCCTCGTTCACTGTTCACTCACAGGGGACCATACGTGCTTCACTTTGCTTTTTTTCCCTAACTCTTTTCCACCGCAAACAAGGCAAACTTTACACTCGATTACATTCAAATACAAAACCTATCTAAGAACACTGCCAGATGCAAAATACCTTCGTGTGAAATTTCATAAAAATCAGTCAGCCTTTTTCGAGTCCATAGGGAACGAACTCTCTCACACATGGAGAAAAGTTCGTTTTATATAATAGTAAATAGGTATATTATTACGTTATTTAAAATAATTATTCCCGTTTAATTATCGATGCCACCCAAATGGCAGTGGTTTGTATTTTAGTCCTTATCAGATATAATAGTGTTTTTTATTATATAAATCGCATCTATCTGTTTAAATGTACGTATGTATGTATGTATGTATGTATGTATGTTTCGCTAAAACTTTCGACGGACGCGACGGAACCTAACGAGATCGATATCGTTTTGAAGATCGACATCTCGGACGACAAATATCGAAAAATTGGCCCAAAACAATAATCCATCACTCAAAACTCGCCCGTTTGTACAAGGAGGAGTCGATTTTTTCGCCGACATTTTAGCAAGTCATCCTCACCGTCGGACCATGAAGACATCGGCTAAGACGTCACGTTTGTTTTAACGTTTTTTCTTCTTTATGTTACGGATTCGAGCCTGCCTGCCTACTACCACTTTTTTCGGCGTTTCTTATTACACCATCTACACACCCGGGCACCCCCACTACTGTGGTTTTGACACCCCCTAAGATGTCCTTACTGCAGCAGCTAAACACCCGGGCAACGCCGAGCACCCCCGCTAGTTTTTTTTTATAAAGTATAATATTTCTTGTGAAATATTTATTTCTTCCTCAGTTTATAATCTCTTAATTTAAAAAAAAAATATTTCGCCTGTTTTCCTTTATTTATCATAAGTTATATTTACACGGTGTTGCCCAGGTGGACATATATTACCGCATGAATGAGTTAGAGAAAAAATAAAAACAAAAACAAAACAAAACAAAACAATCCACTCGTAATATGAGGCGCGTTTATCTCTGTATGTACATGTCTGCCCATCCGTCCGTCACATTTCTTTCAAATAACGTAAATTTATCTCGTTTCAAAATGTCAGAAATCTGAAATACTTTTAGAGTTAGAGAATCAATAATCTTTCTATACTCCTAATATTTTATTTTGTGTATTGATATTTATATTAAACCCGTTTTTTTCTATTTATTTAAAAAAATACAACTTTGTTATATATGGTCGTGTGTTATATTTTGGTTTCATTAAAAGAGTCTTATTATAAGTGATGTTATATCTTAGTAAGAGAGATGTTGTTGTAAGAGAGATTGTTCGTTTTATGAAGCGATTCATATATATTAAAAATGTTCTTTACTTAGACGTGTAGAAGAAGAAACTCTTAGGTTAATAGATGTGTTGCTATGTGAAGCTCTTAGAGTGAGGAGATAGTGTTCAGACAGTCTTAGTGTAGATATGAGATGTAGATTCACATTGTGGATATGAGATGTGTATGTCACGACATTTTATAACACAGACATATAATAACAATTCACTTTACCTTTTTGTAAGAATCACAAACACAAAGACGAGCTTTATCAAAACACATGTTGGGTTTATTTCTTCACGACCGGCCGTGGTTTTCTCATCAAGAATTAAAAGCTTCACATATTAAGTTTAAAAGTGATCGTCTCGCTTCTAGACGTTCGAATTTCAAACTCCAGACTCTCTCTGAGTTTTCTCACTGACTAACTATCTCACTAACTAACTAACTCTCACTTCCTATATTGATAAATCCATGCATGTCCGGCCACGTGAGCAAAATTCACGTGTCATCAACATGCGCAACTTTGCTCGTTTCCGACATTATGATTTCCCAATAACCTATTTTTTCTTTGATGTTTTTACAAAGGAATTCAACCTACATATCTAATTTATTTAACCAATATTTTATTATCCACATTCTTTCTAACAATTGAATAGTTTATTTATTATTTATTTCATCAGAATTAACAATTTACTGGACACTCCATTTAAACCTATTGTTCTTTAAAACTTATATCCAAGGTTCGATTTCTGCTTTCTCTCATTTTATTTTCATTTTAAGTAATCTCTCTATTTTTATACTTACATGAAAAGGGGACATCCCTTATCATGTAACACGTGGAATTGTATTCATCTGCAAAAGATCTTAGTTTTTTCTGTTTTATTATGAGATGATCATCTTTCGTTAACTATTACATATAATTATATTCATGCAGATATTCTAGATGATTTATACTTGCGTAAAAAGGTTATAGTAAACACAAACCTTTCTATATATATTTATGTATGCGTATTGTTGTGGTGGCAACCACTTATTTGCATATGCGAATAACATTATATAGCATATGCACGATTATTTATTTTTATTTTTTTAATCATTAATATATATTGGACCCAATATAATATGATGATAAATACGAAATCTGCATTGATCAAAATATTATATTTAAGCGTAATTTACGACCGGGCAATGCCGGTCGGCCTACTAGTTGAGAAATAAAGCGAATGCCATGATCGGAAATCGGAACCGAAACCTTCATTTCAATGTCTTACGAACTGAGTGGATCTACTAGTATATATTTTTAAATTTAAACTGGTAATGTTTTGAACATGAGTTTTTAGAGTTTTGAAACACTTACGGTTTGATAAAGAGGTATTTCCTCGAAATATATTATGGAACACAATGACACAATTTAGATCACTATATAGGAGCTGTGTCTAAACAAGTAAGATTTACTATCAAAATAATTTCATGTTCGTTCTCCTTCACAAGATTAACATATTTTCATCTATTGCATTTTGACATCTTTCTTTGATTTATCCATTTAGTTAAATATTTATCAGTGTCAGGCAAAATAGCAGTCATTCAATCTTTATTTGTTATTGATTGTCCTGTCAGATATAAAATCTTTCTTTATAAAGTGCAATATTTCATGCTATTTATTTATCTTTTGTCCGTTTTATTATCTTTTTATTTATTTCGACTGTGTTTACCCGTCGTTACCCGGCCGGAAATATATTGATGCATAAATAGTTAAAAGTACTGTACTTGCAATAACCCTTATCCCTGAGTGGCTTCCGGGCCTTGATAAGTGATGACCACCGTGTAAAAAAAAAAGAAAAACATAATCCACTCATAACAAAAGGAGCACGTTCCCAGTGTGTGCCTGGCCGTTTCACGTTTTCGCGGAAACTACTGGTCCGATCTGTCTGAATTTTTTTATGGACTTTTAATACGACTAGGTGTGTTGAACAAAGTTTTATAGTTCCCGCTCGATGAAAATTAGGGATTTATAGTGATTACTATGGATTAGTATTTAAGCTATACTTTTGCTCCAAAACTACCGGACGCTTATGGCTGAAATTTTGTATGCTTCTTTGTTATGGTTATGTGCAGTAAAGTAAATGGGATGGTATCCGTCCGATGCACAGTAGGAATCAATAAAGATTAATAGTATTTAATACGAAAGCAAGCACATATTTAAAAATGTCAATTAGTATTTAATGCAAAAATGAGCACGTAATTAACAATATTCAGTATTCAATTCTAAGTCAACAGGTAAAATTTTTTTACTTGTTAAAAGGCTAAAGCGTCTAGTACTAGCATAAATTGAAATAAAAGTGATGTCAGACACCATAAAAGCGCGCAACTGGTGAAAATAGCTGAACTATTAAGAAAAATTCTCGAGTGCGGAAACCAACTGAAATAATAATTACATTGTACAAGCAAACACGAACACGAGAAGAACATTAAGCGAAACCAAATTAACGAAAGAAAAATTCACACACATGTCCAAATAATGGCAGAAGCACCCGTTGGTTTTTATAAAATTATCAGAGCAGGAATTTAGAGTTTAAGAGTGGCAATGAATTTTATGACGATTTATGACAGAGAAATTTTACAGACAGTTTTAGGTTTACAATGGTTGAGAACAGTTACAGCTGGAGATTGTCGAATGCAGGTTGCGGCTAAAACATAGATGTGGATCTTAATGCTTAGAGAGTTGTTTCAAGGAATACTGCCACACACACAAAGCCCAATATGGAACAAGCCCGAAAGAACTGCGCTCATTATCGATGTCACAGTCCCAAATGATTTTGGCATTAATAGAGCTGAACGGGAAAGATAACAAAATATCAGGACCTAAAACATTATCTAAAAACTACATGGTCTCTGAAATAAAGAAACATTATACCAATCTTATTGGCAGATGGCCTTTACACTGCCAGTCACAACAAAGTATGTAAGTACCTCCATTGGAAGATCTGTGGAGAGATGCAATTTGACAGAGCAACGAACATCTGGGAACATGAACCACCACCAATAACATCAAACGTAAAAGTGATTGTGTTCTATGACAAAGATATACAGGCGGGCGGGCAGATACATAAAAGACAAAGCTATCAAACCAGATATTGTAATATGGAACAAGCCCGAAAGAACTGCGCTCATTATCGATGTCACAGTCCCAAATGATTTTGGCCTTAACAGAGCTGAACGGGAAAAGATAACAAAATATCAGGACCTAAAAAATGATCTAAAAACGACATGGTCTCTGAAAGAAATAAACATTATACCGGTTGTGATAGGAGCAACTGGTTTAATAAAAAAACCTTCAGAAATACTTAGAAGCAATCCCTGGAAGACCAAGCTGTAATGAAATACAAATAGCAGCCATAAAGGGAACAGCATCTATTCTTAAAAGAGCCCTCGGATATAAATTTAAATCATAACAGAATCAAGTGTTAGCTCCAGGAGGGAGCCCCTTGATATCTTAAAACTTACTAAAGTTAAATAAAAAAAATAAAAATGGATCTTTATCAATTACACAGCGATTAACATAAAATACAATATACGAAGTATTTTGTAATTCTTAAGTTTTTATTTACTTTTTTTTGTATTTAATACTAGCGGGGGTATCCGGCGTTGCCCGAGTGTTTGTTTCCGGGACGGGGGGGGGGAGTTTAAAAAAATGTTATGGTAGGTAAGTAGGAAGGATCAAACCCGGAGTCATGAGTAAAAATAGGAAAATAAAGTGTGAAAAAAAAAAAAAAAAAACATCTGCAACGTTAACAGTTCGCCCACCAAGAAAAGTCCATTCCAGTTGTTTAGGAAAAAAAAAAAAAAAAAAACGACTACGGTAGGTCGGCGCGAACGTGAAAATATAATGTGAATTGTCCAGCACGCTAACCACTACGCCACAGAGCACTGCAGCTTAGTTTAGTGATTTTAAATAACTTCACATGAAAGAACTACGAAGCCAAACCGGTGTTCTCTTCTCAACTGTTCCTTGTGAACGATCCCCAAACGGTGTTAAGTGGTGGCAGGGGAGGAGGAATTTATAAGAGAGAAAGTATTTTACCACTTCCATTGATCTTAACCGATTTTGGCCGTGACTTCTCAGTAGAAAAAGTATAGAAATCTAAGATTATCGAGGAATTTGAGAAATAATAAGCCTATAACACACCTCAGATATTGTTCTGCCGTTTGTGCATATTATATTTGCATGAAATATCTTGATTTTTAATCCTATTAATGTCAAAATCAGACGGGAAAAAATGAGTTCATTTTATTTATATAGATAGAAGATAGATAGAAGAGAAGATATTCTTAATTTCTAAGATAGTCTTATATGGCGAATTCTCTAATAGCCGTCGTGACAGAGGGGAACCAAAGAAAAGATATAAAGACTCTCTGAAGAAGTCCCTCGGTGACTGCCACATTGACCACTTCAAGTGGTCTACTCTCGCCGCTGACCGTGATACCTGGCGGCGTACTGTCCATATACTTGTGAACCTGTTCTCATCTCTTCAGTAGCCGCCAATGCGAGAGATAACAACATTGCCAGAAGAGAAGATGAAAGAGAAAAAAAAACCACGGTACACAACATTGAAGTCAGTGATGGTTGCCGAGAGAAGGGGAGTGCATAGTTGCATACTATAACCTTGCCCCCCCCCCAAAAGCTTTATTATTTTTTTTATTTAATCATCTTTGAAAGCGTGATAGTTGTCTATCTTCTGAGGATCCAAAAACTCTCTGAAATAATGAGACCACCACCGCAAAAGTCAGGATAACTTTTTGGAGGCTTCGTGAGAAATGAGTGATAAACGGCTGTTGTGATAACGCAAAGTTATTTGCAACAGTTATCAAAAGAAGCGGATGGTTTGATACTTGTGAAAATTAATGACTATCTACTACTACTACAACTACTACTACTACTACAACTACTACTACTACTACTACTACAACAACTACTACTACTACTACATAATATATAACATTAGTTATATATTATGGACGGAAGTCAGATAAGTGCTGACTTTGGACACCTCCAGAATGCATGAATATTATATTTATATTTATACAAACACTGAGACATGTGCATGCAAGTATTTTTTTTTTTCTAAAAAGGCTCACTTTTCTTGTAGAAAGGACGAGGCACTCATGAAGAATGAGATTACGCCATTTTGAATTTACAAGTAAAGCCACTAAAATTTAAATATTCGTATTAATAAATCGTATTAATTTTGATAAACAACACTAAAATTATTCTATTTAGTATTTTATTAATTTATTACTCATAATTAATCTATCTGTACATTTACTTAGGTAATATTAATAATTGTATTATCTGTAACAAATGCCTGTACATTTATTTAATTTTATACGAAACGAATTACAAAGTATATATATATATATATATATATATATATATATATATATATATATATATATATATATATATATATATATATATATATATATATATGAACAAATGATTAGTAAAACATGTTAAAAGACATCTTGAAAAAGAGTTAAAAACATATTTAATTTAAAAAAGGAAACACAAGATAAGTGGACAATCCACTTATCTTGTGTTTCCTTTTTTAAAATTAAATATGTTTTAAACTCTTTTTCAAGATGTCTTTTAACATGTTTTATTAATCGTTTGTTCATATTATAAGCTCTATTTCCTTTTCGGGTTTATTGAGCTTTTACATCTGGCTGAGTTTATTTTACTTGTAAATATTAACTCTTTAATATTTATAATATATTTTAAGTTTACCATTTTGATTACCTTGATAAACTTATTGTAATTTTATATATATATATATAAAATAAAAATTACAATTAAATTTACCAAAATGATCCAAGATGGTAAAATTAAAGTATATTATAATAATTAATATTTATAAAGTTATCTCAGCCAGATGTAAAAGCTCGATAAAACCAAGAAATTAAAGTATATTATAATAATTAATATTTATAAAGTTATCTCAGCCAGATGTAAAAGCTCGATAAAACCAAGTAGGAAATAGAGCTTATAATACGAGATCTATTTCCGGTCAAAGTAATTGTTGATTTTATCTGAATTTTATAGATAGAAACACTTTCCCCTCTTAAGTTCGTGAACTGGCGACGTGAGATTCGATCAGGATAATATATTTTCATGGCTGATTAAAAACTCATTTGTCTAGAAAAAAAACAGTTCCGTTGGAAAGTGTCTGTATTAGAGCTGGGCGTGCAGAGAGAACGGGCGACACGAAACAGATACGCGCGGGAACCAAAGAAAAAAAAAATATGGCCGATTTTAATAGTTATCAAACAACAATCGGTTCAAATTCTGTGGACGTCTTTTAGAGGAACAGTAAAAATATATTAAAGAGACGTGTCATGTGATTATCTGCCACGTGACTAGCACTTTTGCGTTACGTAAAGAGAAGATAACGAGTTACAAAATTATAGGTGAAAATACAACGCAAATACGTCACAAATAGAACATATGATTCGAGTTGATTCCACGTATATATACAAGGGAAATAGAAGAAATTATGTCTTAGAAGATTCTCTTTAATAAGTCGATGTTTGCGTGTAAATATCCTGGCAAGGAAAAATACTACTACCGTACACCAAAGATATTAATCCCTTGCATAGATTGTATTTTGGAAACAGAACAGATACTGACTTATTTCTGCCTTTTAAAAAGTGACATTGTAAATAGTAAGGTTACTTTATTTGGTAAAAAAGGGGAGTTTATTTCTTTCAAAACGGTCATGACAATGGAACCAGTATTTTATTACCCTGATTAAATAAAGCAATAAAAATTAATTAAAATTTGCTTTAACTCATTTAAATGTGCTTATAAAATATTATTTTCATAATTTTTGTTCGCTTTTTATCAAAATGTCTATATTATTTATTCTTACATAATCAGGCATTTAAATGCCCAGGAAACTATTCCACGTATATCAGAAAATATGATAAGATAAAGTGCTTAAAGAAATGAGAAAAAAATGAATCTATATTTCTTACACTTTAATCTATCTATATATCTATAAAAGTGAACGTGTCTGTGTTTCTGATAGGTTCATAAGAGTATTAGTTGAGGGGCAAAAATCAGAAGCTCACAGTATTAATGCTGGTGTCCCTCAGGGGCCCATCCTGGGCCCAACTCTTTTCCTGATCTACATTAATGATCTTTCAAATCACATCCTTACATCATTTGTAGACATTTATGCTGATGACACTTCCATTTATGGTAGCACATCTAAGACAGTAAACGACCAAGTTCTCTCTGATTCTCTCTCCTCTGATCTTGAGCACGTGGTACAATGGGGAAAGGAGTGACTGGTTACTTTTAATGCATCTAAAATCAAGCTTCTCTCTTTACATCATCAACATTCTGATCCATACCTGGCATCAATTGAAATGAATGGCTCTCATCTTCAGGAGGCCTCAAGTTTTGACAAGCTTCTGGGCTTGATCGCTACTCCTGATCTTAAATGGAACACGTGCATCAAATCTGTTGCCAAGGCCGCTGGAAAAATGGTGGGATCTTTCTATCGATCCAGTAGATATCTCACTGCTGATGCAATTATCTATCTATATAAGAGCCAGATACGTCCAAGGATGGAATACTGTTGCCACATCTGGGCAGGAACAGCTAGAAAGAACTTTTCCTGCCTTGAAAGAGTTCAAAATAGACTTCGTAGCCTCGTAGGAGATATCCTTTTCTCTTCCCTGCAACCTTCATCTCACAGAAGAGATGTTGTGAGCTTGTCTCTGATGTATCGTTATTTTCATGGAAAGTGTTCGACTGAGCTTCAGTCTATGGTCCCCCTCGCTAAACTTTCACAAGAAACACTCGTCTAGCTGTAAACACTATCAATAATTCCCCCCACTCTTTATCTGTGCCTAAACCTAAACGTAGATTCCATGAACAAAGCTTCTTTCTTAGAACTGCACGCCCGTGGAATTGTCTTCCGTTTTCCTGCTTTCAGGCTGAGTACATATGGTTGTCTTCAAGTCTAACATAAATAAGTTCTTGATAAGCCGTTCCATATAAGTTAACAAATTTACCGAATTTTCATTATTAATGATTACTATATTTTCCAATTTCTACTGTACACTCTTTAACCCTTATCCTTGAGTGGCCTCTTGGCCTTGATAATGTGGTTATGCCTGCGTAAAAAAATCAAAACACATCTGTGTATTTGTGTGTCTGTGTGTCTGTGTACATTTCCCTACGCAATAACTCTGTCAATTTTTAGTCTACATCACAAATATCTTTCATGTTATTTATCTCATGTATTGATCCTCTTAATTCACGTACAGACAGATATGATATCATAGCACACGATGTTACATCACAACAGTGGATTCCAAACAGCTGCCGGCAAACTTCTAAAACAAATTTAACAACAAGCGAAATCAAATAAACCTAAAATTGGATTTTTACATGAATTCCTAAAGCACTCCTGAAAGTACCTCACTTCTGACGTGTTCTCCTACGCGTATACTGAAGCGGCACTAAACGTAAACGCATTTAGCCGGATTCCTTCGAATGAAGAAGTTTCATGGGAGTAGGAAATTCACAGGCGGTCTCTAGCCGCATAACATAATTAAAGCGTTTGAAATCCGCAGGAAACCCTAACCCTAACTCTAACCCCTAAACCCTAACATTAACCGTAACTGTAACTCTAAACCCCAAACCCTAACCTGTAACCCTAACCCCTAACCCTAATCCTAACCCCTAACCCTAACTCCTAACTCTAATCCTAACCCTAACCCTAATCCCTAACCGTAAATCCTAAACCTAGACCCTAAACCTAACCCCATAAAACACAAAGGAACATCACATGGAACCATGAAAACTGAAGCTGTATAATTGTAAGTTATACCTCCTTGCTCTCCTGCCTTCCGCCGCCCCTTTGTGTGCGTGTCACCATAAACTGGCACCACACCAAATAAGTGCAGAGGCTTGAGGAGAGAAAACACTAGCCAGACCCCCGTATAAGCACAAAGAGGACTGGGACATTAAGGAGGCTTATTGCCATCCAAATTCCAGTGAAGGTCAATGGTCGCTACTAACGAGAAATCAATGGTAAGCGGTTGTTGGGAAAGAGCAAATCCACTTGTAAAGGCTATTAGGTGTGGAGCGTACTGGGGCTTGTTGTCACTCAGGCTCCAGATAACATCACAAGTTGTTCTCAAAGGGGAATCTTTGATGATAGTTGGTTGTTTTTGTTTTACGGCATATCAACCCCTTTTCAGGTTATTTAATGCCGAATCCAGTGATTGTGAAGAAAATTTTTTTAATAGAATATATTTGTTATTTTCAAGTCGGTTTGTATTTAACCCATTGTTGGGACCCTAACAGGTATTACCACTCCGGGTCAGAGTTGACCAGGGAGCAATGGCAATTAAAGGGTGGCTCTACACTCCCTAAGGCCTGCAAGTTGGGGCCTCACCATCGGATATAGTTTAAGGTCATATCCAGGACCCTTTGATGGTGACTTATGTGACTACTCCTAGTGAGTAAAAAAATAATAATAAATAATAATAATAATAAAAAAACCCAGAAAAACTGAAAAAAAAAAATATAGGAAAGAAGAAATCGTCTGACTTACCTAAGTCGTCAATATGCTCGGACATTGTGAGGGAGACGATGACCAATAGGACACTCATGGTGAGCATAGTCATAAAAACCACCATGACGACGCGGGCAATAATTCTCTGTTTCTTGGTCGGTTCTCTCTTGGTGAATCGTTTGACAACCTCTTTGCAGCTGGTCGTTGTCCCGGCGCCCATCTTGTAATAGATCGATTCGCCGGCTTCCAACTGACAGGAGAGGATCTCAATGGAGTCATCGTGTTCCGTGGTGAGATCCGAGTAGATCTGGAGCTCGTACGGCTCGTACACGTGGCGTTTCGCTTTCTCTTCGTCCTCGACCTCTTCCTCTTCTTCTTGCTCTTCGTCGTCTTCCTCTCTCGAGCCGGTGGTGGCCAGCGCTTCTGCAGAGGTATCCAGCTTGAGGCTCGGGGGTCAAGAAGCAAAAGCAAGACCAACTATAACGAGATGGGACGGTCGAGATCCACCTTAATCCACTGAGAAGGAACGTCGACCCGGCAAATGTTCAAATGGGTAAAAACCGACTATTTTATTTAAGATATGTGTTTTTTTTTTTTAAAACGGAGGGCTATAAATTTTTAAATATATCTGTAACCCTTTTTATTTGCCATTAAACAAAAGAGAGAATTGTCCAGAAGTTAAAATTTGTTACCAGAAGCCAGATATACTCACACTAAAGAGAGTGTAAATATTAGTCCCGCGAATGATTTGAATTGATATTTTTTAATATAGAAAAAAATAAATAAATAAGACGAGTGTAGACTCTTTTTTATTTTAATTAATTATTTAATTAATTAATTTTTAATTAATTATTAAATTTTAATTAATTATTTAATTATATGTTATTATATGATATTGAAAAAAAAAAAAAAAGAAAAAAAAAAAAAGAGAATTGTCCGGAAATTAATTTTTTTGCTGGAAGCTAAACTTTCTTAACGGAAGTCAGGTATTCTTACGAATGTCAGTCCAGCATGACTTGGAGTCATAATCTTAATAGAAGCAAAATTAAGATAATTAGGTATAGACTCCTTTCTATATTAGTTAATTATTTAATTATATGCTATATTATCTTTAAAACCCCAAAGATTATCCAGAATGTTAATTTTTTCCCCGGAAGCTAGATATTATCAAGCTAAAATAATTATGATTATTAGTCCAGTGAATGATTTCGAATAATATTCATAACAGATACAAAACTAATTTGAGCCTCTCTCAATTATTTAATTATATACTATATGATCTTGAGTATGTAAAACGGACAGGGGAAAACAATGGGGGGAAAAACTCTTAAAAAACATAACAATTTCTAGCCTATATTTTTAGCAAGAAGAAGCCATCCTTTATATAAACGAACCTTGCGTCTATATCTTTTATAGTTAAATGGTAAGCGTTAGATTTGTACAGATACACACAACTATTAATAATAAAAATGAACAGGTGATGTCTAGAAGGAATGGTGGAAGCGTGCAGAAAAAAAAGACGGATGAAACCGTTTGATGATGATTTATTGAAATTATTAGTCGCTGGAAATATTGGTTGTATTTACTTTATAAAAACATTTCTGAAGTTTTTATCTTTTAAAGATAACAAAAAAAAACATCCGTGTTTTTAGCCGGCATCCATGGTAGATCGTCTGGGATGAAGTATCCGCTATAGGTTTTTCTTACAAGACCGGAAGTAACGGCCACATCCGATAAAAAGTAATAATTCTTTGTCCTAGGAGGTGATTCTTTGGATATATGTAAATATTTTTTTTTTTTTTTAGTATTTTTTAGTTTCTCTTTGCATGTCCTCCAGAGGGTCGTTCAATCGTTTCATTCTGTAAAGTAAAAAAAAAAAAAAAAGAAAAACGAGAAAATATTAAGAAATGAAAAGAAAAAAATATTGCATAATTTGTATAACTTATATTTTGAAACTTTCAATTAACTAAAAAAAAACAAAAAACATTCGAACTACTTTTGGAATGAATTAAAAATAAAAGATAGAAGAAAAAACTTGAAAATCGGGAAACTAATCAACTAATACACTAGGATACAGTGTCCTCTTAAATAGTAAAAATATAGAAATGTTTGCGGGAACGAATAATCTATATGAATAATTGTATATTAAAAAAAAAAAAGAACAGCCCCAGATCAATAATATCAATTACGGATATAGTCGAAATATTTTAAAATGCTTAGGATAGCAGACTTTAAATTTTAAATATGTACATTTCTAAATGTGTGTGTGTGTGTGTGTGTGTATATATATATTAATATATTATATAAAAAAGTCCGCCCACCTAATTCATAATAAGCCACCACGTGACCGTGTTCTATATATATATATATATGTATATATATATATAACTACTTAATAGTATACGAAAGAATAGATTTATGTGTAAACTGTAAGTATTTACTTCAAAAGTGCTCAATACGTAGGTAGAGCTAGTTAGTAATTTATAAAATATATATGGCGATTAATTTTATATTTTATATAAAAACGATAAACAACCACAGAATTCGCGCATAAGCCTGAGGAGTCCTAGAGTGGATGAAACGCCGAATATTCAGTGTAGCTTAATCGCCATATATATTTTATAAATTACTACACACACACACACACACACACACACATATATATATATATATATATATATATATATATATATATATATATATATATATATATAATTAGTTTGTTTGTTTGTTTTCGTTTTAGAGAATATCAACCCTTTTCAGGTTATTTAATGCCGAATCCAGTGATTTTGAAGAACAATTTTTTAATAGAGTATATATATATATTTTTTTTAAAAGTCGGTTTCTATTTAGCCCAGAGTCGGGGCCCTAACAGGTACTACCACACCGGGTCAGAGTTGACCTGGGAGCAATGGCAATTAAAGGGTGGCTTCACACTCCCCAAAGCCCGCAAGGTGGAGCCTCACCATCGGATATAGTTTAAGGTCATATCCAGGATCTATATAGAATTAGGAAAAGGAAAAAAAAAAAAAAAACATAATTTCTACAACACAACATGCCTGAGGATGATAGAAGTAGCTCTGTCGAAAGCGCTCGCTATGGATCCAACTTATGCAATTTTGAAAAAAAAAAAAAAAAAAAAAAAACACAAAACACACACACACAAAGAAAACTATTCTGAGATTGAAGAAGATGAAAAGGAAGATAATAAAGTAGAATTATTCCGTGCTCTTCAATAACATTTGTCTGAATAAATAAAACAGTAGATGTATGCAGTAGATGTGTTACATGTGAAAATATCTAAGCGATACACTCTTAAACTATTGATTACATGACACTGAAATTAACAGAAAATGGAAATCATTAGGGCTATGACAACAGCATATTCTTTTCATTGTTTTGACTCTCAAGTGTATATCCGTTGATATCTTATATGCTTTTATATAGAGTGATGTGCTTCTCGATTTACTGTGTCTAACTGTGTCGGATATATACTCTAGAGTCAACACAATGAAAATAAAATGCTTTTGTCATATCCCTAATTTACCCGGTAGATTAATTCGCAATAAATAAATAAATAAAAAAAATGATAATGATAATGTCGTTCATCTAATCCCGTCCGTATCTGTTTACAATATTATATCAGCTAATATTTGGGCTTGACGATGAATGGCCTGGAAAAGTCACTTCCGATTAGTGTTTAGTTTAAAAATATGCAAACGAAGAAATGATTTGCAGCGATTTTAAATAGTACCTCTTCTTTTATCGTAGATTGAACTCGTTAATAAGAAAAAATTAAAATAAAACGGTGAGGTACACCCGGGATTGAACAGGGGGATCATTGTTTTGACTCTCGAGTGTATATCCGTTGATATCTTATATGCTTTTATATAGAGTGATGTGGTTCTCGATTGATTATTTTTTTTTTACATGATAGTAACCACTTATCAAGGCCCGGAAGCCACTCGGGGATAAGGGTTATTGCGTGTACAGTAATCAATGGGATAATATCGTAGTAATCGTTAGTAATGGAGATTTGATAAAGTTTCTTACTTAAGGGGGCGGTTTATCAGGAATTTGTTTATGTTGGACTTGAAGACATCCCATTTGTAGTCAGGTGGGAAACAGGCAACCGGAAAAGAGTTCCACGGGCGTGCACTTCTAAGAAATAAGCTTTGTTCATGGAATCTACGTTTTGATTTAGGCACAGATAAAGATTGAGAGAAATTACTGACAGTGGTTTCAGCTAGACTGGTGTTTTTCGTGAAAGTTTGGCGAGTGGGGGCGAGAGATTGGAGCTCAGACGAGCACTTGCCATGGAAATAACGATAAAAAATGGGGCTAGAACAACCGCAACTGTGTCGATTATATACTTGAGAGTCAAAGCAATGAAAAGAATATGCTGTTGTCATAGCCCAAGTAATGATACGCAAAGGATGATGTACAACGAATAAAATCTTTGTTTGGATGGAAGAATAACGCGTACAGAAATATGTCGGCAAGTTGAAATGCAAAATGTTCATTACAACTTGTCCACATATTTCGATTACTTTTGCACATTAGCAAAAAAAAAAAAAAAAAAATTCTTATCTATCTGTTGATAGCTCAAACAGCAGGGAATGCGACGAGAGCGCTAAATGTTTTTGTTTCGATTCTAGCAGATGGCATCCAAATCATTTTTTGTAAACTTTTGAAATCACTACTATATATTAGGTACAATATAATAATTAATAGAGAATTAGCTCTGTAATAATAAATAAGAAAACTGCATGAATTCAAATATGTTTAGACGAACGAACAAGGCGGGACGCCCCGTTCTGCATGACTTAAAATATATTTAAGCGTATATTTCGACCGAGCAAGTCCGCCCCCCCCACCCACCCGCTAGTTAAAAATAAAAGGATAGATAGTTCGTATGGCCAGCAGGCATGACAGACTAAAGTGTTTTCTTAAACATTGTAAATACAGAAATATGAAGACAGACAACTTAAAGAATCATTAAATAAGCTAGGCTACAGCACAACAACGACAAACGAACTAAGATTAAAAACAAAAGTTTGTTGCAATCGTATAATATATATATATATATATATATATATATATATATATATGTATATATATAATTTATATATATATATGTATATATATAATTTATATATATATATAATTTATATATACAATTTATATATATATATAATTTATATATACATGTATATATATAATTTATATATATATAATTTATATATATATGTATATATATATAATTTATATATATGTATATATATATAATTTATATATATATATATATATATAACTACTTCATTTACTTACATAAATTTAATATACGAAAGTATAGATTTATGCGTAAACTTTAAGTATTTACTTCAAAAGTGCTCAATATAATTTATATAGATATGTATATATATAATTTATATATATATAATTAATTTATATGTATATGTATATATATAATTAATTTATATATATATATATATATATATATATATATATATATATTAGTGTAGGGACGATTTATCGGAATCGGAATCGGGAATCGAAAAAATCGGAATTTTGGGAGGTATCGAAATCGGAAAAATTTGTGCCTATTTGCCGATGCCGAAAACGATTATTTTAATTGGCTTTTTTATTTGATTTTCTTAAAAAAAACTATTCTACGGCTGATATTAATACTAAAGGAATGAATATATATTTATTTTAAACTTTTAGTAAAACTAAAATCGATAGATCATCCCTCATAAGTGTATCCTTACGTTTAAGAAAATACCTGCACATTTTACATGTTTTTATGGTAATCTTGAAAAATAACGTCTATTTCAGAAGCCGTTTTTTTACATGGGAAGGTTGGGGATGTCTATTCCGAAAGCCGTTCTTAACATAGGAAGGTTGAGGTGCTTATTCGTTGTAAACGTACCCGAAAACCTATAAAAGTCGACATTTCCAATGCGAACGGTGAGTTGAACTTATATAAAAAAAATACCATAAAGGTATACCGAATCGACACTTTTCGTTTAAAAATTATTTCGTTTTTACTAATAAGCTGTTATTTTTATATAAAAAAATGACTTCCTTTTTTTATACATAAAGAGTACGATTGTTTGATGTTATTCTTTCGATTACTTGAGACAATATATATATATATATATATATATATATATATATATATATATATATATATTGAGACAAGTGCTATTAAAAAGCACATATTTTTTTTTGTTTCGCTATTTTTCTTTTTTATCTTCTCCAATCTCCGAATAATTTTTTTCATATATATATATATATATATATATATATATATATATATATATATATATATATATACATATTTAAAATCAAAACTTTACTACCCTAGGCATTTCGAAATATTGCAAAGCGAAAATAATATTAATAGATTAAAAATACTTGAAGCATTATATATTAAGACAAAAATGTCTCCGATAAATAGTATTAATTACGAGTACTGTTGAAATATTTTGAAATGCCTGGGGTAGTAAAATTAAAAATTTTTTATACGTACATATGAATAAAATAAAAAAATTGTCCACCCACCTAACTCGTAATAAGCCAACACTGACCGTGACACACACACACACACACACACACACACACACACACACACACATATATATATATATATATAGTAATTTATAAAATATATATGGCGATTAAGCTACACTGAATATTCGGCGTTTCATCCACTCTAGGATTCGTCAATCTTATGCGCGAATTCTGTGGTTGTTTATCGTTTTTATATGCCCCTCTTCTGTTGATGATTTTAGTTAGCCAATCAGCTTACTAGTATCCACCGCGCCCCTTCCTATCAGCCAATGGGCATGCATTTTATCGAACAAAGGATCTGTTTTAAAACTAGTTTAGTGGTTTAAGGCATACATTACATTTTCTTTATATATATATATATATATATATATATATATATATATATATATATATATATATATATATATATATATATATATATGACTTCTGTTGCCGGGGTTTGAATCTCTCGACTGGCGTTGATCGTGACACCCTACACTGATGATTAACGAAAGGATGAAGCACTAGTGTCTGTAGGTATTTTATTGTTATAGTAAATAATATATATATATATATATATATATATATATATATATATATATATATATACATTGAACTTATAAAAGGGAGAAAATGTTCTTTCTTCTGCTACACATCCTTAATAAATTTTCTTTTAACGATTTAAGTTTTTTTTTTCCGCTCGGACATTCGGGCTCTATTAAAAGAAAAAGTTTCGATCAAAGAGGTGAGAACAAAACATAAGGAAAGACGATGGAAATAATGGCGTGCAGCCAAGCAGACAATTACTCACCGGTTGAAAATTTCCGGCGGTCATTTTTACATCACTTTATCCGACAATCAAAGAATTGATACCTTCCTCAGCTGGGCGTCTAATTGCGTATCTTTAGCAACACAGGGAAAACTTGGCGCGATCTGACTGTTCCCCCCCCCGCCAAAAAAAACAAAACATGGACGCTGCAGGGTATCCCCAAAATATCTATCTAGGTCAAACATATTATTATATACTCAGCAGTACAGTATCGGTGTAATTTGTATAATGTTCGTACTACAGGTTTCATCTTTAGTGTTATTCCTAAAACGCTTCAACAGATGTAACCTTTGGCCTTGTTCATGTAGATCTTGTCCAACTCTAGAACCTGTCTATCGAACACGGGAAACTGTACTATTTTCGAACAGCACCCATAGGGGTAGCATGCTCTCGTTCCGTCATCTATGACCGGGTAGAAGTTTTAAGTAGTTCGCTATTGTATTCTCAGTATCGCTCGCACTGAGTCTATCAGAACTCGTGGCGCAATGGATAGAGTACTAAGTCGAAATTCACTTCTAAGTAACGTTTGGATATGATCCCTGGAAAGAGATACAATGACTCCAAAGAGAAAGTCCGCACTCAATCTCCAACTACGCTTCTCCATAATCAGCACTGCTTGAGTCCAGCGGCAAGAAGTCCAGGACGATTGGAAAGATAAGTTGAAATAAGCGGGGAGTACATACAGCACTTGGAATTCCCAAATGTCACCCATTTTTGTACTGACCAGACTCAACGTTGCTTAACTTCAGTGGTCAAAGGAAAACCGATGTGTCCATGTGATTATACCATATATACAGTGGCGAAGTTAATTTTTTTGAATTGACTAGGATACTTCAATTAAAAGAACAGGCAAAATTATCTATCTATATATCTATAAAAGTGAACGCGCCTGTCTGTGTGTCTGTGTGTCTGTGCACATTTCCCTACGCAATAACTCTGTCAATTTTCATTTTACAGACTCGAAATTTGATATACAGGGTACTGAGATTTGGGAAAATCTTTGTAATCCCTTTTCGGCCAGAAATTTGGCTGTTAAGGGGTCAAAGTTCAACGATTTGACCTTTGAGAACCCTACCAAACTCCTCCGGGTATTTTGGGTATAAACAATTCAAATTTTAGATATAGGTTCCTCGGACATGGATCTAACTTAATAACTTCATTTGAGCCCCAAACAATAAATGTTCATGGGTCATAATAGGGGTCAAAGTTAAAAAAATTGACCGCTTTTTTTTTTTTTTGCTCAGCATATACCTCAAAACACCCGGGCAACGCCGGGCTGAAATGCTAGTAGAGTATTAAAAGCGAATCAAACGAGGTATATGTTGTTTAAACAGTTGCACTCGGTTTAGCTTAAATTTGCAATTTTTGAAAAAATAGCAAGTGCGGACTTTCTTTTTGGCGCCATGTATATATCGTTTGAAGCAGCTGAGCGGTCTTTGCTTCAGTTCGAGTAATAAATCTGATATGTCGCAGTATGGATGAGTATCGAAGTAGAAGTAGGAGGTTTTAGCGTAAGGCTTGTTTACATTTCGATATCCGTCCCGAATCTCTCTACGAGCCGGTATTTATAGCTTAACCAGCCAATCACAATATTGTATGAGGAAATACCCGGATGTACTTACATTCATTGCATCTTATTTAAAGCCATACATAAATTGTGTACCTAACACACACACACACACACACACACACACACACACACACACACACACACAAATTTCCCCCACTCTTTATAAGTGCCTAAATCAAAACGTGGATTCCATGAATAAAGCTTCTTTCTTAGAACTGCACGCCTGTGGAACTCTGTTCCGTCTGCCTGCTTCCCACCTGACTACAACTTAGATGTCTTCAAGTCTAACGTTAACAAATTCCTAATGAACCGCTCCCTTAAGTAAACACTTCATCAAATCTCCACACTAACGTAATGTACTTTCAATAACCCTTATCCCTGAGTGGCTTCCGGGCCTTGATAAGTGGTGACCACTGTGTAAAAAAAACCCCAAAAAAACAAAAAAAACAAAAAACAAAAACACACACACACACATATATATATTGTATTTTGTGTACAGGAAGTTGTTAGATGAGCTAAGTCATTGGTACCGTCGGTTTCGCGCCCGATAATTAGGACCGTTGAGAGAGCTTGATACGGACCATCTTGCATGGGTTGAGCATCAGTTTTTGAGTAGCATAAGAGATTCAAGGAAGGCAGGAAATATGTGAGGGGTTATGAGGTGTGTGGGAGGAGTACAGAAGTCAGGTCACTAGAGTTGATTGGCAAAATAAAGAATTTCATGGATAAGGACAGTCGTGCGTGTATAGAGACAATACGTGCACAGTTTGATGTCAGTGTGGGAACTGTACACAATTATACATGAGGAACTGAAGATTCGGAAGATTTGCGCGAACTTTACCTCAAGGGTTATCTGAAAAGATCACAGACTACTTGACCAAGATGGGCATCAAGATAGTTCCTCACCCTCCCTATAGTCCAGACCTTGCTCCCTGTGACTTTTGGTTATTCCCTAAGCTCAAGGAGAACCTTAGAGGCTAGCGTTATGAGACAATCGCGATGAAACAGACTATGACGAGGCCCATTGACATGATCACATGGGATCTTCCAGAAGTTGTTGGAACGGCACAACAAGTGCATTGCAGCCGGAGGAGATTACTTCAAAGATTAGTAGAGTTTCATATGTGTACTATCAATAAAAGTGCCCATACTAAAAATTCTGGAAACTATTGAAGTCACCCAGTATGTGTGCGCGTATGTGCGTATGTGCGTATGTGTGTGTGTGTGTGTGTATGTGTGTGTGTATATGTATGCGTTTGGTTTTGTAAGGTATGTTTAAACGATGAATACTCGACAAAATGTACAGGTAAAAATGGAAGTAGAATAGAAGCAAACAGACAAACTTAAAAAATTAACACGCAGACATGGTTTGATACTATATATTTCTCTCATGCATATAATGTGTTAAATGAGGGTCTTTCAAAAGTAATGAATCCTATTTTTTAACTAAAAAAATGTAAAAGAGTTACGAAGACGGGAGTAGTACCATTAAAACGGGAACCTTTTCTATGTAGTAACCCTCCATTCTCAATGAACTTTATTTTCAGAGATGGAGTGGTGGCTGTCTATGGGCGTTCGGAGCGTGCTTTGTCATTCACATTTCTGTCACCACACTGAAATCGACGAACCTATCTCTTAACTGTGCTGATATCCACTGCATCGACTTTAGAAACCTGAAGCAGGCGCCGGCGAATGTTGAGGAGTTCAGTTTTTCTGCACGGAGGAATTCAATGACACGTCTTTGCTTCTGACGCACGTCTATGACGGGGGTTTCTTCCTTAGAGTCTCACACTGTCAATATCTGCAAAATAGAGATGAAATTCTCAGGTCAAAAATGCATAAGTTCAGTAATCACAACAATGCAATTTAAAATCTTTTCTGATCTAATCGGCCGGAATAAAAATAGGAGGCATTATTTTTGGAACGCCCCCCCCCACGTAATTTTTTCAAAACATTTCGTCCATGTATAATGAGTTTCTCGACAAAAACCGAAGAATTTCTTAACAGGAACAATTTCAAAAAGTCGCACGTAGAGAAATCCGAGGCTCAGATTAGGATGTGAGAGTTCTGTGGCAACCCTTTCGGTTTGTGCTATGTTCTCTCTTCGTTGCTGGTCACTTCTTTCCTCACTCCTCTTGAGGGATGCCTTTACAACTCTTCTCTAAATGCCCCGGCCGTCAGCCATAGACTCTTATCCTATTGGATCGATACCGCCTTTCTTCATGCATCGCTTGCATTATATCATTATATCATTATAGCACAGAAAGGTCTTATTGCTGATCTATAATTAGTTAAGTGTTTGTCATAAAGAATATCCTTTGGAATCCTTTTATCGTTCATTTGTCTAGCATGACCAATTCACCAGAATAATGCTTGGTATGTTCACCTGCAATATGATTTCTAGGATTCTCCTAAGTTTTCACCAATCTCTTGATTGAGAAAGAGTCCAAAAAAATACACCTTACTGTACGGTATTCAGAATGTACCTATGAAAAGGTGTGATAATTTTTAAGAACCTGGGGTACATTTAATCTTCTGCAGCGAAAAGTCCTTTTTTGCTGACAATGTCAAATGCCTTGAATAGGTCGATGAAGACGTATAGTAGTTGTCTTTGTTTGTGGCATTTCATTTCTCTTAGCCTGTCTCTTTGTTCGTTCCACCTTTTCTCGAAAAGTACTGGACCGATCTGTCTGAAATTTTGTATGGATCTTCGTCATGATAAGATGCAGCGAAGTAAGAATTATGCTATCCGTTCGATACACAGTTAGAAATTGAAAGGGTCAGTCACCACAATACCATGTTAAATCTAGAAGTTTTCTCGGAAACGACTGGGTCGATCTAATTGAAACTTTGTATGGACCTTTGTTAGGATAAGATGCAGTATACTGAGTATTATGCTATCGGTTCAATGCACAGTTAAAAATAAATAGGGATTAGAAGGGATTAATAGGGATTAGTATTTAATGCAAAAATTAGCACAAATTTAATCATATTAAACAATCAATAAGTCATAAAACATTAATTTTAAGCAACGGGCTATAACTAGGGCTATGACAACAGCATATTCTTTTAATTGTTTTGATTCTCATGTATATATCCATTGATATCTTATGTTTTTATGTAGAGTGATGTGGTTCTCGGTTGATTAATTGTGTCTAACTGTGTTGGATATATACTCGAGAGTCAAAACAATGATAAGAAGATGCTGTTATCATAGCCCGCGATATAACTTTCACCTCGATTAAAAAAAAAATTCTAACATAAATATAAAAAGAAGAACGCTGATTTGTTCTAGAACGGTAATTAAAAAAATAGAAAAGAAAATGGCGGAGTTAACTAGCGTCTAATGGAAAACATAACTACATAATCGACCTTTAGTTCAGTATTGTTCTCGTAATTCGATCGTTAATTCTTCGTTTTTAATCTCATATTTCAACCAACGCGAAAGAAGCGTCTTCCCATCGATGGTTGAACCTCACTGACATTTGAAAGAAGAGACGATATGTTGTGTATATATATATATATATATATATATATATATATATATATATATATATATATATATATATATTGTGTGTGTGTGTGAACAAGCAAAGCATAAAATTGTCGGGGTGGGAATATTCTCGCATTAAAAATAGCGCCAATTTGATCTCTGCTTAACGGAAACAGCTTTAAATGTCATCATTTTCCATTATTTCGTCTCCCGCCGAAATTGAACAATAGACACCGGAAGTCTCCTGGAAGTTCGATCTATATTGGGCGATCGACGAGCCTATGCCACGAACGCCCACCATATTTATTGTTTGTATGGCAGGTTTATAGAAACAACTTGTATATATAGTACGGTGATAAAAAAAAAACAAAAAAACCTGGTGATTATATTGTACTAACACATATACCCGACGTTGCCCGGTATTAAACGTAGAGTTAAATTCCTTTAAAAAAAAAAATAATAATAATACAACAAAAAAATAAGTGCATGCGAGTATTATTTTTTTTTTCTAAACAGTTCACTTTTTGTAAGTAAAAGAATACTCGAGCTGAGATCAAAACCAAAACCTAAAAACAGCGAGTCAAATACGATAACCATTATGTCCGCTTGCCACTTCTTTAGAAATTGTTTTCAAACTTATTTATTCTTTACATAAGGAAGCTGTAATGTGAACGATTAACGCATGCGCATTCATGAAACAGTTGACAAATAGATAAAAATCCGATAACCCTCCCACATCCCATTTTTTTCAATTTTGATATCTTAGCAGCCATTTCTCCGAATGAAAACCGATTAAAAAGCCAATCACATGTCTGAATACTCCACATACAAAATTACAAGTCTGTAGATCAAAAATTCGTTGAGTATATAGGTTGAGAGTTGCTTTCACACACAAGCACATTCTTACTTTTATAGATATACTGACAGGCCACCCGGCGTTGCCCGGTCGTAAAATACGCATAAATATTATATTTTAATTCATACAGAAAGTGATACAGGTGCACGTGTTGTTTCTAAACAGTTCAGTTCTTGTCTGTAAAAATAATTACTCAAATTGAGATCAAAACGCAAACCTAAAGATAGTGAATTAAGAACGATAACCATTAGACCAGCTTGTCACGTTTAAATAGTGTTTTCAATCCCCGTGAAACAATTGACCAACAGATAAAAATCCGATGACCTCCAAGTACCAATTTTTCAATGTTGACACCTTAGCAGCCCTTTTCTTCGGATGATAGTCCATTAAATTTATTTCCGTACGGTTTAATACCTATATACTAAATTCCAAGTCTGTAGATAAAAAAATCGTTGACTATATAGGTTAAGAAGTGTCCTCATAAGCACATTCTCACTTCTATAGTTATACTAGACAAGAAGATGTACCCGACGTTGCCCGGTATTAAACGGAACGTTAAATTCCTTTAAAAATAAATGAAGTTAAAAAAAAAACGCAAAGAAACTGAGACATGTGCATGCGATTATTATGTTTTTTTTTTCTAAGCAGTTCACTTTTTGTAAGTAAAAAAATATTCGAGCTGTGATCGAAATCAAAACCTAAAGAAAGTGAGTCAAGTACGATAACAGTTAGACCAGCTTGCCACGTATTTAATAAATGCTTTCAAACCTCGTGGAACAGTTGACAAATAGATAAAAAAGTGACCCCTTAGCAGCTCTTTTTTCCAGTTGAAAGCAGATTAAGATTTTTCCATATGTCTGAATACCCTATACACCAAATTTCAAGTCTGCAGATAAAATATTCGTTGAGTATATAGGTTGAGAGTTGTCCTCACACTCATTCTCACTTATATATATATATATATATATATATATATATATATAATTTTTTTAATATAATTTTTTTAAATATATAATTATACTTTAATATAATTATAATAATATATTAATATTTAATAATTTTATAATAATATTTTTATAATATAATAATAATATATTAATATATAATAATTTTATATATATTTTTTTAAATATATAATTATATTTAAAAGAAAATAATAATATATACACCGCTCCCCATGTGGGGGTACCAAATTGGTTAAAGGGAAAATTATTCCCAACTCTCATTTAGGTAAAAATGCACTTTCGTAAATAATTGAATTCATTTAAGACGTATAACAAAACAAAAACAAACAACATCTATCTATCTATCTATCTATCTATCTATCTATCTATCTATCTATCTATAAAAAGAGAGATAGATACACACACACACACACAGAGAGAGAGAGAGAGAGAGAGAGAGAGAGAGAGAGAGAGAGAGAGAGAGAGAGAGAGAATGATAGATTAGTTACAAGTAAAAATGGATTTCGATTATAATTTTCATTTGTGCTACTCCTTAGTGCTACAACTCCGATGACCAAAAACGGACACTTACTCCACCGATCTTGACAACGCAAGGTAAAGGATATCTCTTGTGTTTATTATAACTGCAAACGTTTTGCGAGCAGGTACGAAATATAATAATCTCATTGAAACATCTGTTCTCGTTAGATCACCGAAGTTAAGCGATGCGGAGCCTGGCCTGTACCAGAAGGGGTCACCGTTTGGGAATGATAGACGCTGTACGCCATCTTTCCTTGATCGGGATGTACATGCAACTGGGGGTCAGTTGTGAATTTTAAATTTCTGGTAAACTTTTCTTCTTTCGGAAGAAGTCGGCTAATCTCGCCCAGGACTAATACCACACTAGGTATTACCGGTTCGGTTTACGAAGTGACTACTAGGAACGTCACGAGGAAAAGGTAAAGGAATACAAAAACTAGCTAACGACAAAGCCAAACCCTCTGACAAAGTTCATCCTGTGCGACCAGAGCCGCCTACCTTCTGAATTTCCTCCCAAGATTGAAAATGAGTCGATTGACATCCATATATTCACCAGCGATCTTGTCAAACTTATCAAAAACCATTACGTCAGCAAAGCAACTTGAGCTGAGAACATTCGACACTTTTCTCCTTTAGGCAGTTTTTAAATAGCTTTGCAAGAATGAGAGCTACTTCCGGTTTCAGATTTTTTTTTATCACTAGTTCATTACTGTCACGGGAGAACCTTTTTGGTTTCAGATTAAAGAGCGCATATCAAAGGGAGACAATGCAATTTCAGAAGACCTATTAATGAATTGCCTAAACTTTTCCAAAGACAAACTTACACGCATTAATAAAACAAACTTTTTTGTGCTGTTAAAATTTTCTTAATTTTATTTTAATTCAATACACGCGTAAAAAGACTTTCCCAAAAACAGCATCCCATTAATGACCGTTCATAACTATTAAAAAAAAGTTAAAAGTTGTGCATTTTGATAACTTTCATTTATTTCGTGTTAATAAATGAAAAAAATCCCCCTTCTTCGTATTATTTGGATCCTTTGGACTACTGTTCTAATCTTGAGTGTCATTTTCACAACGATTCGATCGATGTAACCTCCGACCTTCTTCAGGTGTATCTTGTTGAACTCGGAAATTCGAACGGAACCCTTAATTTACTTCACGAGAGTAGCATGTTCTCGTTCTGTCAGCCATAGCTGCATACATTTTGCGAGCAGGTACGAAATGTAATTGAAAATCCCATTGAAACAAAGGCTCTCGTTAGATTACCGAAGGTAAGCGATGCGGAATCTGGAATGGATCGCCGTTTGGGAATGATAGACGCTGTACGTCATTTTTCCTTGATTGGGATATACACGCGACAGGAACGGCTAAAGTCCTAATTCCACCACTAGGAACTCAGAAACGGTTAGAAATCCTAAGTAATTCGCAATTGCATTTTCCGGGTGGCCACACTGAGGATTGAACCTTCAACATAGAAGAGAATATAACTTGTTACAATTGATTTTTCCAAGTACTCTAACCACTGCAATGTAAGAAATGTAAAAATTGTTTATGTTGGTTTATTGTTAAAACTAAAAAAAAAAACACAATTTATTTACAGAAATGTAAAAAAAATATGTTTTATTATCAAAGCTAAAAAACACAAACTTTATTTACAGAAATGTAAAACGTATATTATGTTTTATTGTTAAAACTAAAAAAACTTTATTTATAAAAATGTAAAAAATTATGTTTTATTATTAAAACTAAAAATTTAAAAAAAAAAATGTAAAAAAAAAGTTTTATTGTTAAAACTAAAAAACGTTATTTACAGAAATGTAAAAAATATATTATGTTTTATTGTTAAAACTAAAAAAATTATTTACAGAAATGAAAAAAAAGTTTTATTGTTAAAACTAAAAAACTTTATTTACAGAAATGTAAAAAATATATTATGTTTTATTGTTAAAACTAAAAAAAATTATTTACAGAAATGAAAAAAAGTTTTATTGTTAAAACTAAAAAACTTTATAAAAATGTAAAAAAAATGTTTTATTGTTAAAACTAAAAAACTTTATAAAAATGTAAAAAAAATGTTTTATTGTTAAAACTAAAAAAAATTTATTTAAAGAAATGTAAAAAATAAAGTTTATTATTTCTTTAGTGTTTCATGATAACACAAGTAGTGTCAAAACAAAAACCAATGGTCAAAACAAAAAACAATTTCTTGAAACGAAACACTTCATACACGAATCAAGAAAAAAATAAAGGAAATTGTTATTCTTTTACATTTCTATAAATGGGCTCTTTCTGGAATAATCTATTAAATATATTAACACAAGAAGTGTTGAAAGTGGGATAGTATTTTGTGTATCGGTTCGTGTTTCGTATCATGATCAGTGGCTTCAATTTTCCGCCATCTTTTTTTGTGAGCGCAATTCTTTGAGATTACGAAGTATTGCATACTCAGAAGTATTGTGCAATTACGCATAAAGGAACATGAACTTTCTCTTTTTTGTTTTATATTTCGTTTAACCTCAATGAGCCCCAGCAGCGCATGGTCTGGTACAACTAGTATATATATATATATATATATATATATATATATATATATATATATATATATATATATATATATACTAGCAAAAGTACCCGTCGATGACTGGGTTTAAAAATAGCTTACAGAAAATGGACTCTGATTTATGAAAGTATGATAGATTATGAAAAGGAAGGGTTGTAAAGAGATAGCTTCGAATTTGGGGGTATCAAACCAAAGCAAAATATGATGAAAGTAAAAATAAAATAGATAAACCCCATAATTTATTATACCATACCTGTTCACACTCAGACATCACAATATTTTGTGGATCTATATTAAAAAACCTTGTTAAACTTTGTGACATATTTCCATTCTATGGAGGTCAGACGCGAACGAACACCCCATAATTTTATTATACCATATTTCTTCAAACTGGAAGATAATTATCAAAGTATACTTACGCAGATAGATATGAAAAGTCTTTATTAAAGTTTGTGCCTATTTCCATTCTATGTAGGCCAGGCGCGAACGCATCCCCCACTATTTTATTATACCATCCCTATTTAAGTTAAAACATACTTATCAAAGTATTATTATGTATATCTATATCAAAAACACTTGTAAACGTTTTTTTTTTAAATTTAAAATTTTTTTCCATACTTTGTGGACCAGGCGCGTACCATACCCCACAATTTTAATGAATCATTATTATGCCAGATCAAACATACCCATTCCTGTGTCTCGATACATCTTCTATCATTATATGTGATCAGTTTTCTATAATAGTCAACCATATAGGAGCCTAATCGTGACCAGACACACACACAGACGTTCACTTTATATTATAGAAATATATATATATATATATATATATATATATATATATATATATATATATATATATATATATACACTTGTGCCCGATATTATTCATACCCCTCCTTGAAAATTGAGTTTATTAGGTGTAACTTTGTAAGAATTTATTGTTTACGTCCATATTGATACATATTCTTAATAAACCTCTTCTGATCATTTTCGTCATTTTAAAATCTCGGGATACTTGTAATAAAAGAAATATACAGCTATTTATAAAATCTGCAATGTTCAAAAATAATCATACCTCCTTATTTTTTCAGTATTAATCGAGTTTCTGACTGTTTGTTTCCTGTTTGATTCTTATTTTGAATGCTTTTATACAACCTTTGATTAATTTCATTTCGTTTTTTGCATTTTTCAGAAATTAAAATGATATCAACTGAAAACCAATAAAAGAATAAAAATTATTAGAATGGGGAAGAAAAAAGAGCTTAGTAATGATCTTAGGACTAAAATTGTGAATTCACATAAGGATGGTTTAGGTTACAAGTCAATTTCCAAGAAATTTGAGGTCCCTACAGCAACAGTACAGAGCATCATCAAAAAATTCCAGAGCCACCACACAACAAACAACTTGATTGGTAGAGGAAGGAAAAGGAAACTGTCTGCTAGAGCCACCAGGAATATTGTAAGCAGTGTTAATGCAAATCCAACCACCACTACTAAGGACATTTTAGAAAATCTGGAGTCTTCTGGCATAAAAATATCAAGGCAAACATTGCAAAGGACTTTGCATGAAAATGGTCTGAAAGGAAGAAGACCAAGAAGGACTCCATTGCACACCGGAAAACACCTTGCAGCACGTCTAAAGTTTGCTAGGACCCATGTGAATTCTTCAGAGTCCGTTTTCTCAAGTATTTTGTGGACTGACGAAACAAAAATTGAATTGTTTGGCCATATGGATGCTTCTTACGTTTGGAGGAAGAAAGGAGAAGCTTACAACCCAAAGAACACCATATCCACGGTGAAACATGGTGGTGGTAGCCTAATGTTTTGGGGCTCCTTTTCGGCTAGTGGTCCAGGTAGTTTGGTCAAGATAGATGGAACCATGAAGAAGGAGCAATATTTGGAGATACTCCAGAAAAACATTAGACAGGATGCGGAGAAGCTCCATTTAGGACCAAACTGGGTCCTTCAACAGGATAATGATCCAAAACATACTGCCAAAATAGTCAAGAAATGGTTTGAGGATAATCAAATTAATATTTTGGAATGGCCTAGCCAGAGTCCCGACCTGAACCCTATCGAAAACCTCTGGCACATATTGAAAACTGAGGTTAAAAAGCGGAAACCTAGAAATTTGAGGGATTTGGAGAACTACTGCATTGAAGAATGGTCAAAAATCAGTGTTGATGCTTGTAAAAACCTTGTTGATAAATATCTAAAACGGTTACAGGCAGTTATTAAGAATAAAGGGCATGCTATTGACTATTAGTAAGAGAGGTATGAATAATTTTGAACTAGTGCCATTATTGTTTTTCTTTGTATACTGTTTCAAACTTGCATAATATATTTATTTGTTGAGTTTAAATTAAATGCTTATGCTTGATTTATTGTTTGAAATCCCTTTAATATTGTCTACCTTCTGGTTTGAGCAATATTCTTATAGAAATCTCAAAGATCCGAGGGGTATGAATAATATCGGGCACAAGTGTATATATATATTTGTGTGTGTGTGTGTGTGTGGTGTGTGTGACCTTGTCTGTCTGTGTACGGCACGGTTTCTACCAGACTATTCTCTCAGTTGTTAGTCTATAGACTTAGAACTTGATCTTCAAACCCGTGGAATAAATTCGATATGTTTTAGCCGGTAAAAATAGCTACAAAGGGGTATCAAAGTTGAAAAACAGAATTTTGCAGTTGTAACTCGTCTTAAAGTGCCTCTCTACACATGCGCAAATATACATTTATGCCTTAAAGCTGGGTAATGTTAGAAACTTTGATAGCCATCTGTCGTTAGTTCCGATGGTAACGAATAATGCTGGAACCCTAAGTGTTTTGGTTTCGATTCTAGCTGGTGGCACCCAGGTCATATATATGTTTTAAACTTTTGAAATCATTACTATATATTGAAGATGTAGCTGGTTACCTTTAATGCATCCAAAACCAAACTCCTATCCTTACATCATCCACGCTCTGATTCCCAGCTGGCATCACTTGTGATGGATGGCTCTCGTCTGGGTGAGGCCCTGTGTTTTGACAAGCTTCTGGGTTTGACCTTTACTCCTGATCTGAAATGGAACACGTACATCAAGTCTGTTGCCAAGGTCGCTGGAAAGATGGTGGGATCCTTCTACCGTTCCAGAAGATATCTCACTACTGATGCAATTCTCTACCTATATAAAAGCCAAGTACGTCCAAGGATGGAATACTGTTGCCATATCTGGGCAGGAGCTGCTAGAAACAGCCTATCCTGCCTTGACAGAGTACAAAATAGACTTCGTGACTTAGTGGGGGATGCCCTTTTCTTTACCCTGCAACCTCTCTCCCACAGAAGAGACGTTGCGAGCCAATCCTTGTTTTATCGTTATTTCCATGGCAGGTGCTCGCTGAACTCCAACCTCTGGTCCCCCCTGGCCAATCTTTCACGAAAAACACCCCTCTAGCTGAATCCACTGTCAAAAGTTTCCCCCACTCTTTATCTGTGCCTAAGTCAAAACGCGAACTCCATGAACAAAGCTTCTTTCTTAGAACTGCACGCATGTGGAACTCTCTTCCATCTGCCTGCTTCCCACCGGACTACAACTTGGATGTGTTCAAGTCCAACGTTAACAAATTCCTAATGAACCGCCCCCTTAAGTAAACACTTCATCAAATCTCCACACTAACGTAATGTACTTGCAATAACCCTTATCCCTGAGTGGCTTCCGGGCCTTGATAAGTGGTGATCACTGTGTAAAAATAAAAATATTGAAGACAATATAACAATAAAAAGAGAATCGGTTTTATAAATATGAAACCTGCATAAATTAAAATATCATATCATACAGCTCAAAGAACCTTTTTTTTTTTTTAGGCATCACCACATTATCAAGGCCCAGAGGCCACTTAAGAATAAGGGTTAAAGAGTGTACAGTAGAAATTGGTCAATATAGTAATCATTAGTAATGAAAATTTGGTAAATTTAATAACTTATATGGAACGGCTCATCAAGAACTTATTTACTTTAGACTTGAACACAACCATACTGTAGTCAGCCGGAAAGCAGGAAAACAGAAGACAATTCCACAGGCGAGCAGTTCTAAGAAAGAAGCTTTGTTCATGGAATCTACGTTTAGGTTTAGGCACAGATAAAGAGTGGGGGAAATTATTGATAGTATTTACAGCTAAACGAGTATTTCTTGTGAAAGTTTGGCGAGGGGGGACCATAGATTGAAGCTCAGTTGAACACTTTCCATGAAAATAACGATACATCAGAGACAAACTCGCAACATCTCTTCTGTGAGATAGAGGTTGCAAGGAGGAGAAAAGGACATCTCCTACGAGGCTACGAAGTCTATTTTGAACTCTATCAAGGCAGGACAAGTCCTTTCTAGCAGTTCCTGCCCAGATGTGGCAACAGTATTCCATCCTTGGACGTACCTGGCTCTTATATAGATAGAGAATAGCATCAGCAGTGAGATATCTACTGGATCGATAGAAAGATCCCACAATTTTTCCAGCGGCCTTGGCAACAGATTTGATATACGTGTTCCATTTAAGATCAGGAGTAATGGTCAAGCCCAGAAGCTTGTCAAAACTTGAGGCCTCCTGAAGACGAGAGCCATTCATTTCAATTGATGACAAATGTGAATTAGAATGTTGATGATGTAAAGAGAGAAGCTTGGTTTTAGATGCATTAAAAGTAACCAGCCACTCCTTTCTACTGTTCTACTGTTTAATTTATATTTTTATGCCTGTCCTTACTGCTTGTGGTGTGATAATGGTTTGAATTAATGTTTAAAATGAAAAAGTCAAGTATCGTGGAGCAATTGTGCTTTAAACAGAAACATTCAAGCTACTGTTGATTTAATATGTCGAACCTTTCAGCTTGTGTGATAATAAAACTTCTCAAATGCACTTATGATGTTAGTCTGTATAAGGTCAAAATCGCATGTTCCTTCTTTCATCGGATTATTTTGATTATCGATTATCGATACTTATCGAAGACATTCCGATACAGAACCTATCTAAGAGCACTGCCATATGCATAAAGTACCTTCGTTTGGTTGTTTTGTTTTACGGCATATCAACCCTGGTTGTTTATATTACTTATTTTTATCGGACTATTGTTCTCATCTTCAGTGTCATTTGTCCAACATTTCAGCCGGTTTGGCCTTCGACCGTCCTTAGGCATGTTGGTTGTTGTCTTGGAAAAGAAAGGAGAAAAATTCCTGGCTCAGTAGATATTTTCGTAGTTTTGGAGCTGGACCGGGTAACGCCGAGCAGCGTATTAATCTCAGTATAGAAATGAACAATTCTCGTCACCTGCGATTCAAGATTTTCTCTTTCTCCCACTACACCCAGTTTCTAATATCGAACCCCGAACTTTCTAAGAAACGCTACTCTTGTTTCAGGGGAAAAAGGAAATGAAAGAAAGAATAAAGAAAGAACGTTTTGTTTTTTTATTTGAATGTCTTTTGTTTTGTAGACGAAGCGAAGATTAGCCGGCCGCCATCTTGTCTGCCTCGATTTGATTAACCAACGCAGGAGGAACAACAAACGCTGACGATCTTACATAGTTTCCTCTAATGGCTATGAGCAGCTTTGTCCGTCCGGATCGCTTCAATTTGAAATATTAATTTCATTTGTTTGTCACACTTAAGTTTCAAATAGCATTTTCGTTGACTTTTAATGCTTTGGTTTGAAATAGAATTTTTATTGGTCTGGCACGCTTAAGTTTGAAATAGCACTTTTGTTGACTTTGAATCCTTCGTTTGAAATAATATTTATATTGGTCTTTCAAAATTAAGTTTGAAGTAATACTTTCATTGGTGTGTCACGCTTAAGTTTGGAATAAAAGTTTTGTTGACATTGATTGCTTCAGTTGAAAATATAATTTTCATTGATCTGTCACGCTTAAGTTATCAATAGTAATTTCATTGGTCTGTCACACTTGAGCGTGAAATAGCATTTTTGTTGATCATTAATGATCTCGTTGGAAATAGTATTTTTATTGGTCTGGCACGCTTAAGTTTGAAATATAAATTTTCACCGGACTTTGAAATAGCATTTTTATTTGCCTGCCATACTTAAGTTAGAAACTGTATTTTCGTTTGGTTTATCGCGTTTATTTTAAACGTTTCGACCGATGTGATTTGCGATCTTTTTCAGGTTGTATCTTGTCGAACTCGGGAAGCTGTACAGAATTTCAAACGACACCTTTACTTAATCCAAGGGGTAGAATCACTTGTTCTCGTTCTGTTAGCCTTAATCGGGTAGAAGTTTTAAGTAATTCACAAGGACTGAACCTTCAACCTCTTGAAGAGTGTCACTTACAACTGAATTGTTACATCGTGAAACGATAAAAGTGTCTCTCCAAAGAAAACATCGTCCACCTGATTGCACCAAAGGATCACCCACACTCTTCATCACATCCAGGTACACTTTGGTGTTGACTTTCAAACCGACTTCGAAGATGTGAGGTGGCATGATGAGGCCCTCACTTGAAACCACATCAAAGACCATAACCATAGCCGGAAACTTTGCTTTTATCACTCCAGGCTCGTCTCTGTAATTCGTGACAATCCAGTAGTTCATTTTGAGTGTGCTAGAAATGGTCTTGTTGTCATAATTTGGGTCGGTAGAGAGCATGAGTTGTACAGCGGCCCATCTCCGATCTCGCTCGTTGAACATCGTGTCACTTTCAGACATGATAGAAGGCTCCTATCACTCTTGGTATTTGTACACAACTGCCCAACTAGTAGATGGGCTGCAACAAAAAAAGGAAACCTGTTTTCATCAAAAGGAAATGGAATCATGTCGTCTTTTCTCCGGCGCCAATTTTCTATATACCAAATTTCAAGCATGTAGATAAAAATTCGCTGAGTATATAGGTTGGGAAGTGTGCGCACACACATTCTCATTTTTATAGTTATATAGATATGTTTATGTCGGTTAATTTGAAAAGATTTGACATCACTATCGTTAGCTCGGTTGGAAACATCAAAGCTGAAGCGCTATATATTTTGCTTTCGGTTATATACCCAATTCTTATGTTTGTTTATTAGTCTGTTGCACATAATTGTAATTGGTCTTTTCTTTAGTCCGTCACGCTTAGGATTGAAATACGAGGACAGTCTCAATAGTAAAGCTTCACACTTGTTTTTACTAAAAAAAAAAAACAAAAAAAAACTAGAAAGTTGAAGAACTGCGAAAATGAGAGAGGTACCATTAAAACGAGAGACCTTTTGTACCCCAGAATTTATTTTCTACATAGTCACCCAGATTCTCAACGCACTTTTTTTTTTCTACCAGCCTCTTTTGATGCCTCGGTTGTAAAATTCGCTTTGTCACTCACATCTCTCTCGCCACTCTGAAATCGATGAACCCATCTCTTAACTGTGCTGCCATGAACTGTATCAGCTTCGTAAACGTTCAACAGGCGCCGGTGAATGCTGATCAATTCAATTTCTGCACGGTGGAATTCAATGATGCATCTCACGTCCATGGCAGGGGTTGATTTCTTAGAGTCTCACACCGTCAATATCTGCAACAGAGTGGTGAAACTTTAAGACATGAATGCATAAGTTCAGTTATCATAACTTTTAATCCTTTATGCCCCATTCGGATGGAATAAAAGATAGGAGGCATTACTTTTGGAACGTGCCTCGAAGTAATTTCTTCCACATCTAAATTTGAAATAGTACTTTCATTTTTTTTTGGTCATAATTAATATCACACTGTAATAACTCATATCATTTCCGTTGGTCTGTCACATAGGTTTGTAATAGCGTATTTATTAGCATATAATGGCTCAATTTGAAATATTTTTTATAGTGGTCCGTCACGCTTTAGATTGAACTATTTCGTCGGTTGCAATGCGTAACTTTAAATAGCATCTTCATTGGTCCGTTGAGTTTATATACTGTTCTCATCTTGTGTGTCATTTGTGCAACACTTCTGTCGGTTTGGCCTTCGACCATCGTCAAGCATGTTGGTTGTTTGGAAAAGAAAGGATAAAGGTTAGTAGCTTTGTAAAATTTTCGTATTCTTGGAGTTAGTTTCTGTTTTATCACTGTGGTTTCGTATGTGTGAAAACATTTGTTTGACAAAGAGGAGAACATTCGGTACTTGTAAAGTTTAGTCAAGAGATTAAAAAATGAAAATATCGAGAAAAGGTTATATTGTTCGTATCTGTTTTGAACTGAAGATCTCCGAAAAAAAATTCATTTAATTTGATCGAGTAGTTTTTATTTTACAGCAAAACAAAAAGAAAAACAAAAAACAAAACAAAAACAAACAAACAAAAAAACCCCACGTTTTTATGAGAGCGCGTTGAAGTCAGCCATTACGAAATTTGTTGAACACGCCAAAGGGAGATAACACCGGTTAAAGCGCCGACACTCCCTCCCCATCTTTTGCTCGGTATCATAACAAATTGTTTTTTCGCTGTAAAATAAACAAACTACTTTATGAAATTAAGTTAAATTTTTTTTCAGAGAACTTCAGACTATAACAAGTACGTACAATATAACTTTTTTTTTCAATATTTTCATTTTTAAATGTTTTGACTAAACTGTATAAGCGCCGAACATTCTAATAAAGATCGACAGGGGAGTATCTCCCTTCCATCACCGAAATTTTAAGGGTGTACATTTGTTTGTTTTTCTTACAGTTATAGGCTTCCAAATGTTATTAATTTCTAAGCTTGGTCTGCTTATGTTTGGAATAGCGTTCTCATTGGTCTGTAAAGTTTATGTCTTCAACGGCATTTTAATAATTGGTCTAAGGGTAACAGCAGCCATATACAAATAATCGATCCATGTGTGAGATTACGTCACGGCATGGCAAAAGAAGCAAGATTAAAAAATGAACGTGTATGCAGACTGAGAATTACGTTAAAACAAGTTGGTTACGGCATAGCCGAAACGAGAAGTCATACATGGCTGGAGAAGGAGGAATAAAGGTGTTTTGTTAAAATCTGAAACAAAAAGTTAAATTTTTTCCTCTTCCTTTTTATGTTCCTTGCGAGTGAGTCTAAAGCGTGTTGAGCCCCGACATATTGACGACTACATTACATAAGTTTATTTTGAAAATATAATTTTTGATTGGTCTGTCAAGTTATTGTTTGAAATATAATTTTCATTGGTCTGTCAAGTTTTTTTTTTGTAAATAGTATTTTCATTGGTTCTTTAATTTTATGTTTGAAATATAATTTCATTATTCTGTCAAGTTATTGTTTTAAATATAATTTTCATTGGTCTGTCAAATTTTTGTTTGAAATAGTATTTTCATTGGTTTGTCAAGTTTTTGTTTAAAGTAACAATTTTTTAGTTTACTGTTTTTAGCTGAAATGGCATTTTCATTAGTCTGTCAAATATATGTTCGAAATAGCAATTTTAATTGGTCTGTCAATTTATGTTTGAAATAGTGTTGTATTTCTCTGTCAAATTAAATGGCATTTTAATATGTCTATCAAGGTTATGTTTGAAGTAACAATTTTATTGGTCTGTCAATTTATGTTTGAAATAGCAATTTAATTGGTCTGTCACGTTTAAGTTTTGAAATGACAAAAACATACGAATCGATTGGACGCGTCTTAAAAGTTTTTTGTTTTTTACATTTTTGTTGGTTTCGTGAATAATTTTTTGTTTTCTTTTCAATTTTGAAGAAAGAATTTTGTAAACAAATCCGCCATTTTCTGAAATGTATTCAGCGTTTGTTTCCTGTTTCCCGCCATTGGTTCGCCATTTTAGTTTTTTCTTTTTACAAATATGCCTTTTTTTTAAATTTGCTGGCCGAATGCAATAATACTGCACTGAAAAGGTTTAAGGTAACAAAGGAAACTATTGTTCCCTTCTAAGCAGGCATAGAAACTTTGTAATAAATAAATAAATAAATAAATAAATCTCTATTTTACATTTACTGTCCCTAACCGACGTTGCTCGGGATATTTTTGTACTCTTATTAATAATTCATATCAGGTCAATGAAAATATTTTTGCTGATTAGTAGAAATCTCACTTTAAATCGTTCTAAATTAGTAGAAATCTCACTTTAAATCGTTTTAAATTAGTAGAAATCCCACTTCAAATCGTTTTAAATTAGTAGAAATCTCACTTTAAATCGTTTTAAATTAGTAGAAATCCCACTTCAAATCGTTTTAAATTAGTAGAAATCTCACTTTAAATCGTTTTAAATTAGTAGAAATCCCACTTCAAATCGTTTTAAATTAGTAGAAATCTCACTTTAAATCGTTTTAAATTAGTAGAAATCTCACTTTAAATCGTTTTAAATTAGTAGAAATCTCACTTTAAATCGTTTTAAATTAGTAGAAATCTCACTTTAAATCGTTTTAAATTAGTAGAAATCTCACTTTAAATCGTTTTAAATTAGTAGAAATCTCACTTTAAATCGTTTTAAATTAGTAGAAATCTCACTTTAAATCGTTTTAAATTAGTAGAAATCTCACTTTAAATCGTTTTAAATTAGTAGAAATCTCACTTTAAATCGTTTTAAATTAGTAGAAATCTCACTTTAAATCGTTTTAAATTAGTAGAAATCTCACTTTAAATCGTTTTAAATTAGTAGAAATCTCACTTTAAATCGTTCTAAATAAGTAGAAATCTCACTTTAAATCGTTTTAAATTAGTAGAAATCCCACTTTAAATCGTTTTAAATTAGTAGAAATCTCACTTTAAATCGTTTTAAATTAGTAGAAATCTCACTTTAAATCGTTTTAAATTAGAAGAAATCTCACTTTAAATCGTTTTAAATTAGTAGAAATCTCACTTTAAATCGTTCTAAATTAGTAGAAATCTCACTTTAAATCGTTTTAAATTAGTAGAAATCCCACTTTAAATCGTTTTAAATTAGTAGAAATCTCACTTTAAATCGTTTTAAATTAGTAGAAATCTCACTTTAAATCGTTTTAAATTAGTAGAAATCTCACTTTAAATCGTTTTAAATTAGTAGAAATCTCACTTTAAATCGTTCTAAATTAGTAGAAATCTCACTTTAAATCGTTTTAAATTAGTAGAAATCTCACTTTAAATCGTTTTAAATTAGTAGAAATCTCACTTTAAATCGTTTTAAATTAGTAGAAATCTCACTTTAAATCGTTTTAAATTAGTAGAAATCTCACTTTAAATCGTTTTAAATTAGTAGAAATCTCACTTTAAATAGTTCTAAATTAGTAGAAATCTCACTTTAAATCGTTTTAAATTAGTAGAAATCCCACTTTAAATCGTTTTAAATTAGTAGAAATCTCACTTTAAATCGTTTTAAATTAGTAGAAATCTCACTTTAAATCGTTTTAAATTAGAAGAAATCTCACTTTAAATCGTTTTAAATTAGTAGAAATCTCACTTTAAATCGTTCTAAATTAGTAGAAATCTCACTTTAAATCGTTTTAAATTAGTAGAAATCCCACTTTAAATCGTTTTAAATTAGTAGAAATCTCACTTTAAATCGTTTTAAATTAGTAGAAATCTCACTTTAAATCGTTTTAAATTAGTAGAAATCTCACTTTAAATCGTTTTAAATTAGTAGAAATCTCACTTTAAATCGTTCTAAATTAGTAGAAATCTCACTTTAAATCGTTTTAAATTAGTAGAAATCTCACTTTAAATCGTTTTAAATTAGTAGAAATCTCACTTTAAATCGTTTTAAATTAGTAGAAATCTCACTTTAAATCGTTTTAAATTAGTAGAAATCTCACTTTAAATCGTTTTAAATTAGTAGAAATCTCACTTTAAATCGTTTTAAATTAGTAGAAATCTCACTTTAAATCGTTTTAAATTAGTAGAAATCTCACTTTAAATCGTTCTAAATTAGTAGAAATCTCACTTTAAATCGTTTTAAATTAGTAGAAATCTCACTTTAAATCGTTTTAAATTAGTAGAAATCTCACTTTAAATCGTTCTAAATTAGTAGAAATCTCACTTTAAATCGTTTTAAATTAGTAGAAATCTCACTTTAAATCGTTTTAAATTAGTAGAAATCTCACTTTAAATCGTTTTAAATTAGTAGAAATCTCACTTTAAATCGTTTTAAATTAGTAGAAATCTCACTTTAAATCGTTTTAAATTAGTAGAAATCTCACTTTAAATCGTTTTAAATTAGTAGAAATCTCACTTTAAATCGTTTTAAATTAGTAGAAATCTCACTTTAAATCGTTTTAAATTAGTAGAAATCTCACTTTAAATCGTTTTAAATTAGTAGAAATCTCACTTTAAATCGTTTTAAATTAGTAGAAATCTCACTTTAAATCGTTTTAAATTAGTAGAAATCTCACTTTAAATCGTTTTAAATTAGTAGAAATCTCACTTTAAATCGTTTTAAATTAGTAGAAATCTCACTTTAAATCGTTTTAAATTAGTAGAAATCTCACTTTAAATCGTTTTAAATTAGTAGAAATCTCACTTTAAATCGTTTTAAATTAGTAGAAATCTCACTTTAAATCGTTTTAAATTAGTAGAAATCCCACTTTAAATCGTTTTAAATTAGTAGAAATCTCACTTTAAATCGTTTTAAATTAGTAGAAATCCCACTTCAAATCGTTTTAAATTAGTAGAAATCTCACTTTAAATCGTTTTAAATTAGTAGAAATCTCACTTTAAATCGTTTTAAATTAGTAGAAATCTCACTTTAAATCGTTTTAAATTAGTAGAAATCTCACTTTAAATCGTTTTAAATTAGTAGAAATCTCACTTTAAATCGTTTTAAATTAGTAGAAATCTCACTTTAAATCGTTTTAAATTAGTAGAAATCTCACTTTAAATCGTTTTAAATTAGTAGAAATCTCACTTTAAATCGTTTTAAATTAGTAGAAATCTCACTTTAAATCGTTCTAAATTAGTAGAAATCTCACTTTAAATCGTTTTAAATTAGTAGAAATCTCACTTTAAATCGTTTTAAATTAGTAGAAATCTCACTTTAAATCGTTTTAAATTAGTAGAAATCTCACTTTAAATCGTTTTAAATTAGTAGAAATCTCACTTTAAATCGTTTTAAATTAGTAGAAATCTCACTTTAAATCGTTCTAAATTAGTAGAAATCTCACTTTAAATCGTTTTAAATTAGTAGAAATCTCACTTTAAATCGTTTTAAATTAGTAGAAATCTCACTTTAAATCGTTTTAAATTAGTAGAAATCCCACTTCAAATCGTTCTAAATTAGTAGAAATCTCACTTTAAATCGTTTTAAATTAGTAGAAATCTCACTTTAAATCGTTTTAAATTAGTAGAAATCCCACTTCAAATCGTTCTAAATTAGTAGAAATCTCACTTTAAATCGTTTTAAATTAGTAAAAATCTCACTTTAAATCGTTTTAAATTAGTAGAAATCTCACTTTAAATCGTTCTAAATTAGTAGAAATCTCACTTTAAATCGTTCTAAATTAGTAGAAATCTCACTTTAAATCGTTCTAAATTAGTAGAAATCTCACTTTAAATCGTTTTAAATTAGTAGAAATCTCACTTTAAATCGTTCTAAATTAGTAAAAATCTCACTTTAAATCGTTTTAAATTAGTAGAAATCTCACTTTAAATCGTTCTAAATTAGTAGAAATCTCACTTTAAATCGTTCTAAATTAGTAGAAATCTCACTTTAAATCGTTTTAAATTGTTTTATGTTTGTTATTACTACTTCAACATATCCCTATGATTACTTTATAACTTTTTCTTTCAAATTACTAAAGCATCATTCATGTGTTTTTTGCAATATTCTCACTGATGTTGACCTGAAAACGACCTTTTATAGTTAATAGAAAGGGAATCACGTTTTATAATGATAATGTTGGTCGTCACTAGGCCCGTGACAACAGCATATTCTTTTCACTGTATTGACTCTTGAGAATATATCAAACACAGTTAGACACAGTTAATCAACCGAGACCCACATCACTCTATATAAAAGCATGTAAGATATCAATGGATACACACTCGAGGGTTAAAACAATGAAAAGAATATGCTGTTGTCATAGCCCTAGTCATCACACAGTGCTACTAGCCAAAGTTCGCTTATTTGGAAAATTTTGGAAAATCTTGTCCCATCCTGCATCTAGTGCCCTCAGATTATCATATATTTCAAGCGCTACAGAGGCATTAAAATGGCATACCGGTAGAAGAATGAACCTGAATTAGATTTATATTACATAGAACAATCTGAAGAAATTGACAAGAAAGATATTTTTTAATCTTGTTGACAGATGAAATCAGTTTATCGAGAGCAAAGGTTGTTTTCGCTATAAATAAAAGCTTTCGAAAACAGTTTTTCATTTTACAGATGAAGGTTGGCAATCAGGAAAACCTATTGCAGAATCTAATATGATTTAATAAGAGGTTGCTTACCTGCAAAAAAAGACATCATATGTGTCATAAGTAAAGGTAAAAAGAAACATGGCATCCTCTAAAAATTATAAAATAAAGAATAAAAATATAAATTAAAAAATGTATTGTCCCTGGAGATCGGAATCGAACTCAGAATGGCGTTTTAGCAGACATTTTACCAAATCAACCGGTGCATTTTGCTATACATGTAACAAAACGTTAGCGTGTAAATAGGTCAGCTCATAATGAGGTGCATCTGCTTCGTTCCCATTCCTGTAGATCATCTCCTCTCTCTCTCATATATATATATATATATATATATATATATATATATATATATATATATATATATATATATATATATATATATATATATATATATATATATATATCAAAATAAAAAAAATTGTCAATTTCTAAAAAATACATACGATCTTCAAGGTGAAGACGCTAACCTCAATATCGTTTTAAAAAATAAACAACAAAAAAACTACATATATATATATATATATATATATATATATATATATATATATATATATATATATATATATGTCTTGGCATATGCCAAGGCTAAATATATGTATGACGCTGAAGAGCACTGGGACAAGCTGTCTTCTTCCATCATGGACTCCAGTATAAGCATCCTAGGGCAGAAAAAGCGGAAACATCAGGATTGGTACGATGAAAACGATACCGAAATCCAACAGCTTATAGACACCAAGAGGCAAACTTTTATCACCTGGCAGAATAACATCAATTGCAAGGTTAAAAGAGCTGCCCATGCCAAGGCTAAAGCGGCTGTCCAATCGACAGTCAGGAAGCTGAAGAACCTCTGGTGGATGAAGAAGGCTCAGGAGATCCAGCAGTTTGCTGACTCTGGGGACACCAGACGATTCTTTAAAGCCACAAAAGTGGTATACGGCCCCAGCTACCGTTCTCTGATCCCCCTTCGGTCTAAGGATGGGCTCACGCTGCTGAAAGGAAAGGGAGAAATAACAAATAGATGGAAAGAGCATTACGAGGATCTTCTGAACAGGGACACCACTCCAGAGATGGAGGCCCTTGAAAAACTCCCCCAACAGCCCATAATTGAGAGCATGGGAGAACCACCCAGTCTGGAAGAAGTGCGGGATGCAATTAGGAAGATGAAAAACAATAAGGCGGCTGGTTCTGACGGCATCCCAGCAGAAATCCTGAAGAAAGGCGGACCTGATCTTCTCAGACACATCCATGCCCTGCTGCTCAAAATATGGGGACAAGAGAAAATCCCTGCACAACTTAGAGATGCCCTAGTTGTCTCCATCTTTAAGAAGGGAGACAAGGCAAACTGTGGGAACTACCGGGGCATTTCTCTCCTCTCTACCACAGGGAAAGCCCTAGCTCGGGTTTTGGCCAACAGGCTTACACCCCTTGCAGAAACCATCCTTCCCGAGTCCCAAAGTGGCTTTCGACCAAATAGAGGCACGATGGACATGATCACTGCACGTCAACTCCAAGAAAAGTGCAGGGAGCAAAATTTACCATTATACATGGCTTTTATAGACCTTACTAAAGCCTTTGACTCTGTGAACCGTCCAGCCCTTTGGCTGGTTCTTGCAAGGTTTGGATGCCCAGAGAGGTACATTCGGGTACTGAGACTGCTACATGACAATATGTCAGCTACAGTCCTCAGTAGTAGTGGAGATGAAACAGAGCCCTTCAGGGTTGACACGGGAGTGAAACAGGGATGTGTCATTGCCCCAACCCTGTTCTCCATCTTCATTACTGCTATCCTCCATCTCACGGACAAACATCTTCCCCATGGAGTTCGGATTATGTACAGAACTGACGGGCGATTTAGGGCCAAAGGTCGAACGAACACCATATCCATTATGGAGCTACAGTATGCAGACGATAACGCCCCTGTAGCCCTCTCAGAAGACGACCTACAGTGTACACTGGTTGCCTTCACGAGGGCGTACAAACAGCTAGGACTAACAATTAATATAAAAAAACCCAAATCCTCCATCAATCACCACCAAACAGTACTCCAGTCTCACCCCCAAACATCTCCATCGACAACGCTAGACTGGAAAATGTGGACCACTTCCCATACCTAGGCAGCATCCTATCATCAAAAGCCAACATAGATGATGAAATACAACACCGTCTCAGCTGTGCCAGTGGGGCTTTCTCAAGGCTAAGGAAGAGAGTATTTGAGAACCGTGACCTTCTGGCAAAGACCAAAATCATGGTATATAAAGCTGTCTTGCTGCCCACTCTTCTCTATGGATCGGAGACCTGGACCACATACAGGAGGCACGTAAAAACCCTGGAGACGTACCACCAAAGATGCCTCCGAAAAATCCTCAGAATTAGTTGGAAGGACCGACGCACCAATAGCAGCATCCTGAGTGAGGCTGACATTCCCACTATCACCGCTACTGTTGCTCAACGCCAGCTCAGATGGACTGGTCATGTTGTCCGAATGCCGGATCTCCGCCTCCCAAAACAGATTTTCTACTCTCAGCTTGTTGAGGGAAAAGCGTGCCCAGGGTGGCCAAAAGATGAGGTATAAGGACAATATCAAAGCAAATCTAAAGCGGTTTCACATGGACCTTGAGACATGGGAGGACGTGGCTGGGAGCAGGTTGGCATGGAGGAGCGCTGTCCACGAGGGTGCTGCGCTTTATAGTAGTGACCTAAATCAAGCTGCTGAGGATAAACGCAAGCACAGAAAGGACAGATTATCAACCAGACACACCCAACCCCACCCCACCACCACTACCTTTATCTGCCCAAATTGCACAAGACAAATTGGGTCTAGGATTGGGCTCTATGCTCACCTGAGGACCCACAGAAGCCACAACGGAGGACAGTCTTACTCGGACACGAGTGACCGCCGATGATGATGATATATATATGTGTATATATATGTATATATATGTATATATGTATATATGTATATATATCTATATATGTAAATATATATATGTATATATATATATATATATATACATATATATATACATATATATATATATATATATATACATATATATATATATATATATATATATATATATATATATATATATAAACAAATATTACATAGTTGCTACACTGAACATGTTAATGTTTCGGAACGATTGGTTTGCTAAAAAAAAAGAAGAAAAAAAGAAAGGCTCTCCATCTGGCAACAGAAATAAAGTTTATCCACTATTCATCATAGCTGATGACCCTTAAATGAAAAATGAGAAAAAAGCTTTTTTCTCTATTTTCATTTAAGGATCAGTTTTCGTTTATATGTGTATATGTACTGTGTGCGTGTGTGCATGTGTATATATTTAAAACTGACGTGGAACCTTCTCATTGGCTATACATCCTTTTCCCCCTACTTCTTCATTTTCCTTTCCCCTTTTCCCCATGCGTGCTCACTACTTTCACTACACCGATGAAGACTGAAGGATCGGTTGAAAATTATGTACCTGTAAAAAAAGTTTTTTTAAAAAATTTTTTTCATAATATATTTTTTTGTATTCCTACACGTCACCAATTGAAAACGAATAAAATAATATAAGCTTTTATACTTTTCGTATTCTTTTTTATACATGTCCATTCACACACACACACACACACACACATATATTTCTTTTTTATAACATTCGTTTATTTCCTGGATTTTTCCATTACAGCTGTTTCATTAATGAGTGGCAATTTTACGGCTATATTTCCGTAAAAATATCCTGTCTCCACCAACTTCTTCAGATGTTTATCCATTAGATTTTTACAACAAATGGTATATTTTTAACATGCTGGACATCGTATTTGGGTAAAAAGATTTCCACAGCCATGCTTCCTGACTTCCTTCATATTTTGGTGTTATGTAAAATAGTTTTCCGTTTTAACCTGTACTTTCGTAGTTTTATTTTTATATATTAATTATTTATTTTTGTTTTAATTTTCCCTGTTTTTCCTATTTGTTTTTTTCAATTATCATATAATTTTATATAATTTTATTCCTATATTTATGCGTGTTTATTTTAATATTGTGTTTTGCTTATATATATATATATATATATATATATATATATATATATATATATATATATATATATATATAACAAGCATGTCATCTTTATGACGTGAAGCGTCATCATCTATGAAGTCATTTTGATCAAACAAACAATCAAACGAAGAGTTTAAAAAAGCTACATCATATATAGTGTTGGTCATCCGTAACTTAAAATTTGTCTGAAGTCACTTCCGCCGCATTGCTTTGTAAACAAAGAAGTGCGACTCTTAACGAAGGCCTTTTACGAATTTTTATTGTCTACTTTTCAATAATGTCCTTTTTTTATAGTTTGTTTCAATATATCGCTTCACAATAGAAATACTGATGAACAATAAAAGGGAAGGATTTGATTTGCTTTGTTACCGCTTCCGGTCGGCATACACCGGAAGTTAGGAAGTACATTAGCTAACTAGCAGGTTGCCCGGCGTTGCCCGAGTAATCTGCTTTCAGTTTACCCTGTATACATGACGTAAGACGTCATACATAAAATAATCTGCTATGAAATCATGTATGGAGTCATCTGCTATGATGTCATACATGACATCATAGCAGATATTATATGCTATGATGTCATAGTGTACATAGTGTTTGTTTTGTTTGTTCATAACTTCATTCATAATTAGAGAAACGAAGTAAATAGGATTGAAATTAATATTTATTAGAGGAAAAGGCTAGAATCGAACCCAGTAATCAAGAGTTAAAAAGAAAACATATTGCAATTTAGATACCTTGATAGGAATGTGAAGCATTTTACATTATATGTCTGTCTTAAATGTCTACCTTAATTAACGAAACGCGTTAGCTGGTGCGCCCATCGTTAAACCGGAAGTGACGAATGTTTAAATTAAGGCAAGTCAAAATGATACCGTTCTCGTGAAAATCCGTCGCCTTTGTCGAAAGTTTTAGGCATACATACATACATACATACATACATACATACATTTAAACAGACAGGTGAGATTTATATTATAGATGAACAGCTGACAGGTGTCTAACACGTTCCCTCACCTAGAACTAACTATGCGTTAGGGTATGTTGAGATCTATATTGTTTAAAGTAAGGCAAGTCAAAATGCTACCGTTCTCGTGAAAATCCGTCGCCTTTGTCGAAAGTTTTAGGCATACATACATACATACATTTAAACAGACAGGTGAGATTTATATTATAGATGAGCAGCTGACAGGTGTCTAACACGTTCTTTCACCTAGAACTAACTATGCGTTAGGGTATATTGAGATCTATATTGTGTACATGTTTCTACGCGTGTATGTATTTGTGTATGTACATCATGGTATTCACATATTTCCGAAGTTCAACAAGTTTGGATTAAGACCAAAAATTTGACCCAACTTTAAATGTCACACCACACAGAAGAGAAGCGCACACACACATATACCTCTATCTTAATAAAGTTTGGTATTAATTTATTGCGGACTATTTTCCTCATCTGATTAGTTGTTGCTTCACGACGATTCGGCCAACTATTCCTCTAGCCTTCGTCAGGTGGTAACCACGACGCGATAGGAACCCCAAATCCCCTGATTACATCCTCATCAATTACGCTCATCCATAGTTGTTGGAATAGTTGGCGGAAACGTCGCGAAGCAACAACTAAACAGATGAGTCCCCAATAAATGAATTAATAAATAATACTGATCTCAATAATGAATTCTGATTCTGATTAAATAATATATAAAGTTTGGTATGTTTATATGGTTATATTTTGTATTTATTGTTTTGTCATGGAAATAACTGCGCCTACAACTACAAACAATACATTAAGCCACTTCATGTAAAAAGCTAACAAAATAAGTGAAGCATGCATAGTCCCCCGTGAGTGCACAGTGAACGCGGTATAAAAAAATGACTAAGTTCAGCATTTGCCCCCCCCTCCCCCATTTAGCCCTAAAAGTCCCCAGGTAACGTCAAATCCTGGTGAAAATGAACACACGATGGAGTTGTAGGTATTAACATGTGTAAATCTGAGTTTTTCACCATGCAAAAAAAAAAAAAATAAATAAAAATAACTAAGTCCATCATTTGCCCCCCCCCATTTAATCCCCAAAGTACTCAACGCCTTAACATATTTAAATTTGAAAAGTGCTAATAAATAAACATACACAGAACATTTTGGACAAATATGGTAAAATAGTAAAAAAAAAAAAAATGTAGTGGTTTTATTAGCCACAAAAGATCCCTTGGGGAATACCCAAGAGTTATCACGAAGTATAGACAAACAAAATTAGATAGAAATCAGTTAGTTACAACTTTTCAGAAAGTTTTATAAAAAAACCAAGACATCAATTTTTTTTTTAATAAGCACAGAAGTGTCAATTTTAGCCATTTTAACCCGAAAGGCACCTTTTTCGATTCTCGGTGATGGCGCACGAGTAATTTTGTAAAAAACTATTAAAATCATTATTATATATTGGATCCAGTATATAATAATTAATACGAAATCTGCATTAATAAAACTATCATATTTAAGCATATTCATATTTTACAACTGGGCAATGCCGGGCGGCATATATATATATATATATATATATATATATATATATATATATATATATATATATATATATATATATATATAATGTTTAAATATAAATATTATTATTATTATTATTATTATTATTAATAATAATAATAATAATAATAATAATAATATTTTATAAATATTGTCATTATTATCAATACACACAGAGTGACTTTCGAGCCAAAAGCGTATACATTTAAGTACCTGTTCTGATATTATCCTGAAAATTCCTTCGGGACTGAGACAATTTTCCTTAAGGACCGAGACTATTTGTATTCTCATTTAATTATTAACTAATATTAATTTTATTGATTTTATTATTATTATTATTATTATTATTATTATTATTATTATTATTATTATTATTATTATTATTATTATTATTATTATTTATTTATTTATTCATGTTCGTCCCTATCATGTGCGCCATCTTTATTGAAGGAGAGACGAACTTTACTCACCATTAAAAAAGCCGACATTGTCTCTAACTCTGCCCTCTTCAGTAGTTTTATTATTATTATTAATAACTATTAATTACATTATTTTTACCGTTTAACAATTTCATTTCAATTCCATTATACGTATTGAAATCAATTGTGTCTCATTTTCGTCGTTTGAATTAAACGCTTTTACGTTGCAACATTAAAAAAAATATTAAAAAACACAACCTTCTTCCACAAACGGCTAAAGTAATTCACGTGAACTTTTTCGAACATGATTGCTAGGAATGAACGCTGTCCACACTACAAATTTCCAGTTCTTTCAACGGTTTTCTTTTTCTTTTTCATTTCGATACTTTTTTGTGACTAAGAGCGGAGGTCCGCTTGAAATATAAAAAATAACAATAAAATATTAAATACAAAAATACATTGTTTTTCATGCTTTAAAAATCCTCATAACCTTTATATATATATATATATATATATATATATATATATATATATATATATTGTATATATATATATATATATATATATATATATATATATATATTATATACTAACATGCCGCCCGGCATTTCCCAGTCGTATATATATATATATATATATATATACATAAGTATATACATACATATATACCTACATATATACACATACATATATACCTACATATATACACATACATATATCATATATATACATACACATATATGTACATACATACATACATACATACATATATATATACATGCATACATATATATACATACATACATATATATATACATACATATATATACATATATATATACATATATATATATATATTTATATATATATATATATATATATATATAAACCAGTTTGATTGCAGGTAAATCTTACTAATTCACAAAAAAGCAGTTTTAACTTTCCGAGATTGAAGGTGAGAAATGATTCCCCTATGGCATAACAATGCAGTACGAGAGATATGACAGTGAGGGAGATTGAGAGATAAAGATTTTAACAGATTACAATGAGAGATAAAAGAAATGAGGAACAGAGAGAGAGAGAGAGAGAGAGAGAGAGAGAGAGAGAGGGGGGGAGAGAAAGAGAGATAGAGAAAGAAGGGAGGAGGCTTAGATCCTTTGAAGCAGGTGCCTGTTTTGTAACCAAATCTATTTCGAACGTGTAATGTCGCCACCCACGCACTGCATGTGGTTTGTTTCTGCCAATTGGTTTTGCTGTGACTAGACATATGTAGTGTCTTCGTAGATAAACAAACTAACTACACACACACACGCGCGTTGGCGCATATATATATATATATATATATATATATATATATATATATATATATATATATATATATAGTAATTTATAAAATATGTATGGCGATTAAGCTACACTGAATATTCGGCGTTTCATCCACTCTAGGACTCCTCAGGCTTATGCGCGAATTCTGTGGTTGTTTATCGTTTTTATCGTTTTTAAAAACGATAAACAACCACAGAATTCGCGCATAAGACTGAGGAGTCCTAGAGTGGATGAAACGCCGAATATTCAGTGTAGCGTAATCGCCATATATATTTTATAAATTACTAACTAGCTCTACCTACGTATTGAACACTTTTGAAGTAAATACTTAAAGTTTACACATAAATCTATACTTTCGTATATTAATTTTATGTGAGTAAATTAAGTAGTTATATATATATATATATATATATATATATATATATATATATATAAAGTATAACTACTTAATTTTATCACATAAATTAATATATGAAAATATAATTTCATGTGTAAATTTTTAGTATTTACTTCAACAGTGCTCAATACATAGGTAGAGCTAGATAGTAAGTTATAAAAATATATATGGCAATTAAGCCATATATATTTTTGTAACTTACTATATACATATGTATATACACACACATATATATATATTATTTTATGTATTTACATAACGTTTTATGTAAATATTTTCAGTATTTACTTCGATAGTGCTCGGTATGTAAGCAGAGCTAGGTAATAAGTTTTGAAAAATACATGGCAATAGCCTGACCAATCCTTAGAAGAATGCAATACGGAAATTCCTTGTAGCTTGATTGCCACATATATTTTCAAAACTTACTATCTCGTTCTACTTACAAATCGAGCACTATCGAAGTAAATACTGAAAATATTTACATAAAATTTTATGAAAAGTAGAATCATTCACGCATGTTTCCACCGCTCGGAAACATTTCAAATGAACTACGAAAATGTTCTTTTACATTTTAAACACATTTTGAGTATATTCTAAATATCTTACATTTTAAATACTTTCTGATGAGGACGCTCCACAGAACGTCTGAAACGCGTTAAAAACGATTTCAATGATTTAAAAACATTATTACAATGATCTACACATAATTTTCAATGAAAAACCAAAACACGGAATAATAAAATAATGTTAAAAAATACACATTGTTGGTGACCCACCCCTTATTTAAATATACATCCTTCTCTCGTTGGAATTCCTTAACCTATTATATATATATATATATATATATATATATATATATATATATATATATATATATATATATGTGTGTCAGGTCATGTCATGTGCTACTGGTACCATGTAACACAGTACTACCTGCCTCATGGTCGAATCACCGGCGACTAAACTGGTTCCCCCACCAGACTTGTTTGGTGAGGAGGGCGGCTAGTCTCCCTGAAGGATTAAAAACAAGACCTTCCAAAGGGCGAATGAACTCTTTTTCTGGGTCAACGGCCAACTAGCACCGTGTATATTTGTGTGTGTATATGTGTATTGGGGTGGAGAGGGCTCCCGTAAGCCGTGGTCAAGGCAACCTTTCTAGGAGAAGCAAATATCTGATTTAAAAAACCATAAAGCGGAAGACCAGTACCCGCATTAAGCTGGTCTGCAGTTTAATTTGTTGCTGGCTATCTTGCTCTTGCTTGTTGCTGGATCTCAACATTTTGAACCGAGAGAGAGACTTAGCTGTCGTACAAAGCTAAGACTCTGTAACATCATATTTGTATAGATACTCCCTCAGGCATTTGGGCTCATGGATTTTAAATGTCTGAGGGAGTGGCACTCGTCTGACAAGACGTTGCAATCATCATATATATATATATATTTGTGTGGATTTTGTTTATAAATGTTTATGTATGTGTGTGCGTGTAGTTGTTGATATTTAAAAAAAAAATCTTCCTTTGAAGATTGTAACGTTGGGTATGCGGCAGCCAAACCAGCTGCCAACATTGCCCCTGCTTTTTATTGAAACCAACCGAGAGCTCTTTTTAGTATCCACGTTGTTCCCTTAAGTGCAATTGTCTGGATCTCTTTTGCACTTGGTTCACCAGAAATAATAAATATAGTTAGTTAGGTAGGACTTCGGGTTCTTCTTCATAAGCCCTGTGGCACCTATTATAATCGGTATGATTGACTTTTTTTATATATATTTTCATATGTATGTGTGTAGTTAGTTTGTTTAACTAAGAAAAAAAAATACACTTGTCTATTTACAATTCCCTTTATCATATACTAGCATGTCACCCGGCATTGCGCGGTCGTAAAATACGCTTAAATATGATATTTTAATGCAGATTTCGTATTTATCATCATATTATTTTGAACCCAATATATAGTAATTATTTAAAAAGTAAAAAGTAAAAAAAAAAAAATGATTCGAGAATCGAAACCAAAATGTTTAGCTTATGATGTACTTTGTCCTTTGCCATTAATATCTGAGCTATGAAGATATGTTTCCTATAAAACTAAAAATTAAAACATAAACCAATAGCTATTGCGTTACGCATGCATATTCGTAATGCCGTCGTTCGACCGTCACTTGGCAAATTCCGTGTTTTTTATTTTCCCATTTCTGCACCGATTTTCCCCGGCTAAAACCCAAATATAAAGTTTTGCATGTGTTTGAATACCCTGTATATTAAGTTTCATGTCTGCAGACCAAAAACTGACGGATGAGTTTGGTATGTAATATTTTTAAACAAAAATATATACGCATACATAAATATATATAGAAAGAGGTTTGTGTTTACTATAAACTTTTTACGCAAATATTTCGCAAGTATAAATCATGTAGAATATCTGCATGAATATAATTACACGTAATAGTTAACTGAAGATGATCATCCCATAAGAAAACCAAAAAACTAATAAAGAATGGGAACGATCGATGAGACGGGTCGGGAAAAAGTGCGGTGTTATAAATATAAAGTCAGGAAAAAGTGCGGTGTTATAAATTCAGCGTAAGTCTCGGACTCGGTAGACTTTTAAGTCCACTTTACATGGCGCAACAAATAGGATTCATTTGTACAGGATTTATTTTTACCGGATTTTTTTCTTATTGAAATTGAAATAGTAATGCCGTCAGGACAACGCGACGACAAACATTACTTGCAACAAATTCATCAGTTGATAAATTTACAGAAAGAAAACAATGCGCTTCGCGACGGGAAGGAAAATGAGTTGAACCGACCCCACACTAAAAAAACAGACAGACCTGTGATCGAAGATGGTTTATTGACACATGGACCCGGTACAAACAAATATGCAGTTTAACCGACCCCGTGAAAATACGCAACGAATTAAGGACGGCTTGCTCGAACGACGTAAACAGACTTTTGTTCGAACTAGTAAGGCTCGAAATTCTCACTATAGCTTTTTTTTTTTTTTTTTTTTTACATGGGGGTCACCACTTATCAAGGCCCGAAGGGCACTCAGAGATAAGGGTTATTGCGTGTACAGTAATCAATGAGATAGTATTGTAGTGATCATTAGTATTGGAGATTTGATAGAGTGTCTTACTTAAGGGGGCGGTTTGTCAGGAGTTTGTTTATGTTGGACTTGAAGACATCCAAGTTGTAGTAAGGTGGGAAACAGGCAAGCGGCAGAGAGTTCCACAGTCGTGCACTTCTGAGAAAGAAGCTCCGCTCATGGAATCTACGTTTGATTATTGATAGTAGTTTCAGCCAGACGGGTGTTTCTTGTGAAAGATTGGCGAGCGGGGACGAGATATTGGAGCTCAGACGAGCACTTGCCATGGAAATAACGATAAAACAAACACAGACTCGCAACATCTCTTCTGTGGGAGAGAGGCTGCAGAGAAGAGAAAAGGGCATCCCCCACTAAGCCACGAAGTCTATTTTGTACTCTGTCAATGCAGGATACGCTATTTTTAGCAGCTCCTGTCCAGATGTGGCAGCAGTACTCCATCCTTGGACGTACCTGGCTTTTATACAGATAGAGAATTGCATTAGTAGTGAGATATCTTCTGGAGCGGTGGAAGGATCCCACCATTTTCCCAGCGTCCTTGGCAACAGACCTGATGTACGTGTTCCATTTCAGATCAGGAGTAAAAGTCAAACCCAGAAGCTTGTCAAAACATGAAGACTCCCCAAGACGAGAGCCATCCATTTCAATTGATGCCAGATGGGGATCAGAGCGTTGATGATGTAAAGATAGAAGCTTGGTTTTAGATGCATTGAAAGTAACCAGCCACCTCTTCCCCCACTATATCACGCGCTCAAGATCAGAGGAGAGAGAATTAGAGAGAACTTTGTCATTTACGGCCTTTGATGTGTTGCCATAGATGGTCGTGTCATCAGCATAGATATCAACGAATGATTTAAGCATGTGTTTTGGGAGATCATTGGTGTTGATCAGGAAGAGAGTTGGGCTACCACATGGAAAGCCATCTTTAATGTAGGCACATATTTCATGCCCAGAATGCAAGTCTCTTAGACTTTTCCTTACAGCTTGGCTAAAGCTATCTTGGGGGTCAGATTTGGATCTTAAGTTAGAGTATAAAAACAACTCTACATCAAGAGGTGCATAGACATAGATTCCACAATACGAGACAGCAGGAAGATGAGGGTCCCGCACAGTTTATAGCAAAGCTTCGGACCCAAGCGAGGTTTGGCAATTTTCCTGCCAGTATCCTAATGAGAGTTGCCGATTAACCATAAACTATTTGGAGCACATAGTGAACCTGCAAATACAGAATACTAGTGCAAGCTGTTGGCCGAAGCTAATATGCTGACAATAGTGGAACAGAAATTTCAGAGACTGGTTAGTCTCGAGACAACGGATACGTGGACTCCTCATTTGAAAAGCAGCCTAAATGAGCGTTCGACGTTTGGCTCAATGAGGCCCGATAAGAAACCGTCACACGAAATAAACCGTGTGAAGGGTGTTGGAGGACATTACATCCCAACGGGCTAAAAGGACGAAAGAACTGTCCAGCGAGGAAACTCAGATATCCTAAATGTGGAATTACTGGACACTTACGAAAAGTATGTCGGAAACCAAAGAGGTTGACAACAGAGTCAACGAGTCATTCAACAGGACACCAGTCAAAAATACTTAGCAGCAAAGGAGAGGGAAGACCAGCGTTTGGTGAATGAAGACAGAAATTAGCAGCAATACCACATCTTGCATGAAGCAGAGGTAGATTCAAACGAAGCCCCCTCCCCGAACCGTCACCTTCCATAAAAGTCGAAGTATCTTTGATACATGAGTCCCATGTTGTATTTGGGTGTGCCTTAGATAAGGGGACTTACAGTCAAATACACCATATCCAGACCGTCGCGGATACTGGTGCTCAAACATGTTCGAGTTGCCCTGGAATTTTGGAAGTATTTGGGATGCACTAATGACGTGCTAATACCAACTACTCATAGGATGCGTGGGATGACGGACGACCTACTACACTTTAAGGGAATAATTTTACACTTATTAAAGTTGGCCTTAAAGAAACCAAACAAGTCGTTTACATATCAGAGAACACGTCAGGATTTTACTTATCCGAGTCGGCACTTAAAAACTTAGAGTTAATCCCTCGCGACTTCTCACACCAGATATCGAAAGCTGACATGTTAACGTCAAATAAAGGATAGCCCCAAAGAGAAACGGTTTCGAACAAACTTACAAGATTACCGTTTACCTGTACTGGAAATAATGGTGGAACTTTTGGAACAATGGTTACTGGAGCACTTTAAATCAAGTCCATTCAATACCTGCCCCCCCCCATCAACCGTTACAAGTGATGTCAGAGAGACAAGAGCGAAACAATCAGCTACACCCCCCCATTCCTGTTCCAATCATTGGAAAAAGAAGGTGAAGGAAGATTTAGATAGGAATGTTGCGTTGGGCATCATCGAGTCAGTATCAGCAGGTACGCCTACAGTCTGATGTTTGAGGATGGTGATTGTACCAAAAAAAAAAAAAAAAAAAAAAGGATGGGTCACCAAGAAGGACGGCGGATCTACAAAAATTGTATGCCGCAACGATGAGGGAAACCCATCATACTTCGTACCCATTTAACTAAGTGTCTGTTGTGCCCACGCGAACCAAGAAAACAGTTTTAGATGCATGGAACGGATATCACAGTTTACTTATCTCCCAAACTGTCCGAGACTCAATCACATTCATAACAGAGTGGGGCCATTATTGGTACCTTAAAGCACTCCGAGGTTTCCACGCTTCTGAGGACGGATACGCTCGCCGGTTCGACGACATTACGGTAGACATGCCCCGAGATAATACCCTTCTCTGTGATAAAACTATGGAATCTACTTTCTGGCACACATCATCCATTGAGGCAGTAATTAAATCGTCTTCAATCCCGATATGTTTAAATTTGCAGGCAAGGAAGGCGAATACGTTGGCTTTTTAATAGCAGCTGAGGCGTAAAGCCAACTAAAAAAATGACTGAAGCAACTCTCAATTTTCCGACGCCGACGAACATCGTCGGCGTCAAATCATGGTTTGGACTGGTTAACCAGGTATCGTTTTTCACAGGCCGATATCATGTCCCTCTTTCGAGAAGTATTGCGCACGAAGGACCACAAATTCTATTGGGATGCTAATCTAAACAAGCTTTTCGAATAGTAAAAAAAAACAAAGACATTGTTCGGAAAACCGAGGAGGGGCTCAAAACATTCGAGATGAACAAGGCAACTTTCATTGTGTCTAAACTACTATCATTAGAGGAAGTAATTTCTATTTTTCCCTTTAATCTATAACTACTCTCATCGCTCTCACTCTACACCGCGTAAAATTACACACAGTAGACTTGTACTGCCCCGTCATCCTTATTAACTGAATCATAAACTCATAGAAATAACGTTCACTTCCGATTCGTAGATTAAGAAAATAATGATTTATCACTTTGCAAATTCCACCCTTTCTCATTGGATGCTAGCTGTAATTCTCTTATTCTAAATTTGAAACCTTCAACAAAAACGAACGCTCCCGGATTATACACAACATGGCGTCTGCAAGACAAGCGTTACGCCAGGTTGTTACACCATATACACACATAGCACCAACGTTACGTGTAGATTGTTTACTTCTTGGCCGCTTGCATATATTTTAACAAAACCAATAATTACAACTTACCGTATGGCTATAGTTTACTTTGCATTTAGTTTTTCATCTACTTTCTCTAACTATCTCAAAAACAAAACTTCACGAATTATTCCTTTTAGCGCTATTACTATCTTTTTAAACTTACGGCTATTTGAAACTAAATACATGTAAAAATCGTTTTTCACGTTCTATCTGTTTTCATATTAAACCACAACTTTTGTCTTTTTTTATTTTTTATTTTAGAGTGTGGGGCGTTTGAGTTTCGCTAGATGCTATAACACAGAACAAACATGACGTACCGTTTCGCTGTCTCTCTCTCTCCCTCTAAAAAACTTAACAAATTTTTACTTACACCGCTATTTTTTTTTAAACTTACGGTTATTATAAACTAAATACATACACAAATCGTTTTCCACGTTCATTCGTTCTCATATTAAACCATAACTTATGTCTTATAAAAAAAATTATTTGAGAGGATGGGGCGGTTGCGCTAGTTGCTATAACACAAAACAAACAAGACGTACTGTTCTTCTATCTATCTATCTATCTATCTATCTATCTCTTTTCTCTCTCTCTCTCTCTCTCTCTATATATATATATATATATAAATCGGATTAGAACAGCAGTTTAAAGAGCAGAGTGTATTTTAATGTAATAGTAAAATCACTAATGTAATTAAAATACAAGAAAAAACAGTGCTCGTTGTAATGCAGATATATAATAAGCTCAATAGTCATATATATCCTAGAGCTATTTTAATATTTAGTAGGATGATTGATAATTTATAATTAGAACTAAAAATTAAAAATCGGTTTCATAAGGAGGAACACAAACTAAGTCAATAAATTGTACGATCGTTTCGAAAACGATGTTATTATTGAGATAGACATTAAGTCATGCACAATAATTTTAACATATAGTTTTTTGAAACAAAGTCTCCTCATAAGCAAAATTATTGTGTGTTCTTTTTAAGACACCAAAAATAAACCTAGCATTTTTTAAGTAAGGCAGATGTGTCTGGAATATATATATATATATATATATATATATATATATATATATATATATATACATATATATATATATATACATATATATATATATATACATATATATATATAGTGGAAATGGTAATTAATAAAAACTGAAGAAAGTGCTCAATACTGTTGTAGAGCAAATATGCGTTTTATTTTTTATTACCGTATCTTTCTGTTAAGTTACATTATTGTTTCAGCTACTCGTCCGTTTGTTTTGGCCGTCTGTAGCTTCCTCAGACTTTTACAGAAGTGTTCGCTATTATGGGATGAAAGAGTGAAGGGCGGAGGAAATTTTACATTATGTTCAACTCCTAATTTTCATTGAGAATAACGAGTTTTATAAGTTATCCAGTATATTCATTAAGACAAAGTCATTTATACTTGGCGCAGACAGATACTTTACAAGATAGCAAATACCTGCATTCTACACTGTAATTCACTTGCGGAGGTTGGGGATATTTATTCCGACAGCCGTTCTTACCATGGGGAGGTTGTGGGGTGGCCACCACCAACAACAGCAATAACTGTACTTTACTTTTTTACGCGGGGGCCTGCTTGTATCGGGCAACGCCGGTTAAAATGTCCTGCTAGTATAAATACGAAATCTGCATTAATCAAAATATCATATTTAAGCATATTTTACGCCCTAGCAATGCCAGGCGGCCTGCTAGTATATATATATATATATATATATATATATATATATATATATATATATAAGACACTGATAGAAATTCAGATAAAAAATCCTGATCGAATATATGTCTCTATATATTGTTTTTTTCAGAATTTAAAATTGAACCACGAAACTTATATATATATATATATATATATATATATATATATATATATATATATATATATATATATATATATATATATATATATATACTTATACTTATACATATACATATATATATATATATATATATATATATATATATATAGAGAGAGAGAGAGAGAGAGAGAGAGAGAGAGCAGCACTGATGAGCTGCGAAACAGTACTGTATGTGGATATATATATATATATGTGTGTTTGTGTGTGTGTGTGCGTGTGTGTGTGCGTGCGCGTGTTTATGTGTCTGAGTCTGTGTTATCTTAATTTACTATATTATTATTAGGCGAAGAATAATTTTTACTTTTAAAAAATTGCAAGCCATATGCAAAGGTAAAAACTTATGAGAAATGCGCACACACATATGTATACTCCTCATACAATTGAGCATTCTAAGTAGAATTTATTTCATCCCATAATAAAATAAACATGGGAAAGTTCACCGAGAACATTGCTTAAAAACACACCAACACCTAGTAATTATAGATACATTATAATGCTACTAAAAAAAACGACGAAGTCATACACCTAATGCGATGGTGAGCACACTTCTTTTCTGAACAAACTTGAATACCTAGATACAAAAGCATCCTACGGATTCAAAATCCTAAAAAAACATAAAACGAATAGAATTCATGCTTCACTTCGAAAATTATCTAAGTATTTAGAATTTCACAAACAATCCAACAGCTTCTAAAAAAACATTACACAACATTATTAGAAACGCAAACAACTCTGACAATCTTCGAAAAAGCGAATAAGACTATTACAAACTAATTACAGAAACATAGTGAAAAACTATAAAAAACAAAACAAAACCAATAAATGCAGCTACATAGATATAATAAAACTAATTTATATAAGAAAGTAAACAAATCAACGATAAATTAAAAATTAGCAACAAAATTAGTAAACTGAAACCTAGTGCAGCCTACATCTTATTTAAAAAACCATAAACCTAGTTTATCAATAATCCTAGCACTCGCTTAACCCGACGAAACCGGGAAAAGTAAAACAATCCTTTCTAGAATAAACAAACAAATAAATAAAAGACCTAGAATTAAACCAGTGGTCGAATGTTCCTGAGGCAAATCGCTTAGTTTAAAAGTACCGAAAACAAAAAATAAATGCACCTTCATACAATTTGACATGATGGTCTTCTATTTATCCATGGCGGTGGACTCTTTAATACTGCGTTGGCGTTTGCCGCGATGAGTACTGATACATTCAAAGATGAAATCGACATCATTAAAAAATTTAGAAGATCAGTATTAATCAATACTAAAAACCAATGGGTCAATGAGTTTTTTTGTTATCTCTATGGGTTCCTTGGATTCTGCGAGGCATCGAACCTTGTGGTATTATTCATCTTATATACACTCATAAATATATTTGGAAATACTGACATCGGTCTATGTAGAAATGATGGACTAGATATGAGGAAAGATTCTAATGAATTCAAAGGGGGAAAATTTTAGAAAAATAATCTAAACGCAAATTCCTTTGATAAAGTTTATTTCGTAGCCCGCCTGTGGAACTATGTTCCGCTTTTCGGCTAACTACCATACGATCGTTTGCAAATCTAATTCAACTAGTTTCTGTTGAATATTTCTTTTTAATAATCAAACTCTAACCAATTTACTCATTAACCCTCATCAAGCTTTGATAACTGGTAAAAAAAAGAAGCTCCTCTGGCATTGGTAAACTACTACTAGGAGCTCAAAGAAAGTGAGCGTTCCCGGATAGTCGAGTCGAAAATATTACGGAAACCCAGCATACGTAGAATCGTTGACGACCCGGTGTAGACTATGTTTGAATGAGAAATTAGCTATCCGAAACTTTACAGAATCCCCAACTTTATTAAACTGCAAAAGTATAATAGTGAACGTATGCATACAAAAAAATAAACTTTACCTAATGGTAACAAAACAATAAATAAATAAATAAAACTAAGAACAATAACAAAAATAATAATTAATGAATAAACCTGGTATTGACCAGTCGTAAAATAAGCTTAAATCTGATATTTTAATTTATTTCGTATTTATTATTATAGAGCAAAAACTTTTTTGAATTAATATATTGTACCCAATATTTACTAGTACCACTCCCGGCGTGGCCCAAGCTTAAAATACGCTTAAATATGAAATTTTAATTCATGCAGATTTCGTATCCCTCAATTTTTCTATTGGGTATTATATCATAACCAATATATAATAATGGTTATTTTTTTTATTAGAGTCATAGAACAAATTCGATTAAGGAATTAGCCGATAAAAATAACTACTAAGAAAAATGTGACTTCAGCAGGAGTAAATCGACTAAAACTGTTACTTCTGCGCATGTGCAAATAAAATAGATAGTTCTGATGTGTAATTTCCACACCCACGCACTCGAGAATACACAAAACCTGGGTGCCATCGGCTAGAATCGAAACCAATACATTTAGCGCTCAAGATTTAGTCGTTACCGTTTAGGCTATCGACAGATTGATAAAGAAACCTTAAAAATTAACCGACTTGAACGTATAAATATATATTTGCGCATGCGTACAAGTAACAGTTTTAGTCGACTCACTCTTACTGAAGCCACATTTTTTTTTCAATTTTGATCACTTAGCAGCTATTTGTATCAGTCAACACCCTAATCGAATTTGTTCCGCAGGTAGGAATCCCCTATATATCAAGTTTCAAGTTTGTAGACGCACTTAAGGTCGAAGGTTACACCGGCTGAAACGTTGTGGGAATAACATTAAAGACGACAACAACCCTCTGAATCATACAAACAATACTTAACCTTAATCCTAGGGTGGCGTTTGGGCTTTGGTAATAGGTGACTACTTAACACATAAAAACACAATGGAAGAGACATTCATTCAGTATGCAGTTTCCTGTATTAACAGTAACAAAGAAATCGTTTATCGTTTATTCTATTTATCTCCTTTCTAGCAGGTTAGACAGAAGGTAAATTGTGGGTTTGATAAAAATGTTCCTGTGGAATGAACTGGATTCGAACCTGGCACACCCAGTCCATATCGTTCCTCCTCCTATCGTATGAATCCGAAGATTCTATTGTTGGCATTGGTTTCCCGATATTTTTCCTGTCAAAATTCTTTATAGAAATACATTGGGTACTTTCGGGAGTGACCTCGAGAAGGCTGACAACATCTTAAGTGAAAGTGATTTTTGTTGAACGAACTGGATTCGAACTTGGATCACCTAGATCGTCAGCCCGTGTTGTTAACCACTTGACCACTAGCCTGTGTAATTAATCATTCCATATAGCTATTGCTAAATACTGGATTATTGGCCACTTATGGCGGCATTTCAAATTTAAAAAAAAAAAAATACAAAAAAATGTCCGCATGATGTACGCACCAGCCACGAAACGACGATTAAAAATTCCGAAAAATCACGTAATTTGATCATTTTTTTTTTTTTTCAAGAAAATCAAATTTTACTGTTTCGATGTGGGTGAAAAAAGCGTTCAACGAGTCGGTGAACAAGAGCAGACAACCCTAAGCACGTGAAAACTGTCAAAATAATAACTGGTTACCTCCCTTTATTATTATGTTGTTGTTGTGGTTGAGGACCCCCCCCCTCCGAATGGACTCAACCACCGTCCATATATACCGGAACTCTTAACGATCTCAGGTAGGGCTCTAGTTCCGGAGTTAACCTCGCTTTCTCGGTGGAACGCAAACACTATTTTCATTTTGTAACCCTTTATCTTTTATTAATGCACGTCATGACTTACACCGTTCT
>NC_136505.1:100095754-100118254 GCF_053919585.1 Euprymna scolopes
GAAGCACATATAAGGTAAATTAGGGTCTTCTCTGGAGATATCCCTACCACATGGAAAGCCATCTTTAATGTAGGAACATATTCCATGCCCATGGCGATCTTGGGGGTCAGTTTTAGATGTTAAGTTGGAGTATCCTATAATTATGAATTCGTCTAGAAAAGTGGTTGGCCCTATGTCAGTTTCACTTAGAAAGAATATGTCAGGTTTCGTCTCCTGTAATTGTGTTTCCACCTCTGGAAGGGTGGAACGTAGACCCCTGACGTTGGAGAAGGAGACCTGGTAGTAGGGGTCTACATTGGAGGATGGGGTTCTAGGTTTATTCGTGTTTCTTTTTTGGAGATTTGTCATGATTGTTGAGGTTTTGGGGTTTGTGGAGCAGATCGGTAGACTTGGTTGGAGCAGGACAGAGAGGGAAAATGAGAGAAAAATGACAAGAACATTTTTTTTGAGGCATATGATAAGGTAAAACCGTAACAATTACCCACTAGTATGGCATCGAGAGGCCCTACCAGAAACTGCTGTATGGTCCAGAATCCATTCACCAAATGGCAATACAGCAGCCCCGGTACTTTGCACCTGCTGATAGGACAGCCTCCTTAGTGGTTAATCCAAGGTTTGGGTCCCTGACTATTAGGCGGGTAACGTCAGCCCAGATGAAACGTTTACCTCCAGCACCCTTACTAGTGACATGACCACAAGGATAGACATAGAAACAGAAATTTTCCGATATCTCAGGCTACCTGTTCTATATAAAAGTCTTGAATTAGAAAGTAAGAGAGAGAGAGAGAGAGAGAGAGAGAGAGAGAGAGAGAGAGAGAGAGAGAGAGAGAGAGCGCTGGGAAGAGAGAAAGAGAAAGAGAGAGAAAGAAACAAAGAGAAAGAGACAGATAGATAAACAGAGAGGAAGAGAAAGAGAGATAACGAAATATATATATATATATATATATATATATATAGAGAGAGAGAGAGAGAGAGATATTTGTTGTTGTTGTTTTTCAAACGATGAATACGATTAATGGTGGCTTCGCCTCGAAGCTCATTTTGTTTATTTATTTAGAAAGTCGCCCATAATTTGTTTGGACGTATATATAACATTACATGAAATATACATATATATATATATATATATATATATATATATATATATATATATATATATATATATATATATAGAGAGAGAGAGAGAGAGAGAGAGAGATAAAGAGAGAGACAAAGAGACAGATAAGATAAGAAAAATAGAGAAATAAAAAGGAAAACAGTGAGAAAAATGGAAGGAAAAGGAGGACGATGAGAAAATAATATGTGTGAGAAAGTGGGGGTGAAAGAGACATAGGAAGAAAGAAAGCTGAAGGAATTGATACAGAGATAAAGATAGATATAGAGAGATAAATAGAGATAGAGAAGAGGGGGAGAGAGGGAGAGAGAAAGAAAGAAAGAAAAAGAGAGAGATGAGTTATAGCATTGTTTAAGTCAAAATGAGTTAGCTGTTAATCAAACGAATAATCAGACCCAAAATGCAGACGAAAACAATCAAGCCGCAAAACTAAACGAAAGACCCAAATAGAGAGTTGCCAGATTTGTCATGAAGTTCATTAATTAAAAACCAGAATACTGAATAGTTCACAAGATCTAACAAAAGCAATCCAAAAAACATGTTGATGCTCCTGTGATTGAATAGAACTAGCAAGAGTTGCTTTCCACCATTTCAAACAGCTAAAACAGTCTGATAGATAGAGCAGGAAGGCTCAACATATAAAAGCAACGATAAAGAGTCGCCATATTGAATGTTGCATTATGGTGCACTGAATGCCGTTGTTGATAGAAACACGATACATACAATATGAACCGTATCGCCATTCATGCTAAGCAGAATTGAACTAGAAAAAGATGACTCCCTCCCCTACATCTAAAGAATTTACATGCATTCACATTCATTTGCTTTTATAAAAAACATCTTGCTCTATTTTTAGCACTATCAACAACCTTGTGAAATCTAATGGTTTTTACTTTTGGATATTTTAAACCTTGAATAATATATATATATATATATATATATATATATATATATATATATATATATATATATATATATATATATATACTTCTAATGAAAAGGCTTCCACCAGACATTGAATTAATATCGCTGGACCCACAAACAAATTTATACAAACACTTGCCCGATTCGGATATCTACACAGCTATGCGGATTACCCAATATATAACTTGGACATTATTACCAAACGGATGTAGAGAACGTATAATATGGATTTTACCAAGCAAGCTGGATCTAAAAAACATTCATATCCTTTTTCTACAAATCCTCCTGATACAGGACTTCTGATAAATGCATTATTTTCACTTTGACTTTCCGTGTCTCACTGACTTTAGCAAATAGGGTGCATACCTTTATAACTATTTGCTAATATTTTCTCTCCTCTGATGAGATGGTAGACATCGCAACCCTATAGGTTAAGGAGATTAATTTTCTAAAGCATTCTTTGTCTTGCTTAGAATAATAAAAATTCTTTGATATGAAACTCAACCACTTAATTTCATTTCAATGAGAGTCTTTTTAATTCATTGAATTACTATATATATATATATATATATATATATATATATATATATATATATATATATATATATAAACTCCAAATCTACAAGAACCTATTAACAGCCATAACTCAACTACCAGATTAAATAATAACACCAACTTAAATCAATCTACCGATCAATTACTAATCAACCCACCACATAATAATCCAACAATAGACCTAACGAAAAATAATCACAATAATCAAGAGGTAATATATATTGGTTCCACATCTGGCCTAATAAAACATAGAATTTCAACGTACAAACATTCTTTTAAAAATAACTCTCTATCAAACCAAACTACTCTATCCAACTATATTTGGCAACTAAAAAATAGCAATATTTCTTTCAACTTAAAATGGCAAATAATTGAGACTTGCAAATCATATAAACCAGGAGATAAATTTTGTGCACTATGTACAAAAGAAACCTTAAATATTTTAAAATATGAAGATATAAGAAGTACAACCAAACTATTAAATTCAAGACACGAGCTTCTGACATGTAATCATAAACGTTGGTTTAAATTTAATAAATATAAACCACCTTAAATCATTAAAAATTACTCATTAGTAAAAATAGATTACAATTTTTTTTTTTAATAAATTAAGTTAGACCAATTACCTCCCTTAGACCCGTAAAATAAATAATAAATTAAGTCAATAACACATGACAATTATCTCCCCTTAAAAACTTGCAAAATAAATATTCTCTCTATATACATTAACTGTAGCGTCTTTAAATCAAAATACGCTAACGGAAACAATTTACTGCACGAGCGTCGCCTTTTTAAAATTCATCATTCAATAAAATAAAAAGCTATAGCAAACATCTAAATGACTACTTTAAACACAGTTCCTGATTTCAAAAAAAGAAAAATTAAAAGGTAACTATCTCTATATATTTTTAAATCAAATTTATTATGTATCTTCAAAAATATATATTTTTTCTACTCATTTCTATCTCTAACCTATACTAATTTTCTTATAAATTTTAAATCCAAACCTTTTATTTCAATTTTTTCAGATTCATCTGCCTTACTTTTAATGCTAGGTTTATTTATTGTGTCTTTTAAATTCAATAAAAATCCTCCTAAATTTGCTGATGAGGAGACCGTGCTTACCAAAAAAACTATATATAATTATTTTACATAACTTCATGTATACCACAAATAAAAAGTACGGATTTCCGAAACGATCGTACAGATAATTGACTTTGTTGTTGTTCCTTCTTATGAAACTGATTTTTAATTTAATTAAAATTTGATTTTTAAATTTAAAATTTTTTTTTAAAATTTTTAAATTGTAAATCACATTACTTAATATATATATATATATATATATATATATATATATATATATATATATATATATATATATATACACTTGTGCCCGATATTATTCATACCCCTCGGATCTTTGAGATTTCTATAAGAATATTGCTCAAACGAGAAGGTAGACAATATTAAAGGGATTTCAAACAATAAATCAAGCATAAGCATTTAATTTAAACTCAACAAATAAATAAATTATGCAAGTTTGAAACATTATACAAAGAAAAACAATAATGGCACTAGTTCAAAATTATTCATACCTCTCTTACTAATAGTCAATAGCATGCCCTTTATTCTTAATAACTGCCTGTAACCTTTTTTGATATTTATCAACAAGGTTTTTACAAGCATCAACACTGATTTTTGACCATTCTTCAATGCAGTAGTTCTCCAAATCCCTCAAATTTCTAGGTTTCCGCTTTTTAACCTCAGTTTTCAATATGTGCCAAGGGTTTTCGATAGGGTTCAAGTCGGGACTCTGGCTAGGCCATTCCAAAACATTAATTTGATTATCCTCAAACCATTTCTTGACTATTTTGGCAGTATGTTTTGGATCATTATCCTGTTGAAGAACCCAGTTTGGTCCTAAATGGAGCTTCTCCGCATCTTGTCTAATGTTTTTCTGGAGTATCTCCAAATATTGCTCCTTCTTCATGGTTCCATCTATCTTGACCAAACTATCTGGACCACTAGCAGAAAAGGAGCCCCAAAACATTAGGCTTCCACCACCATGTTTCACCGTGGGTATGGTGTTCTTTGGGTTGTAAGCTTCTCCTTTCTTCCTCCAGACGTAAGAGGCATCCATATGGCCAAACAATTCAATTTTTGTTTCGTCAGTCCACAAAATAATTGAGAAAACGGACTCTGGAGAATTCACATGGGTCCTAGCAAACTTTAGACGTGCTGCAAGGTATTTTCCGGTGTGCAATGGAGTCCTTCTTGGTCTTCTTCCTTTCAGACCATTTTCATGCAGAGTCCTTTGCAATGTTTGCCTTGATATTTTTATGCCAGAAGACTCCAGATTTTCTAAAATGTCCTTAGTAGTGGTGGTTGGATTTGCATTAACACTTCTTACAATATTCCTGGTGGCTCTAGCAGACAGTTTTCTTTTCCTTCCTCTACCAATCAAGTTGTTTGTTGTGTGGTGGCTCTGGAATTTTTTTGATGATGCTCTGTACTGTTGCTGTAGGGACCTCAAATTTCTTGGAAATTGACTTGTAACCTAAACCATCCTTATGTGAATTCACAATTTTAGTCCTAAGATCATTACTAAGCTCTTTTTTCTTCCCCATTCTAATAATTTTTATTCTTTTATTGGTTTTCAGTTGATATCATTTTAATTTCTGAAAAATGCAAAAAACGAAATAAAATTAATCAAAGGTTGTATAAAAGCATTCAAAATAAGAATCAAACAGGAAACAAACAGTCAGAAACTCGATTAATACTGAAAAAATAAGGGGGTATGATTATTTTTGAACATTGCAGATTTTATAAATAGCTGTATATTTCTTTTATTACAAGTATCCCGAGATTTTAAAATGACGAAAATGATCAGAAGAGGTTTATTAAGAATATGTATCAATATGGACGTAAACAATAAATTCTTACAAAGTTACACCTAATAAACTCAATTTTCAAGGGGGGGGTATGAATAATATCGGGCACAAGTGTATATATATATATATATATATATATATATAATTAATTAGTTTGTTTTTGGAAAAATATCCAGCAGAGTGCTCAATTAAAAAGAAAATCCGAAAAATAAGAGCGTATTAATATTTTATGTAAAGAAAGTTGTTAGATGAGACAAGTCATTGGTACCGTCAGTTTCAACGCCGAAAATAAGGACCGTTTTAGATATCACTGTCAAGCTCTCTTAAAGAGGTAAGTATTGACTGAAGAGGGATTGATATGGGTATCTAAAACGGTCATAATTATCGGGTTTGAAACCGAGGGTCAATGCCTTATCTCATTTAACACCTTTCTATACACAATATATACATATATATATATATATATATATATATATATATATATATATATATATATATAACTACTTAATTTACTCACATAAAATGAATATACGAAAATATAGATTTATGCGTAAACTTTAAGTATTTACTTCAAAGGTGCTCAATACGTAGGTAGAGCTAGTTAGTAATTTATAAAATATATATGGCGATTAAGCTACACTGAATATTCGGCGTTTCATCCACTCTAGGATTCGTCAGGCTTATGCGCGAATTCTGTGGTTGTTTTAAGTATTTATTTCAAAAGTGCTCAATCCTAACGAATCCTAGAGTGGATGAAGCGCCGAATATTCAGTGTAGCTTAATCGCCATATATATTTTATAAATTACTCATTACTATATATATATATATATATATATATATATATGTATATATATATATATATATATAAGGTAAAATTAAAAGCCAAGAACAATGCGAGATCTTTTTTTTATATAGAGTAAAATTAAATGAAAACAAAAGAAATAAATTTCTTTTTTTTATTGTTTGTTTTTTCTTTTTCACACAAATTTTAACTCTTAAATTGTTTAGAGTTAAAATTTGTGTGAAAAAGAAAAAAAAACAAACAACAAAAAAAGAAATTTATTTCTTTTGTTTTCATTTAATTTTACTCTATATAAAAAAATAATCTCGCATTGTTCTTGGCTTTTAATTTTACCTTATAATTTTCTTCAACAATGCTTCAAGCAAACTACAATCTACTTATATATATATATATATATATATATATATATATATATATATATATATAGTGCAAAATTTTGTTGAAAATTGAAAATTCAAAGACTCACGTTTTCTTTTTTATAACCTTCGTTTATTTCCTGGATTTTTTTCCATTACAGCTGTTTCATTGATGTGTTGGCAATTTTACAATTTATGTTTCCATAAAAATATGCTGTCTCTATCATTTTTGTCTCCATTCAACCTGATAATAAAATGGTCGTTAGCAAAAGTTTCACTTAGATTTGTATATCGAGATCCAATATTTTTCTAATATACTTCTAATACCTTTAAAATAAGAAACTCTAATGAGTTTAGAAAATGGTTGGCTCTGAGGAGGCCGTATGGTTGATTACCTCAACAAGTCGATGTGAACCAGTCAATATATACGAGATTGGTGGGATTAAATACGAATGACAGAATACAAAACCGACTTCGAAATCTAGTGAGCGATGCCATCTTCACTTCTCTACTACCTTTTCCCACAGAGGAAAAATTGTTAGTCTTTTCCCACTCTATCCTTATTTACATGACAGGTGCTCGACTGAGCTTACAGGAGTGGATATATCAAACACTAGTTACAACAATTGTCAATAATTTTCCATTTTTCTCTTATTATGCAAAGAATTGCATCTTGAACACCCAGACAAATGGTACAAACACAAACCGGTAGCAGTACTGGAAAATGAAAGTCACAAGATCCTATGGACATGGATATACAAACGGATAAACCAATCCAAGCAAGAAGACCGGATACAATAATAGTTAACAATTAGGAAAAGAGCTGACAGATTGTAGATATTGCCGTCCCAGCAGCTCATAGAGTAAAGATCAAGGAGACGGAGAAGCGGAGCAAATACACGAAACTGGCCAGAGATCCCAAAGAGATATGGACAGTGGAAAAAGTCAAGATAACACCACTAACAGTAGGAGCACTAAGAACAATAACGAAAACGTTTGACAAGAGAGATGAATGACAGGGATGCCTAAGAAGATACAACGGATAACAATAATGAAAACTGCAGAAATATTAAGGAAAACTTTTGAATATGCGGGACAAACACACATGATATACAGACACAAACTGGACACAGAAACGGCCACAGACGTAAAGCGCAAAGGAACATCACATGGAATCATGAAAACTAAAACGGTATAATAGTAAGATACAACCCCCTCTTTTTATATTTTTTTGTGTATGTAACCATAAACTGACGCTACACCAAATAATCGAGCAGGGCCAAGGAGGATGGAAAGCTCGAGGAAAGAAAGCAATAGCCGGACTTCCGCTGGTTGAGTGCAAAGAGGACTGGAACATTGAGGAGGTTTATTGCCACCCAAATTCCAGGGAAGACCAATAGTCGCTGACAACGAGAAATCAATGGTAAGCGGCTGTTGCGATAACGCAAATTCATTTGAAAAAGTTATCGAAATAGGTGGGGACTACTGGAAATCTGGGGAGACTTATCATTCAAACTCCAGAGAATACCATAAGTTGTCCTCAAAGAGCAATCTTTGATGACGGCTTGTGTGACTATTCCTAGTGAGTAAATACTACTACTACTACTACTACTACTTATTATTATTATTATTATTATTATTATTATTATTATTATTATTATATTACCTTCGATTTTACGAAAACCGGAAACTCAGGTGGGGTTATATATATATATATATATGATTGCAACGTCTTGTCAGACGAGTGCCACTCTCTCAGACACGTCCATGAGCTAAAAAATGACTTCCATCGCCAGAGGACACTTTTTATAGACAAATGCCTGAGGGAGTATCTGTACACAGATGATATTACAGAGTCGTCTTAGCTTTGTACAACAGCTAAGACTCTCTCTCTCGGTTTAAAATGTTGAGATCGAGCAACAAGCAAGAGCAAAATAGCCAGCAACAAGTTAAACTCCAAAATCACATGAGAACAAGTCCGGGGAACGTGGTGGCCATAGCTCTTTGCTTATAGTTCTCTCTTCTGTAAACATGTCATGAACTCGTGACAGTGAGCTGTGAGACGTGTGGAATGTAGCGCCATCTTGTTGGAAAAAGAATTGCATTTTGTCTTGTGGTGTCGGTTGGTCATTAAGAGAAAGGTTTTAAGTAAGCTGCTTAATCTGAAAAAAACATTTATTAGAGAAAGATTAGATTTGGGACTACTTTACAGTGCACAACCTTTATATATATATATATATATATATATATATATATATATATAAATATATATATATATATATATATATATATATATATATATATATATATATATATATAGTAAGTTATAAATATATATGGCGTTTAAGCTACACTGAATATTCCGCGTTTTATCCACTCTAGGATTCTTCATGTGAGTAAATGAAGTATATATATATATATATATATATATATATATATATATATATATATATATATATATATATATATACGTGTGCGTTTGTTTTCTTTGTGTGTGCATATGTGCGTGTGTGCAGATAGATAATGAGTAAAGTTCTCTAATAATACGAAGTTATGTCGAGAGTCTTCCCCAATTTTGGAATCGAAATCAAAATTTGTTTTGAATGTCGGTGTCAGCACGTGCGTTACACGCCGGCAAATGCACCACGCCCACACATACGCATATATAATGGCGACGCCTGAACTTACGTACACGCATACGCACACACACACCCACACACGCACACGCACACATACCCGCACACGCACAAACGCAGACACACATATAATGTGGAAACTTTAAAATACACGTTCATGTATAGAACAATTTTAAATATGCCCACACACATCACACACATATACATACATTTATATATATATATATATACATATATATATATAACAGTTGCAAATACTAACAATTTGATTTAAACACATGCTCGTTCAAGTGAAGTGTATTATGTATCAAGTTTATTTATTATTTATGAAGTTCTACTTTTCAAGATATTGCTTACTTCATATCCACAAAGTCCCTTGCATTGATTCGGTTCGGTTTTGACGTTCGTTTCGAGACGTTGCCTTTTACATTATATATATATATATATATATATATATATATATATATATATATATATATATATATATGTATATATATGTATAGATATATAGATAGATATTTTTTATTATTATTAATTTTATTTTCGATCCTTTCCAACTTCCGGATAATAGTCTTCACTTATGTCAGGAACTGGCTGATCTAATTACCATATTTATCATAAGCCCGATGACTATCCAATCCTTTATGAACTATCGTCAGAGATTAATTTGTTTAGCAGTTTTTGAATAATTTATATACGTTTTTTTTTATTGTGGTTAATTATTTTATTTTAGTTTTTTGTTTATTTTTTATCTTTTTTTCTTTGATTACCATTAATAGCATCCTATATATATATATATATATATATATATATATATATATATATATATATATATATATATATATATATATATGTATATAAATGTATATATATATATGTGTGTGTGTATATATATATATATATATATATATATATATATAATAAAAATCCTATAATATATATATATATATATATATATATATATATATATATATATATATAGTAATTTATAAAATATATATGGCGATTAAGCTACACTGAATATTCCGCGTTTCATCCACTATAGGATTCGTCAGGCTTATGCCTAAGCCTGACGAATCCTATAATGGATGAAACGCAGAATATTCAGTGTAGCTTAATCGCCATATATATTTTATAAATTACTAACTAGCTCTACCTACGTATTGAGCACTTTTGAAGTAAATACTTAAAGTTTACGCATAAATCTATACTTTCGTATATTAAATTTATGTGAGTAAATGAAGTAGTTATATATATATATATATATATATATATATATATATATATATATATAGAGAGAGAGAGAGAGAGAGAGAGATTATTTATTTATTTTTTTATAGCGATTCTATGGTATTTCTTTCAGCGCCTTGAGCGCTTTTGAGGGAAGTTACCTTTTGAATATATTTTAGTCATCCCTACTGGGGGCGGCTCTGGATATGACCTAAAACTATATCCGATGGTGAAGCCCCACCTTGCGGGCCTTGGGGAGTGTGGAGCCACCCTTTAATTGCCATTGCTCCCAGGCCCACTCTGACACGGAGTGGTAGTACCTGTTAGGGGGTCCAACTATGGGTTAAATAGAATCCGACTTGAAAAACAAATATACTCTATTAAAAATCGTTCCTCAAAATAACTAGATTCGGCATTAAATAACCTGAAAAAGGTTGATATGCCGTAAAACAAAAACAACCAACCTATTGGCGGCATATTATTTTTTTTATTATTATTATTTTTCATTTATTGAACACTTGAATAGTTTTTATTTAAATATATATTGAATATTTCTACGGATAATTTTTAAGCACGTAAAATTTGAGTAAAATTATTCACGTGCTTAATAAATAAAAAATTACTAATAATAATAATAATAATAATAATAATAATAATATATATATATATATATATATATATATATTAGTTGTGTGTGTGTGTGTGTCAAAATTCTATTGTTATATTATAAACCCTTTTTCTAAGAATTCAAAACACAACAACCATTGGTGTAAGCAACAGTCCGTTTTTTTATTTCTCCTGTTGTGCTTTCTTATGGCAGAGAGAGAGAGAGAGAGAGAGAGAGAGAGAGAGAGAGAGAGAGAGAGAGAGAGAGAGAGTGGGAGAGCGACAGAGAGAATTATCGTGGCGTCTTCTTGGTTGACAATCAAATCTCCAACTGCTGTCTTTTTCCTTCTGTGAATTTTTCCTGTCACTCTTTTCCAAACATCCACGTAACCAGATTCCTTTCTGTTACATTTTTCATAACAATAACAAGGTTTGTTTATATTTGTGAGAAATATTGAAACAATTCCCGTTTAGCTTGTCAATTTCTGACATTTCATCCGCAGACGCGTGCCACATTTTAATTCATGAACATACATATATGTATATACACCTATACACACATATATATACGAGCATGTCAACCTGGCTTAGACCGGATCATTCGTGTAACCCTATATTCCAAATTTCAAGGTTTTTAAATAGGTTCAAATTCACAATTGTTGAGAGCACCTGTTTCGTTACGCGGAATCATTTATGTAATTATTATGTCAATAAATAATTTCAATAATTGACATAACAATTACCTTGCATTACTACGAAACAAGTCAAGAATTATGTATTTCAACGTACAAAACGAACGCCGAAATAAACGTAAGATGGTCAACATCTCAAAATTTGGAATATAGACTTTTGTCAGTTATTCATACATGCTCTGTAGTCACACTGAGCTTCATAAATTGAAAAGACTGGTATAAATAAAAGGTGAAATATAATTAAATAAACATATTTCCCCATACACATCATCATCATCATCATCATCATCATCATCATCATCATCATCATCATCATGATGCAGTCCGTCAATCTAGACGATGACTAGTTGGGGCCTCAGTGCTTTATCCCTCGGTGTTGGTGTAGTCTCAAGGTGAAGTATCTGTTGCGCATCAGATAAACACTCTCTGAACCTCCAATGTTCATGTCCAGTGGAATAAACCTGCGACAACTGGCAGCAGAGGAGGCTGCAGCTTCTGGCCGAAAGTAATCTCAGTGAGGTAATCAGTCGCCCTATCGTGTCTGATACTACGCCTTTTCTTTCTGGATTAGGTTCCATAGCCTTTTAAGGAAAACTGCAAGGCAGCAGTAGGATTTGAAGTCAAAGTTCCCATCTCTTAGCCCTTTGCCGTGATAAGGCCCACAAGGCAGTGGTGTTTGATTTTGGAGTTGATTCCCCTAGTCTTCGCCCAACTAAGTGCACCCGCAAGACAGCGGGGTTGGAGTTGGTAGTGTGCCAGGTCATGTCCACACATCGGTGGGCCATAACGCACTACCTCTGGGGTCCCCTATTACTCCAATCTGCAAGTTTAGCCTAGGGCCGCAAGGCACCCAGTACCGTGTATGGCCAACGTGGAGGCGCTGTAGGAGTCTCACCACGAGGTTTGCTAACGGTGTTAGCTGGAAGCGAGAAGGCATGAACTTAACATTAACTTTTACCTAACACACTAGACGCATCACCCCCCCCCAGCCGGATTAAGAATAAAAACGGACACACGAATATATATATATATATATATATATATATATATATATATATATATATATATATATATATACACACACACACACACACACACACATATATATATTCTTGAGATAACTGACTAATTTTGTTGACTTCAGGTTCAAATAAACAGCTACAGTAGGAATTGGAATACACTCTACTAAAGCCTGATTGTCACAGCTGGTGAATTTCAAAAATACGATTTTGATGTGAGGACACTTTAGAAGAACGATATGCAATAAAATTATGTTTTAAATTTGGAAAAAATGCCACAGAAACGTATGGAATGCTTCAAACTGCTTTTGGATAATCTTGCAATATTCGAGCGTCAGTTTTTGTAATGGCATAAGAGATTACAGGAAGGGAGTGATTCAGTGAGGGTTGATGAAAGATGTCATAGGAGTAAGGAAGTCAGAACACCAGTTATATATATATATATATATACATATATATATATATATATATATATATATATATATATATATATATATATATATCCTAATCAATGTTCTATAATCCTAGCTTTAACAATCTCTGAATATAATACTAAACCATAAAACTAAGCCTTGAGTCTAACCCTAAAACCATGTCAAACAAACCAACACACTCTTCACAAAAAAATGCAGTCTGATTAAAAGGTAACACACACACACACACACACACACACACACACACACACACACACACACACACACACATATATATATATATATATTTACAAGGTGACCCACTTAAAAGTAGCCCGATCTCTCTAATCTTTCTCTTAACGACCAACTGACACCACAAGACAAAATGCATTTCTTTTTCCAACAAGATGGCGCTACATGGCACACGTCTCACAGATCACTGACACGAGTTCATGACATGTTTACGGAAGAGAGAACAATAAGTAGAGGGTTATGGCAACCACGTTCCCCGGACTTGTCATCATGTGATTTTTATCTTTGGGGGACTTTAAGACAAAAAGTTTATGCAAATAATCCCCACAACCTAGACCAACTGAAGGAGAACATTAACAACGCTATCAGGAAAATCCCCAGAGAATATCTACAGGCAATATCAGTAAACGTTGTTAAACGTGCCTAGAAATGCGTAGATGTCAACTGGGAGCACTTCCAGCATCATTAAAGGTAATTTAAACGATAGCAGAATGTTCCTCCTCTCTACTACATTTTCTGGGCTATTTTTAAGTGGGCAAGCATATATATATATATATATATATATATATATATATATATATATATATATGTATTGTGTACAGAAAGTTGTTAGTTGAGACAGATCATTGGTACCGTCGGTTTCAAGCCCGATAATAAGGCCCGTTTAAGGTATCCTTATGAAACTCTCTTCAGCCAATATTCGTCTGACGACGGTACCAATAATCTGTCTCAACTAACAATTTTCTGTACACATTATATATATATATATATATATATATATATATATATATATATATATATATAAAATGGGTTAAGAAATTCCAACGAAAGAAAGATGTATTAACGTCTCCCTGTACAAGCCCAATAAAAGAGCAATAAAAATTCAGCATACCAATGAATAATAAACACTTACAAGCCTCCACCCCTTGGAAAAACTTCAAATTAACTACGAAAATCGCCATTTTTACATCTCCAACACATTTGAAAATAATTTCTGACGAGGACGCATCACAGACCGTCTGAAACGCGCGTAAAACGATTTCAATGACTTAAAACATTATTACAATGATTCAAACATAATTCTCAATGAAAAACCAAGACACGGAATAATAAAATAATGTTAAAAAATACACATTGTTGGTGACTACTCCCTTATTTAAATATATATATATATATATTTTTTTTTTTGACACAATATTATTTTGTACGCTATCGATTATCTCTTGATGAGATGATAGCCGAAAGAGCTCTTGAGAAACTTCCGTTAATATTTTCAAAACTATATATATATACCAGACTATCCATTAATGTGAACTCTTTTTATCATTTTTCTTTTACCTCCTATTCCCCTTACCTCACCTTTTTTTTTAACCAAGTAAGACCTGTGACTTACTTGTAGTGTCATTAAATGCTTTTACATGCAAAATCCGATCCCGCATTTTGCTAATTCCTGCCCTCTGATGAGAAGGAGAGTATTTCTTCGAAACTCCGCGGATTAAGGACTTTCCACTTATCTTGTGCTTCCTTTTTAAAATTAAATATGTTTTTAACTCTTTTTCAAGATGTCTTTTAACATGTTTTATTAATCATTTGTTCATATATATATATATATATATATCTGTGGAAATATATTTTCTTATAATGCATACCAATCCTTATTTAAGAAGCTCAATGTAAGTAATGGTGAATACATGACAAAAGACTATATTCCAAAGTTCATGATGTTTACCATTTATTCCTTTAATTCAGTTGACATTTACAATTCTTGACATTATTTTTTTTAAATTTCGTAATGGAAACATATTATAAGGTATTTACAGCTTCTCTTCCAATTTTCGGATTTTAATCATTTTTAATCATTTTTAATCATGTCAAAACGCACTTTATTTCCATTCGACGGATTGATTGTTGCTATTTCTTCTGATGAGTAAAGGGCATAATAGATTCACTGATTCACATAATAATCAAATGATTACGTTTGCGCTACGGAGCAGATACTGTCAAGAATTGTAAATGTCAACTGAATTTCTTTTTTTACAAAGGAATCACCACTCATCAAGGCCAAGAGGCCACTCGAGGATAAGGGGTGAAAGAGTGTACAGTAGACAATTATACAATAAAGTAATGGTTAGTAATGGGAATTCGGTAAATTTGTTAACTTATATGGAACGGCTTATCAAAAACTTGTTTACGTTAGACTTGAAAACAACCATATTGTATTCAGCTGGAAAGCAGGAAAATGGAAGACAATTCCATAGGCGTGCAGTTCTAAAAAAACAAGCTTTGTTCCTGGAATCTACGTTTAGGTTTAGGCACAGATAAAGAGTGAGGGAAATTATTGATAGTTTTTTTTCTGCTAGACAGGTGTTTCTTGTGAAAGTTTGATAGGGGAGACCAGAGATTGGAGCTCAGTCGAGCACTTGCTATGAAAATAACGATAAAGCAGAGACAAACTCGCAACATCTCTTCCGTGAAAAAAAGTTGCAGGGAAGAGAAAATGACATCTACGAGGCTACGAAATCTATTTTGAACTCTATCAAGGCAGGATAAGTCCTTTCTAACAGCTCCTGCTCATCCTTGGACGTACCTGGCTCTTATATAGATAGAGAATTGCATCAGCAGTGAGATAACTACTGGACCGATAGAAGGATCCCACCATTTTTCCAGCGGCCTTTGCAACGGATTTAATGTATGTGTTCCATTTCAGATCAGGAGTGAAGGTCAAGCCCAGAAGCTTGTCAAAACATGAGGCCTCCTCAAGACGAGAGCCACCCATTTCAATTGATGCCAGATGAGGATCAGAGCGTTGATGATGTAAAGATAAAAGCTTAGTTTTAGATGCATTAAAAGTAACCAACCACTCCTTTCCCCATTGTACTACGTGCTCAAGATCAGAGGAGAGAGAATCGGAGAGAACTTGGTCGTTTACAGTCTTAGATGTACTACCATAGATGGTAGTGTCATCAGCATAACTGTCTACGAATGATGCAAGGATTTGATTTGGAAGATCATTAATGTAGATCAGGAAGAGCGTTGGGTCCAGGATGGACCCCTGAGAGACTCCAGCATTAATACTGTGAGCTTCTGATTTCTGCCCATAAACCACTACTCTTATGAATATATCAGAGAGAAATGATTTAATAATTGAGAAGACATTTCCAGCTACAACGTAGATAGAGATTTTGTGAAGTAAACCATTATGCCATATTGTATCAAAGGCCTTTGATATGTCAAGAGCAATTGCCCTAGAAAGGTAGCCTCCGTCGAAAGATTCGCTAATCATATGAGATATAACTGTAAGCACATTTGATGTAGATCTTATAAACAACAACTTTTAGTCTTTTGTCATTTATTCACTATATATGTATATATATATGTATATATATGTATATATATGCATATATATGTGTATATATATGTATATATATGTATACATATGTATATATATAGGTATATATATGTATATATATGTATATATATATGTATATATATGTATATATATATATATATATATATATATATATATTGAGAATGTGAGTGTGAGTTAGGGTTATATATGATGAAAATAATGGAAATAGTATTCCGACAAAATAGAGAAATAAAAAGGAACAAACCGTATTATGTGTTCATCAACGTTTCGTCTTTATTTCGAGACTTCCTCTGGATGAATGAGATTAAGAAACAAAAAATACCAGTACAAAATATTTGAAAATGTTTCGCGTGCACAGTGTGATGCAGTTCTATTTCAGAAATATATAAGGGGAAAAGCTATAGCAAACATCTATATGAGTACTTTAACCATAGTTCCTGATTTCAAAAGGCGAAAAATTAAAAGGTAAATATTTGTACCTGTATTTTTATGTATATATCTGTATATCTATGTATATGTATATGTGTGTCTATTTTTTCATATATATGCATGTATATATTTATGTATGTATGTATGTAGAATGTTGTACTTAAACCAAATTTATATTTTACTCTATTTCTATTCTGTCTCTAACCCATATTAATTTTCTTATCAATTTTAAATCCAGACCTTTATTTTAATTTTTTCCAGATACATATGGCTTTCTTATAATGCTAGGTTTATTTATGGTGTCTTTTAAATTTAATAAAACCCTTCACAATTTGCTGATGAGGAAACCTTGTTTATTAAAAAACTCTATGTACTAATTATTATCCGTAACTTGATGTCTACCACAATAAAAACACTGTTTTCCGAAACGATCGTACAAATAATTGATTTTGTTGTTGTTCCTTCTTATGAAACGGATTTTTAATTTAATTATAATTTGATTTTTAAATTTTAAATTATCAATCACATTACTAAATATTAAATTAGCTCTAGGATATTTACCTATCGAGCTTATTATATATCTAAATTACAACGAGCACTTTTTCTTTCCTGTATTTTAATTAAACTAGTAATTTCACTATTACATTAAAATACACTCTGCTCTTTAGACTATTGTTCTAATCTCCCTTAAATTATATATATATATATATATATATATATATATATATATATATATATATATATATATTACTATATATATATATTAGTATATTTAGGCAGCATTTTTTCTTTTATGCACGTTTCATTAAATAGCACAGATAACTCTTGCTTGTTTTTCTTGCAATCCTCCTTTTCTCTTTGTCGGACCATTTTCCGAACGTTTTTTTCCGAGTGAAAAAAAGAAATTTCCCATAATTGCGAACGTTTTCGACCTCCATTGGTCATCCTCAGGCGAGTAGTAAAAAATAAAAAATGAAATTGAAAAATGAAAGTAGCGAAATGAAATGAAAAGACGATTAAAAGATGATTAAAAGGCGATTAAAATCGCTTGAAGTCATTAAAATACTCAAAAGCACTTTAGCGTGCCCTCCGTTTCGTTTTGAGTCTGGTTAATCGTTGGGTTTTTAATGTGGATTAACAATATATATATATATATATATATATATATATATATATATATATATATATATATATATAATTTGAGGTTGCTATTTTCCAAAGGTAGGGTAACCAGTGAAATATAGCGAGGTTCATACAAGAGTGCTTAATACAGAAGTAGAGCAGGTTACATTTGTCTTTACATAAGCAGTAGTTCGTTGCTACACAGTCATGAGCATGTTTCGGTCTACTAGTATTTACTAACTAGAGACCTCATCAGGCAACAACCCTTATTTTCGAAAACGGAATTCTAAATGAAGATTTAAAATTCCGTTGCCTGATAAGGTCTCTACTTAATAAATACTAGTAGACCGAAACATGCTCATGACTGTGTAGCAACAAACTACTGCTTATGTAAAGATAAATGTATATAAATATATATATATATATATATATATATATATATATATACATATATATATATATATATATATATATATATATAATCTGAGGTTGCTATTTTTCAAAGGTAGGGTAACCAGTGAAATATAACGAGGTTAATACAAGAGTGCTCAGTACGGAAGTAGAGCAAGTTACATTTTCAATTTGTCTTTACATAAGCATTAATTTATTGCTACACAGTCATAAGCATGTTTCGGGCTTTAGTTTTCAGTAACTAGAGACTTCTTCAAGCAGCAACGCTTATATTCCAAAGCAAATTCTTGATCTTAACCTTATCTGGAATATAAGCATTCTTGACTGAAGAGGCCTCTAGTTACTGAAAACTAGGAAACCGAAACATGCTTATGACTGTGTACTGCTTATGTAAAACAAAAGTACAAGTATATATATATATATATATATATATATATATATATTATTACTATTATTTTACTTCATTCAGCAGACATAACTATAAATTTAAAAAATCTGGGAAGAGAAAGGAGAAAAAAAAATGATAAAGTTAAATATAAAATATAAAATAAAGGTAAACAAAAGTCAAACTGACCCAGACAGGAAATGTTAAAGGCGCGAAAATATATATAGGGCAACATAATATAGGTCAACTAAAATGTACAGGTCACTTATAAAAGAAAAAGTGTCAGCAAGAATTGTTAAACGACATCAAAAGGAAACTAAATATATATATATATATATATATATATATACATATATATATATATATATATATATAGTTTCCTTTTAATGTCGTTTATTATTTTTATTTATAATATATATATATATATATATATTATAAATAAAAATAAATATATATTAGCTCACAATAAAAAAAAAACTAAATGACACCTCTTATTAATATCAAAATTAAACTTTAATTCATTATTAATTCGCGAAATATATGTTTATTTATGATTGATTATTTTCTTAATTGCATTTCATTTCCTCTGATGATATTACCCATTATTCAAAATCCATGGATTAAGGAAATAAATATATTTTTTCATATATTCCTATTTTTCACTTGGATATATTTTATGTAAATTTTAATCGAAAGAATTCAACTTTAATTCTTACATTTGTATATATATATATATATATATATATATATATATATATATATATATATATATATATATATATATATATATATATATTATTAACTATTATTTTACTTCATTCAGCAGCAAAAATTTGGCTAAATAAATAGGTTAACTAAGTATAATTATAGTTAAAAAAACAAACCAAAAAAGTATTTTTCGCTTACTTCCGCTCTTCTGCTGGCTTGGAACCTAAGATACCATGCTAATCTGAACTGCGATATTAAAAACATATATATATATTTTTTTTTTACACGGTGGTCACCACTTATCAAGGCCCGGAAGCCACTCAGGGATAAGGCTATATATATATATATATATATATATATATATATATATATATATATATATATATATATATATATATATATATATATACAGGGTGACCGCTAGAAACAGGCTCCGACTCTAATTAGTCCTGGTTTCTTAGCGTTTTGTCCGAATGAAATGAAACTTTGGTCATAACTACTTTATTATATTCAAAACATCACATCAAAACAGTAGTCTTTGGCCTTTTTTTCTCCGTTCTACAGCATACGTTCTAGATGGCCTCCAGTTAGCTTTGTTTTTGTCACTCTGTATATATACAGGAGTATCGAAACAATCACTGCACGATAAACTGAGATTTGGTCTTTAGAGTCAAACCTCTTTCATTCCATACTCTTGACTGCAGTTTGCATCAGTCGCCTTTGAAATTCTGCTCAATATCTCATCATCAAGTGATGCTGACGAATTCACCTTACTTCCGAGATATGCAAAGGATTTAACATACTTTAGAGGCTGTCTATTCACTAAGATTTTCTGAGGCGGTTCCACATATTCTGGTCTCGGAATATTCACACTACCTTGAATATGAAAGAACTGAACACTGAAAAGAAAGAAGAATTATCTTCTAAGTTAGATGCGAAGTTAAACGAAGTTGTGATAAACAATGATATTGAAGAATCCTGGAAGAAATTGCGAGATGCCATCTATGAATGTTCAAGCGAAGTACTGAAATATTCAAGTTTAGGGGGAAAAAACTTTTGGAGTTATTCATCAGGATCTGGGAAAGCGGTTCTGTACCTCAGGATTTCAGGAACTCGTCAATAATCCATCCCTTCAAGAATAAAGGAAAGCGCATGGATTGTGATAACTACCGTGGAATATCACTGCTCTCTGTGGCTGGAAAAGTACTAGCCAGGGTCATTTTGAACAGGATAATCATTCATCTAGTAGACAAAATTTATCCTGAGACGCAGTGTGGTTTTAGATCTGGAAGGGGAACCATCGACATGATCTACTGTTTACGCCAAGTTGCAGAGAAGGCACGTGAGAAAAACCAGGATCTGGTTGTCGTTTTTATCGACCTAACCAAGGCGTTTGACTCTGTCAACGGAGTCGCACTTTGGAAGGTTTTGAATAAAGTTGGAATCCCTGAAAAAATGTTAAATGTAATAATATACTTTCATGAGAATATGGAGGCACGTGTAAGAGCAGACGGAAAGTTCTCTGAGTCATTCAAGGTAAAAACCGGTACGAAACAGGGTTGTGTTATGGCACCTGTGCTCTTTGCCATCTTCTTTTCAATCATGCTCGAGGATGCTTTTAAAGATTACACGCAAGGTGTCCATTTTGAGTTTAGAACTACCGGGGGTCTTTTAAATCATCAAAGATTCAAAGCTAAAACACTAACAAGAAGCAAAATGGTTCGTGATTTTCTTTTTGCAAACGATGCTGCACTCGTGGCCACTTCTTTTGAAGAAGCACAAGAATTAGTTGACAAGTTTTCCAATGCCGCAAAAGCATTTGGTTTGACGATTTGCATTAAAAAGACAGAATGTATCTACCAACCAAAGCCCACCCCGTTGCAGCATATATATATATATATATATATATATATATATATATATATATATATATATATATATATATATATATATATATCTTAAAGACATATATATGTCTCAAAGACATAAAAAAATTTTTTTTATCTCTCGACAATGTTAATGTTTATATAATTTCACTTATAAATGCTCCACGTATGTATTAAGCACTCAAAAAAGTTGTTTTTCGTTCAATATATTTGAACTCGTTTCATATATATATATATATATATATATATATATATATATATATATATATATATATATACATATGTGTATATATATGGCAATTAGGAAGGGAAGACTTTTATGATTCATAATTACTTTTAATCATGAATCATAAAAGTCTTCCCTTCCTTATTGCAATATTTAAATTTTGTATCCCTAAAAACATTATGAAATATATATATATATATATATATATGATTTTCAGAATGTGAGAGATTGTATAATAAATTCCACAGCTAAACAACGCCGCAGCTCACAAGAGCCATGACAGTCAACGAACCGGAAGTCCAAGACTCGGTTTACTTGATCTGTGTTGGTTAATAGAAATTCTTGTGTGCGGGGCGTTTGCTCAGTTGGTAGAGTGCTTGCCTCGCATGCAAGAGGCTCGGGTTTCGAATCCTGAGTTCGGATGTGTCTAACTGATGAGCCCAAATGAGGGCGAAACTCGAGTCTTGGACTT